>NC_061108.1:48921026-48931026 GCF_015104395.2 Macrobrachium nipponense
ATTTAATATACAGAATTGAAAGGAAGGTGAACAGAAGGAAATAAACATTGTGAGAGAGAAGGAAAGAGAAATAGTGTCAAGAAAGATAATCAAAATAGAATTGTGACGGGAAAGAGTGAAACTTAAAATATGTGAAGAAATTAGATGAAAAGCAAGAGGAAAGATAAAGCTAGAGAAAATAGGCAACGGCATTTGTAGGGAGGAGGAAGTGTCCGAGGAAGGATAATCAGAGGAGGAGGGGGTGGAGGAGGAGCAGCAGCAGCAGCAGTTATAAGATTACTTTCAGATCAGATGAGGGAGGAGGAGCTGGGAGGTAATGATTGAAGAGCTGTGTGAGGGGATTAAGGCGGCCATCGCAAAGGGCCAGGGAGATTTCCCCAGCAGGTGCATAACTATTAGAGGATGGATGAGGAGATGGAGAGGGGATAATGACTTGCGACATGACGTATTAAGGTGGTTAAAGGAAACCCCTTAGGGATGAATGGGGATATTTGGGGAAATTTTTTAGTTTAATTCTAAGTTTTTTAGTGTGCAGTGCATTCAGCCCTTCTTAGCGGTTGATATATGGAGGATATTGGGTAAAAAAATAGTTAATATTGGATTTAAAAGACCAGTGTGCTTTATAGTAGTTAACGAATGAGATGGGAACATGAGGTAGAATAGATATACATATATATCATAATATAGATATATATATATATAGATCTATATATCTATATATCTATATATATCTAATACATCCTATAACATCTATACATCTACATCATATATCTATATAATATATATATATATAGATATATAGATATATGTATATATATATATATATATATATATATATATATATATATATATATATATAATTACTACAAAGCCTTCGTGTGAAAGAAAAAAATTTGGAATATGCATTATGTACAGACTTCAGAAATTGCACTGTAAGGTATTTATAGCATTTATTGCTAGGTTTTCAGAAAATGAGATAAGATGAGGAAAACTATCTTCTCGGATTATCCTGGTTTATCCAATTAGCTCATAAGATGGCTTTTCCCGAGGCACAATTCTCGCTCTCTCCAGGCTTAGCCTTAGTGTAATCAACAGTAATGAAAATTATTTCAGTGAAAATACCACGCGTCTTTGTAAACGTGTTTGTGATTACCCGTAATCAGAAGATTCAAACAAAGGGAAACTTTTGTCTACTTTGTGGAAAAATAAGACGAAATAAAGATGGAAGTATAAAGGTAAGATAATGAAAACCTGGTGTTAGGAAGTTAATCACTCCCGTGAACTTAACAGGTGGGGTCGAAGACTTCAGTCGGATTACTTTGAGATCGAGGTATGGTCCGCAAGGTAATAATGGAAGACTTTTCGGGAGGGATTAAGGTTTCCTGCTCTTGCTAAAGGGGCAAAGGGAGATTTTCTCGGCAGGCCAGTAGATTATTGGCTTGTAGTGGGGCAGACGAGAAGGGGATAAGAGGATAAGGCTTGGGCGTGTAAGAAATCTGAAAGGACGCTCACATTCATTATTCATTTTTTTCAATAAAACTTTAACGATCCGGTATATGGTCTACTGAAACTTTGAGGCCGAAGTGTGGTATTCTTTTTCTTTCAGCAACTGTGGGAACCAATATTTTTTTTTAGCTTTCCAAGGCTTACATTTTGGTTTTTGATGAAGGAGACAAGGACCGATGAAAGGTAAAGAATTGTGTACTATGATAATTCAAAGTTTATTATTTTTTTTTTCTTTCTTTTTTTTTTTTTTTTTTTTTTTTTTGCTCTATCACAGTCCTCCAATTCGACTGGGTGGTATTTATAGTGTGGGGTTCCGGGTTGCATCCTGCCTCCTTAGGAGTCCATCACTCTTCTTACTATGTGCGTCGTTTCTAGGATCACACTTCTGCACGAGTCCTGGAGCTACTTCAGCCTCTAGTTTTTCTAGATTCCTTTTCAGGGATCTTGGGATCGTGCCTAGTGCTCCTATGATTATGGGTACAATTTCCACTGGCATATCCCATATCCTTCTTATTTCTATTTTCAGATCTTGATACTTATCCATTTTTTCCCTCTCTTTCTCTTCAACTCTGGTGTCCCATGGTATTGCGACATCAATGAGTGATACTTTCTTCTTGACTTTGTCAATCAACGTCACGTCTGGTCTATTTGCACGTATCACCCTATCTGTTCTGATACCATAGTCCCAGAGGATCTTCGCCTGATTGTTTTCTATCACTCCCTCAGGTTGGTGTTCGTACCACTTCACTGCAAGGTAGCTGATGTTTGTTGCACAGGCTCCAGTGGAGGGCTTTTGCCACTGAATCGTGCCTCTTTTTGTACTGGTTCTGTGCAAGTGCCGGGCATTTGCTTGCTATGTGGTTTATGGTTTCATTTTTCGTATTGCACTTCCTACATATGGGAGAGATGTTATTTCCGTCTATCGTTCTTTGAACATATTTGGTTCTTAGGTGGCTAGATTATTGGTGTTATTACCATGCAACCTATATCTGTTATAATCTCTGATAAACTGACAGCAAATTATTTCATTTAAAATAAAATCTTCTTGCGTAAAGGCTTTATTGCCTTCCTGGAAGGCAATAAAGCCTTTACGCAAGAAGATTTTATTTTAAATGAAATAATTTGCGCAAGAAGATTTTATTTTAAATGAAATAATTTGCTGTCAGTTTATCAGAGATTATAACAGATATAGGTTGCATGGTAATAACACCAATAATCTAGCCACCTCCGATACTGCCGCTGCCTCATCTTCTTTCGTTCAGGTAACAGATACCCATACCGTGTCCCTAGTTGCAGGCGCCCAAGCTGCTATGGACAACATATCAAACGATTCAAGAGACGAACCGCCACTTCGAAGATCCAGGCGATTAGCTGGTTTGCCGTTGGAGAACTAGGGGATAACGTGAAGAGCCAACTACATCATCAAACAGGCTATTTGTAAACTAGTCAAAAAACAAAGTTCTTGTATGGTCACTGTTAGTATTTGTATTCAGATTGACAAGGAGGACCGTGCAGGTCTTCGAAAGTTTTCTGCTTTGTATTTTAAATAACAAGATCAGACAAGTTATTGTGGATTTACTTTTCCATTTTATTTTATTAACTCATGTGATTATGAGGTTTCTTTGAATTATTATTATTATTATTATTATTATTATTATTATTATTATTATTATTATTATTATTATTATTATTATTATTATTATATGAAACCTATTCACATGAAACAAGCCCTTTAAACTGAAATTGAAGCTCCCAAAGAATGTTGGTTTCAACCCCACAATGCAGCGGAAACTGGTCATGGTACAGATCCAGTGATTTTTGTCGCCCTTGGGGAAGCACGAACTCGATACAAGCGATGAAAGCCTGTTGCATATCATAAATTGTTGATTTCACCTTTTATAAGGATAAATAGGGTCTAGTAGCCAAGTAAAGTTCCATGATGCTTTTGCAGTGAGCTAATTCATTCACACTCATATCACTATTTCTTAGGATGGAAAAAGGTAAACAAATGATGATCTGTTAGATTTTAAGTAGCATATGAGCTGTATATTAAGAGTGTAAGACGTGAATGTGATTTGTATCAATGCTATATTCACAATGGATACCATTGATTAAGCGACGCCACCAGTTATTCAATCAGTTGAAATTAATACTGTTCAGATAATCCTCCATTTGGGCTAAGGACACGAGGAATATAGATGTCAAGCTAATTAGGAGCGTTTGGCTTTCATTGATGAGCCTAGTATCTAAGAGCTTAAACCAGCGAACAATTTATTTTAATTCATCTAACAAAGAACAGTGATTACTGGTATTTATAAGAAAAATAAATAGGAAAAACTTACACTGTCGTATTTTCTTGTCTCCAAAGCCTATGATGATACGTTGATAACTGAATGCCATTTCCCACTTAATACCTTTTAGTATATGAAAGTGAGTGAACTTAATTTCCTTAACGTGAATTATTTGATTACAACATCAACTTTCCTTAACTAGAAGAATTATATTGAGTTTCTGTTAAAAGTGATATCTTATGAAACATAAAAGTTTCTGAGAAAAAAGAACATATGTTAGACACGGTGCAAAGAAATTTTGAAATTTGATATGCACATACCAGTCGTTACATACCCATAAAAAAAGGGGGCATTTCCAATTGTTCTGTTTGCAAACAAAGTTGATACTTCTGTCACAGAATCTTGCTGCGTCCTCTGTACGACAAATGTTCTGGCAAACGTCAATCACAGGACCTGACTGTAGCTTTACCAAACGGAAATATTTAAAACTTTTGGCGTGGCGTATTTTCCATTTTGTCTTCTGCAACACAACGGACTATTGCAGATGACTAAGTTATTCCCAAATATATTGACTTTCTAGATGGTAGAATTTTTTAAAACGAGGCGGTGCTGGACATTTCATGCCATTCCACGATTGCCTACTCTCTGTTTGAGTTAAGAAGGTATTAAATGAAAATATAAGGATTTTCAAGAGTAACATGTGGTGTGTCAGATTCTTTAGCCTGTGTTAATAGGACTGGCACCATCTACCGTATGGACCTCAAAACTAGTATAAAGGCAGTTTTAACCACTCACACAATGCACAGAATCTACCACTTTTTCCCTTTTTTCGTGCTTATCCACTCATTTCCGATGGAGAATTGATGATGTCACAAAATGAAGGTAAGGAGCAAGGGGCTTGAAAGTAACAGCCTCCATAGAATTTTCATAATACTACCGATAAGAATGCTTCACAGTTTTATAACAGAAGGAATGCTCATACCCTTGTCTTGGAAAGATACACAGGTTCAACACTTCATTTAGAAGAATACATTAGGTTTTATGAGAGCCAAGTAGTTTTGTTTTTAACTTGACTCTGCTCTCCCCCTCTGGAAGCTCAATGAAACAAAATTAGGCTTGCAAGGCAAGATCAACCAAAGTGTTCTTTTGTTAGAGATGTTTATTTTTGCAGGGCTTCGATCATTTCTCTTGATATTGACGAGGCATCCAGCTGTTTGACTTTATGCATCCTTTGTAAACTCAGTCTTATTTGTTTTTTATCCGTTTATGATATTTATCTGATGGTTGGCAGTAGAACGTGTGCTCCTTCCTTTCTTTGCTTCCTCTATCAGTGACCCTCTCTAATCTACCTCTTCCTCTGCGCAAATTTCTTCGTCAGGGTTGAATTGAAAGCAGTTCGTCTTATCGGTGAGCATGGTCTTACTAGATTTTCCAGGTGATCTTACTCTATCGTCTTATACGAGTATGCATTATTTCTATACATTTTCCCTGCAGAGCTCGATTTCTCTTAGCTCATTCACTTTTGTACACATATTTTGTTTCCATGTGAAACTAAAACAATGGTATTGGTTTATAAGATAAACCACTGAAAAGTCGTAGATTGACCTAATTTTGTGAAATTTGCGTTTGGAAGTCGTCTCTTAGTGCCACGCCCTGGAAAAAGTAATTGCCTCTGGGGCTCGTACGACTGTGCCTTGGCTGAGTAATATTACCTTTTAATACATCTATAGCAATTGGTAAAGGATTCCCGAACTGACTATCTATTTTTCATGTAACCACAGGAGGTTCATGAAATGAGCTCCTTTTCGCACCTCCTCTTGGCTTGTATATTATTCATTTATATTCATGCAACAAAGGTTAATATTGCTGCGAAATCAGGTTTTTATGATGTGATGCGATATTTGATATATGGCTAAATAAGATATGCCCTGCAATATACAGTTGAATCATCGATGCCTTCGAATAACTCTTTATATATCGTATGGTACTTTACAGCAAGTATTTCTCATACACTGTTTATTGTTGCTGAGGTTTCTTAAATATTGAATGACGTTCTTACATCTTTTGTTTTGTTTTGTTCTTTCAGATGTAATTATAAGTACCGTATAGTGAGCGAACGTCTTTGAATTTTTTTTATGGCTTACACCATGTTTGAGAACGATGAAGGAACTGAGATGCTTAGTTTGGTTTCATAGGAGAGAGAGAGAGAGAGAGAGAGAGAGAGAGAGAGAGAGAGAGAGAGAGAGAGAGATTTAAAGAAGGAATGCCGTTTCATTGTTGGGATGTGCCTTGTTTGATCTTCATTATGGTTGTAGCATATTTTCATTCTTAATCTCAACTGCAAACAAACCCACCAGCGTTCGTGACTTCGCATGAAGTTTCGTGCTTGCATTTTAAAAGCGGTGAATTAACAGTTCGATAACAGGGATCCAGGACGCCGATGAGAATGCTGTTGCTTCCTCCCACCAATCACCTCCGTTAGGCGTGCAACCTTCATCTGCAGACTGCTTGTCCGAGTGTAGATTGGAGCCAAAGATTCATTCTCTCTCTCTCTCTCTCTCTCTCCTCTCTCTCTCTCTCTCTCTCTCTCTCTCTCTCACACACACACACACACACACACACACATTGCGTGTATGCGGGATCATAAGGATTTGAACTTCTTGGAATTAAGATAGTGATTACAGTCTTAGCAATATTTATGGAATCAAATTGGTCCGACAGACAAGCAAAAAAGACCAATTTCTTTTCAATAATTTAGGGACATCTTTTACTTCATTTAAAACATAATGCGAATATAAAACCTAATTTCATCGAAAGAAATTAATTTTCTTTCACCTTCCCGTACGCATCATGGGGGAAGACATCGAAGAATTCTGATTTTAGAATGTGTTAATTTCTAAGTTTTTGAGTTTATTTATGAATATCCAACACTTGGTGTAGCATTGACTAAGTAGGGCTTTTATTTCTGAAATTTTGATATAATATTGTTGTTGACTTCAGTTACATTCTGAGGGACTGAATAAAAGTAACTCCTCCTTATAATTATTGCATTATTACGTTTTATCTTATACCGGTATCCAATTGACGTTGGTCTCCAATTAAATTGATATATGTTGGCTCATTTTCTGCTGCTGCATAAGAAAATTGGTGGATTTTATATGCTGGATGACATGCGTTTTTATAACCTGCTCCTGTAATCATGAGTTTGCCAAATGATGTATGACTGGTATGATTACCCTTGCTGTAGCATCAAGGGTTACACGAATGCTATGTTTGTCTGACTATGAATTAACGACGTTTTCATTTTCTTTTTATCCTCGTTCAGATATGAGATATTTTTATTTTTGTTGTAAATATACTGTTACTCCATCGTGTTGGGTTGAGGATTTAACTGGAAAACTAATTTCGACAAGAACGTGCCCACGGCTCGAAGTTCTCTTGACTTTTCTGCTGCCCTTTACTCTGCCAGCCACTCCCGGAAACATATTCTGGAGGATATCTTCCTCTCTTGCTGCAACATTTCTCTCTCTCTCTCTCTCTCTCTCTCTCTCTCTGGTGGTGAGCTGGAAGATGAGAACATTGACTCTACAGTCAACATAGCAGTCCTTTGTGGTTTTCCTTTCCTTGCATTTGTTTTGTCTGGGCTTGATATCTTTCTGGGCATTTTATTCATTTAGATGTTAGTGAATTCCATGTGGGGGCTGATTCGAACGTATCCTAGGATTCCCCGTTTCTTCCATGTCCCTTAGAACTCATCTTGATGACGTATGGGCCAGAATTTCACCAGCATTTATGAGTAGTTTGCTCCAGACTTAATTCCCGGTAGTAGATATGATTAGAAACGTACTTCTACACATTTGAGAAATGATACCATGGTCAGTGATATTGGAAATAATTACATGAAAGAAAAAATAGTGGATGCCTGGAACCGATTGTTTATTTTTACTTTCACCTCCAAAACACGTTCAGATCAGTTTAATTAGAATTATTAAATTGCAAATAATGATCGCAATGGCAATTTTTTTATTTGTTTTAATCTAATAATAAGAAAAACTAAATTTGCAATTATAAACTTGCATCAAAAGAATACGAACTTTGTATGAAAATATATGCCCATTAAATCACTGAATCTGTATCTAGAAGTGTGTGTATGAGAGAGAGGATGAGAGAGAGAGAGAGAGATTTGGCTCAAAGACCTACGGATAGTGTACAGAGATTAGTTTGGATTCAGATGTTATACCATGCACATACTGCACGAAATGTATCACTCACTTTCAGGAAATTTCGTTTCAAATTGTTCAAGAACCAAAGATACTCTAGTTTCTCTGCATACAGCACGATCCTGGAAAAAGGAAGCCTACCGACTCCTCCAGTAAAGGCGCTTTCTGCTTGACCTTAACTCTCAATATCCATTGTTCCTGACTCACTAGTGCACTGTCAGATGTTCCCGAAATAGGTGGCTCTGGATGTGCGAACCTTAGGAAGTTGTTCCTGTACATTGTTTTATTTGGGCTAGTTTTCTTTAAAACTGTCAAGAGCATAAATATTGCAGTTTCTTCTCTAAACTTCATAAGCGTTTGTTTACTCAATTCTTTGCGATGATGTCTTTCATGCGTGGTGTTTTATATACACCTTTCCTCTTACACAATTGTTACCTAACTTTCAGTTATCACTGTTTCACTTACTAGAATTATGAGTAAACGCTTGTTTTAAAAGCATTATCTTACGACTGTATGTATATTGTAGACAATATATAATTCAACTAATGATTTTTGCGACAGAAATTTGTGTAAGTCATTATGTAGTGTCACATTTTTATATTAAAAAATATCATAGAAGATTCGTTGCAATTGTAATTATTCGTTGTCGTCTTTAGAATATATACATTAGAAAAACATAATTACATCTGCTTTCTTTCAAGAGCCAAGATGGGTGAGACGGGCATCATGATGTCCTCTCTTAGGCCAGACTCGAAGAAGACAAGAAAAAGAAAGGCAGGGGAGAATGTTGGGTAAACTATGAATCGCTTTCTCAATTATATGGTCAGGATAACTTACAGACGAATGCTGCTTACGAATTAGTTCAAATTCCTTTTCCAGGACGGAAATGTGATGATAACTAAAGTAGTGAATGTATGTAAGTGAGAATGTTGGTTTTCTGTATATGGTATATTTGTATTCTGTTGTGTCTCCTAATTATTAAAACACCAAGAAAAGGAATTTTGTTGTCTGTTTCCCTTTCAACTTTGAATTTGATGTTGGGCACTAATGCACTTAATCTTGAAAGGAATTCTTTTAAATTGTCCCGCCTATTATTCCAAAATGTTAGAATATCATCCACATATTTCATCCACAGCATGGTTTTGGGTTTTATTGCATTTATTACTATAGTTTCAAAGTTAGATGTTGTAATAAGTAGAACCGACAAAGGCGGCAAAATCTTAATCATGGACAAAGGCTTCTACCTTTACAAAATCAACCAACTCTTTAGTGACACAAACACTTACGACAAATTGACGAAAGTTCCCCTCCAAAACGTCCCCATAGAATGATTTTTAGGAAAGTAAGATTAATTGGCCAAGGCAAAAAGAGTATTGAACTGTTGGAGAAATTTAGTCATTAACCCAAAACTCCTTACTTTTATGGCCTTCTCAAAACTCACATTATCTCATGTGTTGGAGCCTTCAATTATAACATTTTTAAATGGTAAGCTGGTCTCCTTTCCCATTTCTTTGACATTTTTTCTCCCAGTCACATTAAACATTCGGAAGATTTTTGTCTGAAATTCAGAGAAGCACATAAAACTTTTAAGCCTTGATGTAGATTTCCTATTAACAAAAGTACCAGTGAAGGACGTTCTACAGTTTTTGAGGGAAATATTAGCCCCCTATTCAGATCATTTCCCACTGGCCCTTGACAAAATAATATAGTTAGTTGAATTATGTGTAGCTAATAACGTATTTTCATTCGGGGAGTCATTCTGTAAGCAAAAATTCGTGTGCAGCATGGGCAGCCCTTTAAGTCCTGTTTTAGCCAATCAATACATGGAATACTTTGAAAGTATAGTAATAATAAATGCAATAAAACCCAAAACCATGGTGTGAATGAGATATGTAGATGATATTCCAACATTTTGGGATAATAGGTGGGGCAATTAAAATGACTTCGTTTCCAAATTAAATGTATTAGCGTCCAGCATCAAAT
>NC_061108.1:48941026-48958526 GCF_015104395.2 Macrobrachium nipponense
TACCCGAACTGAGTCATAAAAGATTTATTTATCCTGAAGATCGGGTTCCATATTTCTTGCCATGAAAAAGTTGGGTGGGATAGTTTCGTTTATTATCTAATATTCGACAGTTAAAAACACACACACACATATATATATATATATACATATATATACATATATATATATATATATATATATATATATATATATATATATATATATATATATATATATATATATATGTGACGGTACTTACTTTCATCGCACAGCTCTAAGGTAACGTGTGCCGTCTTGGAGGCTGTACTTTGGGGAATTTGACTTATATAATTTTTCTTACCTTGCTGAAAGCTCTTGATCTGGAGTTCGCTAAAAGGGTTCTAATTTTGGATGAGAAATGAAATTGATATGTGCTTATTACTTTATTCTTTGTTCGGGGTTCTATAAAAGTTTTTCCACCTTCTGAGTTACTGGGCTTTTGGACTGATAAAACTTAATTGGCACTTGTTGCAATTACGAGTCTATAGGCACGAGGGAATTTTACTGAGTATTGATTGTCACTTTCACTGTCTTTGATTGATTCGCACACCACACTTTTGCACCTGTTCTTCTTCGCTGGACTCTGTGTCTTTTCTTCCTTCTGTCTGTAGCTGAGCCACTCGTTCTCCCCTCGTTCCCCTCTTTGTCGTTTTCTTCTCTTGACTTCTCTGTTCCCCTTTTTTCTCTGCTCTCCTCTCTCTCTGTCTGGCCTTTTTGTTAGGATGGAATCTCCTTAGCACCGCCTTTGAATTTTTGGATTCCGACTGGGTGTGGCATTTTCTGAAAGACTTTTTGTGTCTTAGTGGCTACAGACATTATACAAGACCGCCTTCCTGTCATGCCTTCTACAATGATTCGTAGGCTGTGAATTTGTATACGCCTCCTTCTTGATGTCCTGGCCTCTTGGGGGTGTACCCTTTTCGTAACCTCATAGGTCATTTGTTGATACACATTTCTGGGGTATCCCACTGATCTGGCTCTGCTTCTTGATTCGTCGAAGTCTATAGGTCTATCTCGAGAGGGTGGAGCACTTAAGAGTTCGGCACTCCCCTCCTTTGACCTGTTCACGAAGGGAACGGCGATTAGTCATAGGCGCTAATGAGAGTAGTTTCCAATTTCTCGAAGATGCCTGGGCGATATCCCTCGTCGACCATAATCTCTTGTTGGTCACTAATCGCTGGTACGGACAGAATGTTTTTTGGGGGAGATGAAAGCCAGATGTCTGATGGCTAAAAGCCTAATGTTTGGAGTAACAAAATCCCTTCTGTAAGAAAAATCATTATCTTATTCCCTTTTCTCTTTTCTTCCTTATTATCCGTTTCGTGCCTTTTTCTTAAGTATTATTAAGTTATTGTCTTTTGGAATAACGACACTGTGCCACACTATTACAGTCTCGGCCCGCTACCTCGCTGACTCCGACAGCGTTAACTAAGCTGAAGCAAATATTATACCTACAAGAGGACTCCTAACTTATGCTTCTTGGAAATCATATTGAAACTTTAACTCAAAAACATTAAAAGTGAATGTAAACACGAGCAAATCCTTGATTAAGTAACGTTAAGGGCAACAATCAAAATTGAATGTAAACAAGAGTAAATTATTGAGTAGGTAACATTCAGAGAAACATAAAAAACTGAATATAAATATGAACAAATACTTGATTAAGTAATATTAAAAGAATCATCAAACTGAATTCAAATATGAGTAAATCACATTAAGAAACATGGAACTGAATGCAAACAAAAATAAATCACCAAAAAACAAGAAAACTGAAAGTTAAACATACATAAGCCCTTAAGTCACATAAGTTATATAAATGCATGGTAGAAGCAAAAAATAATGGTAACTATCCAAGTTTACAGTACATGATTGGTTCAGTCCTCAGTCCTATTCTATCTAGGTGGATATCGTCTTTCTTTTTGGAAAAATAAATTTCGTTCTTTGTTGACGACACTTGATGGCTTCTTGTTTGCTGCGAACTGCTGCTTGGAGGCAAGTCCTGGGAGAAAATATCCTTGTGTATTTGTATGCAATAACAAGTGTGTCCTTGACTTCCTACTGAGATTGTGTATTGTGTTTATGCAAAATTTCAGTGGACATTCTTACTGTAATTTCTGAGTAACCTTGTACATTAAACTATAACTTTACTGCTTGATACTAAAACAAAATTGGCAACTCGGTTAAAGGAACCGGTTAGTGGTTAATACTTGTAGGTTTCTTCTACTGTGACAACAATTAGTAAGTTTTCACCAACCAATATCTTGTTAGTAAGTTTTCAACAACTACTATCTTGTTAATGAGTCTTCATCAATTAACTTCTTGTTAGTGAGTCTTCATCAATTAATATCTTATTAGTAAGTTTTTTCATCAATCAACATATAATGGATTTGAACAAAGTAAGTGTATTAATTACCCCTTCAAAATCATAATCATTTCTGAAACGAATTGTCTTATCTTAAAATCTCTTAATGTCTATCTTAACCCGTCTTATTTATTCTTTTACTTCAAAGAATGTTCTTATGGAACGATTAAACTTAATATACGTCTTGAAATTCTTATACTACGCATTGAACTGCTTCTTACATACCCAAATATTTCCCTTCAAGTCAAAATTAATTTGAAGTTAAGTGCACTTAACCCAAAAATCTTGCTACAAACCGACTAATTAAAGTAAGAATTGCAACAATAAAAGATTATTCCTAAGTCGACCGATGAAGGTAAACTTAGCAATAAAGAAATCAAATAAATACATGGGAATAATTGGATGAATTAATGGGTTTGTTCTTCTGTTTCACTGAAAAGTGACTCTTCTATTTCTTAGGTTATATCTAGTTCCTTCTTCTGGAATGTCTTCTGACGTCTCTGTCATTTCGGATTCTTCAACTTCTTTGGTTCTCTTGCCCTTTTTTGTTTATCCAAAATTCTTCTTCTTCTAATGATTCAGCATATGTGGAAGGCATTTGGTTATTCATTTTCTTAACCTTTATCTTAGTTTCTTGTACGTCTACGACCTTGTATGGTCCTGTGAATTTTTGTGGCTAACTTATAATTAATACCACTTCTTACTTCCTTCTTAATATAGACTTCATCCCCTTTCTTGTAGTCTACAGGCCTTAATCCTTCTTGATGCTTCTCTATCATATTCTGCTGGGCTTCTTCTAAATCTTGTGCAATTGCTTGTGGATTACTTTAAAGTTTCCAATTCTTATCTTCATGATATCTTCAGAGTAATTAGGCTGTATTGGCTGATTCAGCCATGCATAAGGTAATCTGGGTTCATATCCCATCAAAGCTTTTATGGGAGTTGCTCGAGTACTCGTATGATGCCTTGCATTTAATGATAATTGGACTAAAGGTAAATTGACGTCCCAGTCAGGATCCTGTCCTACTGTGTGACGTAATACGTCTAAAACCTTCCTGTTATTCCTTTCTACCAAGCCATTGCTAGCTGGGTGATACGGCTGTATCGCTACCTTTTCTACCTTAAAGGCGTTACAAATTTCTTGAACTAATGAGTTGTTGAATTCGGTCTCATTATCAGAAATAATGAGCTGTGGGGCAGAATATCTGCAAAATATCTTATCGAAGAGAGCGGTTGCACAATCCTTGGCACTTTTACTAGTTAGTGGTATCAACTCTGTATATCTCGTGAGCGCGTCGATAAATACTAGTATATTCTTACTCCCTTTACTCGTGGTATGAAGATTAGTGATAAGATCAATAGATACTCTTTCGAAAGGAGTCTGTGGGATAGGATATTTCCCTAGTGGCACTTCCTTGTCTGTTCTTCCCTTGTAGCTGTTGCATGTATTGCAGCTCTTCACATAATTACTAACATCCTTGTGAATTCCCTTCCAATGGAAAGTTCTTTGGATTAATCTAATTGTCTCGTCCCTTCCTGGGTGAGCTCTCATGTCATCATCGTGCATTAGCTCAATGACCTTGTCTCTTAGACTCTTAAGTACTAACCTTTTGTGCAGTACACCTAGAAATTGACCAAATGGGTCATATTCGTGGCACATCCAAATTAATACGCCATCTATGTCCGTTAATGCATCTGTGGGACATCCAACCTTCCTACCTAGTTCGGTTAATTCTTGTTGGCTGTGTTTTCTTTCGTTTCTAACGTATTTGAACAGTTCCCTTATATCTTCATCTCTTTCTTGTTCCTTTATGAAATTTTGCCGGGAAAGCTCCTCTGTATAATGCATGGTGAGTACATTTATGTCGTTGCACATTGTTTCATTCTTTTCTTCTTCTTGACTTATCATATTTATACTATCACCTTGTGACACATATCTTGATAATGCATCTGCTACCTTATTCGTCTTCCCAGGGACATATTTCACCTCTATATCATAATCTTGGGCTGTCATGAACCAACGGGCTCTTCGTCCAGAAAAATTAGGATTCTTTAGCATTTCTACTGCAGCTGAATGATCCGTGAACACGGTTATCTTGTAACCAAAAATGATATATCTGAAATGCTTTAAAGCATCTATAATAGCTAGAGACTCGAGGTCTGTTACTGAGTAGTTCACTTCTGAGGGCTTCAATTTCCTACTGTAATAAGCTATCGCATTATACTTATTATCTTGTCTTTGCATTAAACATGCTCCTATACCAATGTGGCTTGCATCCGTGGCTAGAAAGAATTCTTTGCCAAAGTCTGGGAAGCTAAGTACTGGCGGATGTGTTAATCTTTCTTTCAATTCATCGAATGCTTCTTGCTGCTCGTCTGTCCATGTAAATGATACGTGTTCCTTTAAAAGCTCAGTTAGTGGAGCTGATATGACTGCAAAGTTCCCTATGAACTTGCGGTAAAAACCTGCTAAACCTAAGAATGACTTTACGTCCTTCTTGCACTGAGGTGTAGGATATTCCTTGATTGATTTAATCTTTAAGTCGTTTACTTCTACGCCCTTTTCACTTAGTGTATGCCCAAGGTAGTCTATTTTCCTTTTAAGGAAGTTACACTTCTTTAATTTAAGCTTCAGGTTGGCTTTTCTTAATCTCTTTAGGACTTCTCTGACTAAGTCTATGTGTTCCTCTATAGTGTCTGTTGCTATTACCAAATCATCTATGTAACAGTGTACGTCCTTGCCTAGTAAATCGCCCAAAATTTTATCCATTAATCTTACAAAAGTTACCGGGCTTGACTTTAGACCAAAGGGCATTCTTACATACTGGTATCTGCCGTTACTAGTGGAAAAAGCAGTCAAAGGTTTACTTTCTTCGTCTAGAGGGATTTGCAAAAATCCCTGCAATAAATCTATAGTGGTGAAGTACTTCTTGGACCCTATAGTGGCGATAAGATCTCGCATTGACGGCATTGGATAAGGATCATTTTCAGTAATTTGGTTCAATTTCCTAAAATCCACAACTATTCTATAAGTTTTGTCCCTTTTAGGAACTAGCAAAAGTGGAAAAGACCATGGGGATTTAGATGGTTCTATTATTCCTTGCCTATTCATTCTTTGTACTTCTCTTTCAATGACCTCCTTCTGGGAATGTGCTACTCTATAGGCTGGTATGTAAATTGGCTTTGTGTTTGATGGAATGTCTATCTTGTGCGTTATTTCGCGTGTATTTCCCAAGGTGTCGCCGTCTAGAGCGACTATATCCTGATATTCGCACAGTAAGTCTATAAATTCCTCTCTAACATGGTTTTCCTTAATGTCCTTTAAATGAGATCCTATTTTCGCTCTTCTCAGTTTTATGTCCTGAGCGTAATTTTCATTTCCTTTACGGATCGCAGCTACCGTTTCCCCTTCTACAACTCGGATAGGTATGGAGTATACTTCTGCTAGGCCTATCTCTGTACCTGGTGTTAACTTAACCTTTCCTCCTATGTTATTGGTAATCTGTAAAGCTATTTTGCTCTGTCTAACTTCATGTAAACTAGAAGAATAATGTATTCCGTTTACTTGCGACTTTTCAGTAAGCGTGAGAATTTCCTTCCCTTCAAAAATTGGATTTACTGTACATTCTACCCAAGTACTTTCTCCTGGTTTAAGTCTTAATTCCCTCTCTAACTTTAAATAAGTGCATTGATTTGATTCTAAGAGGTTAATGATCTGTTGTGAACTCGTGATGCATTCTGGATATCTTCCCTCTGTCTTATCCTTCTTTAAAATACCTTTCATCGTGGGATTCTCTTGAGTCTGGGTTCTTTTAATTAACTTGCATAATGGTATTCTAGAAATCTCACGACCGTTGTTAATCACTAGTTGTTCTCTAGGAGCATCAATGCTTATCCCTTGTCTAGCCATAGTTGGATAACCTATCACCAAATGAGCAAAAGCTAATTGTATATCTCTGGCTACCAGAACTTTTCTCTTAGAGCAATTCTTCCTAGCCTAAATGGAAAATCTAACTGTCCAATTACGTGGATATCATTACCCTAGACGTCTGTGATTCTACAATCTACCGCTGGGTTCAAACTTAAGTGAGAAAAATACAATCGATACACCTTTTCTGACATTATATTCTTAGGACTACCTGTATCAAAGAATGTAACAATAGGTTTCTCTAGACCAACATGTGCGGGAAATAATGGTCTATAATTATATTCATTTCCTACATCAACTTTGCTAACCTGTGTAGCTTGACTTAACCTTGACATTCCGGACAGTCTCTCTGTTATAGAGGAAGATTCATTGTACCAGTAAGCAGAAAATTTCCCATTGCGTCGTCTGACATTGACTGAACTGATTGATACCCTATACTTGCTGTTTGATTAGCATAATATCTATTTGGGGCGGAATCTCTATTTCCTCTAGATGGGGGAGATTGACTTTGGTTTCTACCTCTGCCTCTCGACTGAGATCTACCTCTAGGAGCTGAAACAAATTTATTTCTGCATTCTCGAGCACTATGTCCTGTTCTCTTATGGAAAGGACAGAAGGCTATCCCTCGGCAGTCACTGGCATAATGTCCTCTCTTCTGACAGTTATAACACGTGACTGTCGAAAATCCTCCTTGAGAAGATTTACCTGGCATCTTATTCTGATTTCTAGATGGTGTCCTAGATCTATTTGGACCCCTTTCCTTTTGTCCTATAGCGACTAAAGGTCTGTATATAGGATTCCCTTCAGGTCTTCTACCTAGGATTTTTGTTTCCTCCTCTTCAATCTCTGCTACATCATCGGATGTCTCCCACTTACGAGTCATCCTTGCAATGGCTTCTGTTGGCAGGCTTCCAATCATTATTGCTAGTCTAAATATTTTTTTAACATGACTCATTAGCATTTTTTGCTTGCCTCCTTCTACCTCTATCCAACCTGTGGTTTCCATGAAGTTACCCCATTCATTCATATTGTTATACAACTGAGAGCTAAACTCTTGATAACGTCTTTCGTCTAACTTAAATTGACGCACTATCCTTGCCAAGCTAGTAACTGGATCTCTTTCACCAACTGTGGAATAAACCTTCCTAAAATACCGTTTCAATTCTTCCCAATTCTTAAGATCTCGGTAAGTCTCGGAGTGGACGTACCGTTCTAAGTCTCCTCCGGCTTCCAAATCAAGATAACTCTTGGCTTCAATAAGCTTTTCTCTATCTGTCCCCGTTATGCTATCTAGGCGTGTCTCCACTTGCTCTATCCAGTTCTCTAAGTTACAAGCTAACTGACCATTCTTTCTTCCGCATTTAGCTATATGATTAATTACATGTCCCCCCCCCCCTTATGTGTTCCCATTACCTGCTGCGCTCGAACTCGCGGACTGTGTACCTTCCGGCATGGTTATTTTCCTTGTTTGACTCCTCGTGAGCACAAGCGTTCTTACGTTCTGATAAGGAGTCGGTCTCCCTTTGACCATCGACTCGTTAATGGAAATTTTCTTAAGTACTGAGTATCATTAAAAGTATCAAAGTTATGACAGAAATATCCCAAAAAGAAAATAATAATAACAATAAACTGTTTTTACTAAAGTATTCGATCACCAAAAAAAAAATAAAAGAATTTTCCCCTGAAATATTCTCAAAGTCTTACGTTACCGGTAAGCGATTCTTAAACAACAACAAAAACCCTCTTAGCAGTTTGGTAAAACGATACTGAACTGACCGTAAAGTGTACGCTAACGAGAGACCTCCCGGGAATTACCCTTGTTATCCTAAACAAACAAAATAAAAACAAGTAAACGTTCACTCGACGTAACGAATAAGAGTAAAAAGCAAATATTAAACAAAAAAATAAAACAAAGTACAAGAAATCACAAAAAACAACCAAAATCACAAAAAATAACATAAAATGGCACAATCAAATTAAAATTAAAATTTAAAGATACTGGTTAGTAAATACAAATGTTCGGGAAAAGGTCTTAGTAGCTGATTAGTTATAATTAGTAAAATGAAGAAATATCGTAGTTTCGTTGCCAAAAAAAAAAGATCAGTGTGAAAATCTTTTAATCTTGAAATACCAGAAATTGTCTAACTGGAATGTTAATCGCGTAATTTACTTTTAATAAAGTTTAATGTTATGTAAGTGTGGGGACATTTATTTGGACTTAACTTGCGTCGCCTTCGGCATCCTGGTTTACGTCTGACAGCTTGCGTTCGCCTACCAGCGCGTTGAATGATGTGTTGGTTCCCCCTCTCTCTCTCTCTTCTTCTCTTCGGGAAAGGGGACCTCTCTCTCTCTCTCTTCTTTCCTCTCAGAGCAGGATTGCGTTGAATGATGCGTTTTCGGGATTATGTTTTCTTTCCTCTTGATATATTCTTTATGCGTTCAAAATCTTCATCTTTTCGTCTTCTGGTAGAACGACTGTTCTTGTTGTTCGGAGTGGAGTTTTTCTTCGCAAAGTGTGGGTGGCTTTTATTGTTACAGCTCGGTAACTGTCTTTGTATTTGGGGAAACACTGGTACTGTCTTAGGGGAGAACTTTCTTTTTCGAGTGGCATGAATGGATTGAAATCTCTTATGCCGACACTAAACTTTTGATTTCGTTTCGCGGCCGCTGTTTTTAACTGTCATTCGCGTCTTCGTATCACCATTTCTTTGCTGTCTCTTTTGTCTCTTCCTATCCTTACCGCTCGACATCAATTAATCTGTCACTATATCAATCCTTATCACATCGTATCCGTCGCTCTGCCACCAATTAATCTGTGACGGTACTTACTTTCATCGCACAGCTCTAAGGTAACCTGTGCCGTCTTGGAGGCTGTACTTTGGGGAATTTGACTTATATAATTTTTCTTACCTTGCTGAAAGCTCTTGATCTGGAGTTCGCTAAAAGGGTTCTAATTTTGGATGAGAAATGAAATTGATATGTGCTTATTACTTTATTCTTTGTTCGGGGTTCTATAAAAGTTTTTCCACCTTCTGAGTTACTGGGCTTTTGGACTGATAAAACTTAATTGGCACTTGTTGCAATTACGAGTCTATAGGCACGAGGGAATTTTACTGTGTATTAATTGTCACTTTCACTGTCTTTGATTGATTCGCACACCACACTTTTGCACCTGTTCTTCTTCGCTGGACTCTGTGTCTTTTCTTCCTTCTGTCTGTAGCTGAGCCACTCGTTCTCCCCTCGTTCCCCTCTTTGTCGTTTTCTTCTCTTGACTTCTCTGTTCCCCTTTTTTCTCTGCTCTCCTCTCTCTCTGTCTGGCCTTTTTGTTAGAATGGAATCTCCTTAGCACCACCTTTGAATTTTTGGATTCCGACTGGGTGTGGCATTTTCTGAAAGACTTTTTGTGTCTTAGTGGCTACAGACATTATACAAGACCGCCTTCCTGTCATGCCTTCTACAATGATTCGTAGGCTGTGAATTTGTATACACCTCCTTCTTGATGTCCTGGCTTCTTGGGGGTGTATCCTTTTCGTAACCTCATAGGTCATTTGTTGATACACATTTCTGGGGTATCCCACTGATCTGGCTCTGCTTCTTGATTCGTCGAAGTCTATAGGTCTATCTCGAGAGGGTGGAGCACTTAAGAGTTCGGCACTCCCCTCCTTTGAACAACGGGTCATAGAATTCCTTTTTAACGTATGCCAGATGGCTCTCTCTGACCTGTTCACGAAGGGAACGCCGATTAGTCATAGGCGCTAATGAGAGTAGTTTCCAATTTCTCGAAGATGCCTGGGCGATATCCCTCGTCGACCATAATCTCTTGTTGGTCACTAATCGCTGGTACGGACAGAATGTTTTTTGGGGGAGATGAAAGCCAGATGTCTGATGGCTAAAAGCCTAATGTTTGGAGTAACAAAATCCCTTCTGTAAGAAAAATCATTATCTTATTCCCTTTTCTCTTTTCTTCCTTATTATCCATTTCGTGCCTTTTTCTTAAGTATTATTAAGTTATTGTCTTTTGGAATAACGACACTGTGCCACACTATTACATATACATATATATATATATATATATATATATATATATATATATATATATATATATATCTTTAATCTTAATTTTGGAAAATATTTCGGGATGGAGTCATTTGTGGAATTCTAAGATCATGACATTTCGCAGGGAAAAATTTGGGAATGGAAGGCTTGGTGAGATTATTATTATTGACGGATTACACCGAGTAGTTAGTTATTTAGTAATATAACGACTTGTACAGATATTGATACAGTATTTTGTTTCTCGAAAAATTCATTTTTACCTTAAGTTCTGGATGAATTTATTAGCCTCAAAACTGATGGTACTTTTGACCCAGTATTCTTTAAGTATTTTATAAGCAAATTTGAGCCTTGTCTAGTATCTTGATACTTAACCATGTATAGTGTTATCTTATCCCATACAGTGTCAGGGAAGTTTAGTCTTGACTTTAATATATTAGTGAAAAGGTTGTTTTGGTGGACCGTAATATTTTATCCAAAATGAGAGTATTACCAAAGAAATCGAACAATGTTACATTCTTGCACCTTAAAGTAAATATTCGGTATATTTAGTTATTTTGTAAAAGGGAATAGTAATCAAATTTGTTTTAGTTTTGTGTCTTTAAAGGCTCTCTTGAAAACAATACCAGTGAGCAAATAAATAAACTAAAGAAAGTATAGATGAAAAATATACTGATTAAGATTTACGGCCGCTGTAACTGCTTTGTTTTCCTAAGAGAGCAGAACAACGGGGATAATTCTAACTCTCTGGGATATAAAGTCACATTATAAAGGTCATAATTATGTAGCTCTGATCATCCTCCTCTGTTTAAGCGGCAGCGGGTACCGCGATGTAGACTAATAAACAAAATTTGGTTTGCCTTTTGGCCGCGTGGCTTATAATTGCCAGAACTCTCCATATAGTTGAGTATTTTATGGTGAACCTTTCTCTCTCTCTCTCTCTCTCTCTCTCTTTTCTTTTCTTTTCTTTTACTTTTTTATTTGTAATTGACATTACTGCGTGCCACATCTCCTTTCGTGTAGACCATGACTGTTCATTTTTTCCTTGAAATTCTGAGGTGCAGCTTTCAGTGTTCTGTATTTATTCTGGAGAGAGAGAGAGAGAGAGAGAGAGAGAGAGAGAGAGAGAGAGAGAGAGAGAGAGAGAGGCGTAAATAAAACTTTCTTAGCGCTAGTGCTGTTTATTTTTGGAGTTACGGGCACAATGTTTGTCGACTGCCCAAGAAAGGAATGTAAATACTAAAAAATTCACGTCAGATCTGCGAGTGGAAAGTTTTTCCTCACGGAGAGGCAAAAGGTATTGTTCATAAATTTATTATTATGGGAAATTCTTTCCGATCTTCACCAAAGGGTCCGGTTACAGATAACTGATTTAGTTTTTTTTTAGTATCCACTAGTACAGATGTTGATAACGGGGTAATACGCACGTATTGGCTTAGTTCTACATTTATCAAAGGTCTCCTCTTACCTTAGCGTCCGTAACTGCTTCTTTGGTAGTTTTTGAATCTTATGTTTTATGAAGAATGAATAGGATAGAAAAGTTTTAACATTTTAAATCGAATTGAGAAATATTATTACTCCAGAAAGGTAAATATTAATCCGAAGTAAACAGGGACATGTATAGTATTTACCGTCTCCTTCGGGATGTGGTTGACCAGTCCACCGTGATCTGTCAACACTTTTTGGTCACTAAGCAGAAGCTATGTGTAGTAAATTCGTAATTATCCGATGGACGTCAGTGAATTGTTATTGCTTCTAAGTATTAAATGAATGAGAATCAAACTGCAATTGGTATAACGGTCAAAATGTTAAGAGGCCTCACCACACGTTCTGGAGCTGTTATTAAGCAAGGAATAATAGGATGGTTTCAAGACGTGATTTTGATCGGGGCGTTCGTGTCAAAGAGAGCCTGTCAAGTAATGATTGTAAATTGCGGGCAAATCGCGAGTAATTGAGGTGCAACTCGTAATTTAGGAGGTTGTGGTCTTATTCTTCGAGAATCGGCTGCACTCATTCTAAAATTCCTTAATTAAAGTGAATGGTGTTGCTGGAGGTACGAAATCTAAATCAATCTCTTCGCACGTTTCTGTGGATATTCATTTCGAGTTTCGTGATGTTTTCTAGTGAATGTCGTTTCGTGAGTGGGTCCTGGAGTAATTATTCCATGACAACGCAAAGGTAGTCAAAGTAAATTTCAAAGGCAGTGCCACGCCTCTCATGAACATAGGTAGGTATAGTTTTCCGTAGTTTAATGAAGGTGGAATATTATATTTGTTTCTTTTTCGGATAATTTTGGTACAAAAGTGCAATGAAATAACTTATTTATATTTGAGAGAAGTACACAGATGCTTCGGAAATGTAATTTTTTCTACTTTTTCCATCGATTACTATATCCTTCCCTGAATCCACTTTCAAAGAACATGTTAATCAGAATGAGGTTAGGTTTCAGAAATAGCCATTAACAAATTTGCTTTTTGTAATCCTGGTAGGGGATCATGGGAACTAAGCCCTCCAGTAATGGAAACGAAGAGCTCTTCAGATGTAGCAATAAATTTGAAAGGAATAACCTTTACGAATGAAAGGATATTTTTCCCTCCCTAGGTGGTTCCTAGGTTAAATTATTTTCTTGTGTACGTGATCCAGAAATAGGAAAAGAAACAAAAAAATACCTTAATTGCGATTATGTCCTTCATATTTTATTCAATTATTTTACTGCACGAGTTATGTGACATAGTTGTATCTTGGACAGTTATCAAATGGAAGACCTTGAGTTCATTTGAAGGGATCGTTGTAAAGTGACTGATGAGTTCGGGTGGCTTTGAAGGAAATAGATACGGGAAAGAAATATGATGGAATGGAATGAAATGTAAAATTTAGGCCAGAGGTCCTTCAGAACTGAGAGGAGAACTGAGAGCAAAAAAGGATTGAAAGGTGCAACAGGGGGAAAACCTCGCAGTTGCACTATGAAATAATTGTTAGGAGAGGGTGGAAAGTAAGATGGAAGAAAGAGAATATGAACAGAGGTACAGCCTAAGAAATGAAAGGGATGCAGCTTGGGGCCGAAGGGACGCTGCAGAGAACCATTAAGTGAAAGATGACTAGTAAAGAGCTAAAAAAATCTACTCTATGATAGCTGTTAGACGCATAGAGATTACGTCTATTATCTTCCATAGAACGGTTTGTGAAGTAAACGTGAAGTAAACTCTGGGGAAGGTCGTGATCTAAAAATTACGTTACACTGGATATAAACTTTATTGTCCGCATGCTAAGTAGCTCTCTCTCTCTCTCTCTCTCTCTCTCTCTCTCTCTCTCTCTCTCTCTCTGCCTGTATCTACAAAGTGTAGATGAGCATAAATTAGCATATATTACCCCTACTTTCAAAAGTAGATAGACTAGAGGCAAGTAATTTTAGGCCTATGAGTAACATCTCATATTATGAAAATGTATGAAAGGGTATTGAAGAAAAATATAATGAAACATTTAATGAAAAATAATTTGTTTAATGTAAGTCAACTTGATTTTGTACCCAACTTGTTAGTCCACCGTGAGGACATATATAAAAAAATGATAAACGAAAAAGAAACAGGTGGTTTACCTAGACTTTGCAAAACCTTTTGATAAGGTAGACCATAATATATTAGCGAAGAAAATTAGAAAACATAATATAGTGGACAGAGTAGGAAGATGGATAAAAGAATTTTTACAAAACAGAAAACAGATAGTTATTGCAAACGATGAGAAATCGGTTGAAGATTAGGTAATATCCGGTGTGCCACAAGGTACGGTGTTAGCTGCATTGCTGTTTGTTATCATGATTGCAGACATAGACAGTAATGTTAAGGACCCGGTAGTGAGTAGTTTCGCTGATGACACAAGAATAAGTAGAGAAATTACTTGTGTGAAGATAAGAACTCGCTACAAAGAGACCTAAACAAAATATATGAATGGGCAGAGGTAAATAGGATGGTATTTATCTTTGATAAATTTACATCAATAAATTATGGAGATAAAGAAGGAATGCTATATGCATATAGAGGACCTAATAACGAGACAGTCACAAATAAGGAAGCAGTTAAATACATTACTGTGATGGTGAATAGGAACATGTTATGCAATGATCAAATAGCAATACTATTGGCAAAATGCAAAGCAAAAATGGGAATGTTGTTACGGCGCTTCATAACAAGAAAAGTCGAACACATGATTATGCTTTATAAAACGTATGTAGTACGTAGTCCACTTGAGTATTGCAATATGATATACTAGTACCCACACTACCAAAATGATATTGCACAAATAGTGTACAAAGGTTCTTTACAGCTAGAATAGAAGAATTTAAGGATCTTGACTACTGGGAAAGACTGGAATTTTTAAAATTATATAGTCTAGAAAGGAGAAGATAACGCTACATGATAATACAGGCATGGAAACCGATAGGGGGAATTACCGAAAACAGCATGGAGCTAAAAATATCAAAGAGCGAGCAGAGGTAGATTAATAGTGCCCAAAACTATATCAGGAAAGCTAAGGAAAGAACACAGGTCATTAATCCACTAAGCACCAGCTTCGATAATGCAGCGTCTATTCAATGCGTTGCCAGTTCATCTGAGGAACATAACAGGAGTGAGCGTAGATGTGTTTAAGAATAAGCTCGACAAATTCTAAGCTGCATCCCAGACCATCCAAGATTGTAATATGCAAAATATGCCGGAAGGTGCATTAGCAATTCTCTGGTAGACATTAGAGGTGCCTCACACTGAGCTGTAAGGTCTGTAAGGTAAGGTCTCTCTCTCTCTCCCTCTCTCTCTCTCTCTCTCTCTCTCTCTCTCTCTCTCTCTCTCAGACAATGTTACCAGTTCATGTGCAGTGTAACTGTTAGTTATCAGAGTATTTCTCAACGTGAGCTGATCGTCGTCCGGAAAATCAACAGAGTGAATCTGTTAATATGATTGCAGTTATGTATTTTGTTAATGCTACATCTCACGAACTGTGGGGAAGTTGGCGACACTTGGTCGTTTCTTGTCTTATTTGATGGTTTTTGTGTCTAATGGTACTGTTAGATCTTAAATTTACTGTGTGTTTACGTGCATTAGTGTTGCAAACTAACCAATCAGCTTTCAAGCTGGAGGTGGAATTACTTTGACTTTAAGTAAAGAACCTGAAATCGATTGACACAAGTACGAACGGCAGAGCGGATATCTTAAACCTGTCTGGATAGCTTAGTGGTCTGTTGTTATTTTTAAACCAGGCAACGGTTTGAATCCTGCCGATGACGCAGCATCTGTCAATTAAAATAACCCTTGCTTATAGGTTATTCCCGAGGTCTAGTGAATGCGATTTAAGACACTTATATACACACATACGTATATATACGTGTGCGTTTAGGTATATAATACATATATACATGTGTATTATTATTCAACAACTAAAAAGTTAAACTGCTAGAGCGCTTTAACGTTATCCTTATTAATGGTAAAAGTCACAGACTTTCAAACCTTGTTATCTCGTGATGATGGCAGGCGTTATGGCGGCCTTCGATACGGAAAAGCAATAAATGTCTGAAGTAGCTGCACAGATAAGGCTGTTGCTCTGATGTAACATCGCTGTGGTTCACGGTTAAGGCTATTTGTGGTTAAGTCGGGGGTGGGGGACCTCCACAAGCCATCCAATTAATATTTAGGAAAGAAGAAATGTTGGCCTTGTTTTGACACAAAGCTCTAAAAGGTACTTAACCTTTTACCTTGCATACCAGACATTGAGTTGGTGTTGAACCCTTGGGTAAGACTAGCGCTCTCTCTCTCTCCCCCTCTCTCTCTCTCTCTCTCTCTCATATATATATATAGATATATATATATATGTATATATATATATATATATATAGTGTGTATATGAGAGAGAGAGAGAGAGAGAGAGAGAGAGAGAGAGAGAAAGTAATTGAAAGGCAAAGGCGCTAACAACTGAGCCACACAAGTCATGAGAAAGGCATGGAAGGTCATATATATATATGTGTGTGTGTGTGTGTGTGTGTATGTATGTATGTGTATAATACATGTACATTTTTATGTATCGATATCCTGTTTATACTTTTTTGGGGATGATCCAGTACAGCAGAAGATTCTGCGATATAAAAATATTAAAATTTTCCCCAGAGCCACCTCATCTCATCAGTTACTAGCAATAGCTGAGTCATTATCCATTAAGAAGCTTGTTCCTTCTTTAAACAACCAAACTTCCTTGATTTAACCCCTGTCTTTGTTTTTGTTTGATCTCATTCAGTCCTTGGTTCCCCTCCTGAAAGGTAGACGTCTTATGCTTATATTCTATTCGTTAAAGATCGGTCTGTTAAGTTTTGTATTTGTAGTTTTGTTTTTATTCTGAGTCTTTGTAACAATTTTGTATATTATTGTATTCTTCAGCTTTGAAAATGAGGTTGTGTCCTCGAAACGTAAGCTTGTATAATAAACGGACAAATAGTTCCTTCTCCCAGGTTGGTTGATAACAACGCTAACCACACACACACACACACACACACACACACACACACACACACATATATATATATATATAATATATTATATATGTATATATATATATATATATATATATATATATATATATATATATGAGCTGATTCAAAACAGTTTTGAATATGCCTTCTCCGTGATATTCTGAAGTCCCGTGAAACCGTTATAAGTGATACTGTGTGTATGTGTAACAAAACAAGTCAACCGCCAAAGACGTTACAAGTTGGCGTGTCTTGGCAGTTCAAAAGAGTGCCACGTATCTCTATATCCCTTCGTGATTGGCCTTTGTGTCTAAGGAGCCAGAATAACCAATCAGCTTCTTGCATAACGACGCCATCTGAAAGGGGGCATTTGAAATAGGCCGTACTACCGGTCAGAGCAGTTCGTTAGCGGGTCCTTACAGCACAGAGTGCCCAGTGCCCGCAGTCCCATTCCCGTCGGCCGCCAAACAAAGACGTGTGTCACCATGAGTGTCACTAACAGTCTAACCTGCCGTCCGATTGTGCACTAGCATAGTTAAGGTAATAATTACAAGTAAAGACCACCTGTGTAGCTAAGAAAAATACACCTGTGTTAAACGTTTCATCGATTATTATTTTTGCATGTCCTCCATTG
>NC_061108.1:48971026-48978526 GCF_015104395.2 Macrobrachium nipponense
TGTCAGTTTTCTCGTAAATCGTTGACACTGAAAAATTGATCATTTTGTAATTTGAGGCCTAATTGATGTTTCTCTTTATAGGACAGAGTCTACAGACTATGAGCCCTAGAGGGCGCCAATGGGATATCAGTCTTCAAAGAGGGAGAGAAGTTATGGGAAAAACCGATGAATAATTAGGCATGAGGGAATAGAAATTGAAACCGATACACATGAATTCAGGAGACCGCCGAGGAATTCAGGAATGAAATCGCTTCTTTCCTAAACATTTGGCGTTCCGGAAACTCCACAACTGCACTAGCCAAGCTATTCTACATTTTAGTTGTAGTCAAAATAAAACTCCTTGCCAAACTCCTTGTCATATCTAAATAGTATTAAACTGATTCTCGAAAACTTCACACTGCAGCAGCAGCAGCAGCAGCAGCAGCAGCAGCAGCAGCAGCAGTCTACATAGTGTTGGCTATTGGGGGCAAAGACATCTAGGTTAGATAAAGAAGAGAGAAGGTGATGTTTTGTTGTTTCATTACAATTTATGCAGCAAACACAATGAACTCGGTTAATGTCTGTGTAACAAGTCAACATTACGAGTTGGCAAAATAAACTCTCCAAAAGCTGAGAAGACAGTCACCACCCGACGACCAGACTGGAGAACATTACTCCAAACAAGGGAAAAGACGTAGATAGATAATTTCATCAAGAAACATAAAAAAAACATTTCCTCTAGGTAGCAACCTTTTTGAGAAACAGAGGAAGCAGTATTACGTAGTATATACTGCTCAAAAGTCAATTACATATTAGGTGTTACATCTGAAATCTGGAAATGTCACTGACATGTAAAACCGTACCATGTGATTATAAATCAGAATGGAAAAGCGAGTGTTGTGGATCGACTAACCATCATACATTGAGTTTTAGTAGGGTTAAGCCTCATACCCCAAAGCTAACTCCACTCTTGAATATCCTGTGGTTTTGGTGATCGAGGTCACTGGTTACATAGCTTGTGATTCATAGAGCTAATTATTTTTCAATAAGGGAGGAAACTGAAAGAAAGTTTGCCCGAAAAATTATATGAGAAAGAAACGATAATGGAAAAGTAACTAACTGAACGTGTTGGCTATAAACTCAGAAATACAACATTAAAACCCGTCTGGTTCGTAGAATGAGGTGGCGGCTAGGAAGGCCTCCAATGTAAATGTAGAAGGGTTGGACAAGAA
Organism: Macrobrachium nipponense; assembly: GCF_015104395.2. Classification (NCBI taxonomy): domain Eukaryota; kingdom Metazoa; phylum Arthropoda; class Malacostraca; order Decapoda; family Palaemonidae; genus Macrobrachium; species Macrobrachium nipponense. Next base: position 48,972,238 of record NC_061108.1, read on the forward strand.
TTCAAGATGTTTAGAAGTGGGGGAAAAATAAATAAATACAACGTTCCTTATTCACCTCTGCGGCCAGTGAGTGTCTTGATCTTCGACGGTGTTGTAAAAGAAGAAAGCTGTTGCTGTAATCATCATTATCCAGGTTTTTCCCCTTTTATCGGCCTCCATTCTGTTCATCAGTCGGAGCCCTTTTATTTTTATTTGAAATTTACATTTTTCTTGAATGACTAGTTTACACACATCTCGACTGACTTTGTATAGAGAGAGACTGACTTTGTATAGAGAGAGAGAGAGAGAGAGAGAGAATTGACACTTTAGTATGGACACGGATAGAATAAAGAATATGCGCAGAAATTACCACCAGTTGCAGTTTTATTTTGTTGGACTTATTTTACATGGCTGAGGGAAAAATTAATTAAAAAACGTTGTCAGAGGACGGTACGTTGTTTAGAGTGACAAACAATGACCGGAACAACTCGGAAGAGTACAGGTACGGCGAATATTTAGAGTAGACCATGGTATTTTTGAAAGTCGAGCTTGGGAGTCCGTGTGATACACAGCAGTAATAATTAGGGACAGGGAAATAACATTCGTTAAGTATATAGGTAAATCTCTAGCGATCGGGATTGATAAATGAAATAGGACTTATAAATGAGTATTTACTGAGTAGGTGAATTTGATAGATAAACTAAAAAAACTGAGATTGCCGTATGTATTAGAGCAGAAACATAATTGTGTGAACTAAAACAATGCAAACAATTTAAAGAATAACCGATTGGTGGAATGACACTGTATTGGTGGTTTGGCATTTAACGGCATTGCGAGGACTAAGGTCCTAGGACCTGTACCCTATAATTTCAGCTATCATAATGGCGGAATCCCATTACAACGAGAAGTGTGCCAAGTAGCGAAAAGTAATCCGAAGGTTTTCGCCTGCCTAAAGGGAAAGAAAAAGGCAGCTTAAGTTGATGTTATTGATCAATACTATCGAGGGAAGAGTGTGACCTGCTGTATCACGTGAAGCTAAAAGATGGTCTTGGTGCGGATGAGAAAACTGATTAAAGTCAGGGAAGCATCTCCATCTCTGTCTGGTTCGTGTCACCTTAGTAAAAATGGATGTTACTGGAAGAAGAACTAGGTGCATGGATTCCTACATCGTACGATTTGAAAAGATTGGTTTTAAAGATGAGCTTGTGTAATAGTAGACTCAACGGATGGCTTTTAAAAAAAAATCTTTTTTTTACGGAGGAATGAGTCTTACGCAAAAAAAAAAAAAAAATCCTTTAGAAATTTAAATTAACATAATTACAACCACATGCTCTGAACGATTTCTGGTGGAAATGCACACACAATAATTGAAGTAAAAAAAAATTCATTTGACAAGAAAGAAAATCGCTCAATTTTTTCACAGGCACCAATACGTTTTACCAGATGTTACACATCTTATTTAGGTTTAGTGTATATAATTTTTGAAAATGTAATGAATCCGTTTATATTTTACTATATACTTCTAACTAACTTAGAAATGGCGGTTGATCAAAGACTAATATGGTCTTAACATTAAGATGTCTTCGACCCAATAGAGATAAGGTACGCGGAGACATTTAAGAAACGCCTCTTCATTTCGTGTAATTACTGGCCATTAAAGGAAATAAATCATACAAAAGCTTTGCTTAAAACTACCATTATGAAGTGCTCCAAGGCCTTCATAAAAGGATTCCGAGAGAGGCTGTCACATTTTCCTGGGAGTGGCTGGCAGACCATTTGAAGAGTAGACATTCCTTCCTAGAGGGCGAGAGAAAACTGTATTTGTTTGTTTGCTGAAATGTTTAATTTATATATTAGTATTATATATATATATATATATATAATATATATATATATATATATATATATATATATATATATATATATATATATATATAATATATATATATATATATATATATATATATATATATATATATATATATATATATATATATACAGTAATATATACGTATTTATTTACATATATTGTAAACAGGCAGTGTGGCCTTGAAAATAGGTGTTTCCGATAACCTTCATTCTTCGATATTCAAACCAACTATCGGACCAGTAGGTCGACGCTTAGATCGCTCATCTGCTAATGTAGGATGAAAAGGAGAGGATCCATATATGCAACTGCCTATGCACATACCCAAATGCACCCTTACCTAAGATTTCAAACCCTCTCCCGCCCCAACTGCAGTGGGTGAACACATTTAATTCTCCACCAAATGAGCCGTATGTGATATAGTCCACATTATAAACATGCGGTGTTTCTCAAAATTAGATGCTAAGAATAACTTCCAACGTCGAAGATGTGAGCTGTTGATCACTGAATTAATAATAATAATTTTTATTATCAGCTCAAGGCCATATGCATGAAATATACAAAGAATAGACAATAACATACAGTCTAGATGCATAAGATAACGGGGTAAAAAAGATTAATCGGTAATATCCATGCTTGCTGAGGTAGTATAAAAGATGGTAATCAAAATAATGGTCATAACCGTAAGAAGATTGAGTATAGATAAAAAACTGTAAAAACTATATTGATTATAATCACAGTTTTAATGAATAAAGGAAAATCCCAGTAATAACAATACTAGTAACAATTTATTCATAATGATAGATGCTCCAGATGACATTTTGCAAAAACAGAGATTAAGTCATTTAGGAAACAAACGCCTCATTTTCCCATCTTCCCTACAATTTAGATCTTCTTGCCTCAATACTTAGGATGCTTTGTATGAACGAATTGCTGCTGTTTCGCAGTCGGGTGATCAGACTGGACATTGTTCGCCTTACAATGCTTTTTTAAGTTGTCCAGGTGGTTTTCTGCGAACATCTGTGTGGTGGAGTGGTAGCGAGGAGTGTTTGTGAGGAGTCTCAAAATCTCATCGTGAATAACAGTGACACGTCTCATGGTCTCTGTGGTGAAGTTCGTCCACAAGGAGCACCCATAGTTGCCGTAGCAATACGAGCGGAAGAGACAAGAGAGGCAGTTTCAAGTCTCGGTGACAGAAGGCAAACCTACTTGCAATCATGTTGCCAGTTGCACATAGTTTACGACGCCTCTGTTCTATGTCTGCAGTATCTTTTAGGTCGCCGTGTAATGTGACTCAAATACGGAAATTCGAATTCCAGCCGATAATTTCCGAGGAGAATTTGTGGTTCTGCAATTTGCTTAAGCGATCTCGGGAGCAGCGACATGCACTGAGTTTTGGTTTCGTTGTATAGGATATAGAATTCCTCAGCATATTGGCAGCAAGTGTCGATGAGTCGTTGGAGACCTTGCACATATGGGGAAATCAGAACCATATCGTCTGCGTGACAGATGTTGTTTGTAGTAAGTTGTTTCATTAACAATGCACCCGATTGGGAGTGAGTTCAGTTTGACATTCAAGGCATCTGTGCACGTATTAAACAGGTATGTAGAGAGAATGCCCCTTTGCCGAAGCCCGTTTAGGGAGCCGAAGGTGTACGACAATGCGTTACCCCATTTGACACAGAATTGCTGTGTGGAGAACCAGCAATATAAAATGCCAATTGAATATAGAGGTGTGCCTCTTTTATGCAGCTCCAGGAAGAGCTTCGGGTTTTTACTTCGTCAAATGCTTTTCTTACGTCTACAAAACATAGGAAAACAGGAGACGCTGATGATAGGTAATAGTTCAGCAATTCTTTCAGTATGTAGATGCAGGTGTCGGTTGAGTGGTTTGCTTTAAATCCGAACTGGTGTCAGTGGGGTATAGAAAGGAGAGAAGTCTCACCAGAAGAATCAACTCGAGTATCTTCGACGCGATCGTTGTGATTGCAATCGGCCGGTAATTGCCAGGGTCAGTTGCATCCTTTAGCTTGTTTTTTATTAATGTTAAGGGAACTAAGAGTAGGGAGTCTGGAAGAAGTTGGTGAATTATGCATGCATTGAATGGGGCAGCTAGCAAAATGTAAATTATCTGATGGGTGTTTGAAAGCTGCGGGAAGACCATCGCAGCCGGGCGATTTATTATTAGATAGGTTGTTTCTGGGATCGCTGATGTTTCCTGGCATAATACGATCAGCAAAATTAATTTGAATGTTATCAATAAGGAGGTGATCTACATCCGTTAGTGAGTCTTGATCGTTTATGCATTTCAGGACATTGCTGAAGTGATCGCCCCACATACTTGCAATAGCATCGTCACCGACTGTGACAGCTTTTTAGTTTTGGGATTTAAGGACTGGATATCATTCAAAGACGAGGATAATCACCGGATTTTAAGTTTCTAGACATTGCATCGGCTCTTAGTTGATTTTCATTTAATCTGCAGTGCTTAAGAGCAAGTTTGAACTGCGCTCTCGCCTGTCTCATTAGTAATGCAGTGTCCTTCCCTCGGGCTGCCATTTTACACAGAATACATGCTAACTAGAATGATAACATAACAATATTGACAGGGATATACATTTTACAAGGCAACATGAATAATTTGATCACAAAGTATATAAAACGTGATGCCACGGAGGAAAATGGCAAGACCATTTTCCTCCGTGGCATCACTTTACATATATATATATATATATATATATATATATATATATATATATATATATATATATATATATATATATATATATATATGGGGTGTTGCCTTGCAATTGTTTGACTAACAAGGCACCCCGTTGGTTATTTTCTGACATGCGATAATATTCGCAATGTATCGGTTTGTATACATCACATCTTAGACAAGGATCATGTCTGTGATGATATTTCTTCTAAGTGTCCATCTATCGTGGGTAGGTTTGAAGTCGTTGAAACACAGAGTGCAAAAATAAGATATATTCTTCTATCTTACATCGTGGAAAGATACAAAGAAGGTTTTGATAGGTCTTCCAGCGAAGAGTGGAAGTTGAAGTCTGATATATAATTCTGTTGTGAGAACCTTAGTCGAGTGACATATTTCGCAATGTTACACAAACACATGAATATGCGGATCTAGGTCTGTGACGTAGGCACAGGCTATCATGATAACATCAACATGTATTTTGCCAATGGGGCATCGGTTGGCATTACCTTTTAAAATGATGATCCAAGTGTATTCAAATGAAGATGTGATACAACGCCAAGTCAAGACAATGTCATCTATTCACTAATTAATATTTAGAGATATTGCAAGATCCTACTAGACTACAATAGTCATCATATTACACAACAACATGTTGCTTCTCAGAGAATGACATAATACATTCTATTTAATATGTAATTCTTACATATATATATATAATATATATATATTATATAGTAATATATATATATATATTAATATTATTATATATATATATTTTGTGTGTGTATGTATATACAGGCATACAAACATATATATATATAGTATATCATGTATATATATATATCTATATATATATATATATTATATATATATATATAATGTATTTAAAAAATTGAATGAAATATTTTAAGTTTTTATGGTTACGGAGTAGCCTCGAACCTAGTGCACCTAGTAAGTCCTCTCACAAATAAGTACGATGTCATAATTACATAATTTTCCCATTTATATTTGCAGTTAAATGAGAGAATTTATGCTTCTTAGTTTTCTGTAAAAACGAAAACTCTTGTGCCCGCTTTGTCTGTCCGTTCACCCTCAGATCTTAAAAACGACCGAAGCTACAGGGCTGCAAATTGGTATGGTTTTGAAAATCCCGCCTCCAATCATCAAACCGACCAAATTGCAGCCCTCTAACCTCAGCAGGTTTTCTTTTATTTTGTTTAAGGTTAAAGTTAGCTATAATCGTGCTTCTGGTAACGATAAACGATAGACCACCACCAGAAAGTGGTTAAAGTTTCATAGGCCGCGGCTTATGCGTAATTATAACGAGACCACCGAAAGATAAGTCTATTTTCGGTAGCCTTGATTATACGCTGTAGCGGCTGTACTGAAAACTCGAGTGTGCCGAAGAAACTTTGACGCATGTCTTTTATTTATTTATTTATTTATATATTTTTTAAATTTAATTCAATTTGTGTGTGTGTGTGTGTGTGTGTGTGTGTGTGGGGTGGGCCATTAGTACCCCTGGACTCCCAGCACCATACCGTTTAGTGTGTATCTTCAGAGAGCAACTATTTAGAGATGACTCATGGCTTGGCCCTGCGTATTTAGTTGCTCTAAACTAGATCAAATAAGTTTTTTTTTTGTACTCCCTACACCTTCCTTTTCCCTTCTTTACCGTATCTGAACTGATGTTCGGATGAAGACACCATAAGACGAAGACGATA
>NC_061108.1:48988526-48991026 GCF_015104395.2 Macrobrachium nipponense
TTATGTTAATTTATGTCTTCGTTGCAACATGATAACTGAATCAGTGACTACGTAGGACCAACGGAAAAGGACGACAAGGAACAGAGAGTAGTCAATTGAGCAATGTGAAAAATATACTAACTACCAAAATTTGGTTTAAAAGAAAACACTATGCGTCCACTACAGTTAAGTATAATTTCACTAAAAAATGCAAGGGATATTACAGGGATTTCTTTTGAGCCCCATGGCACTGTAGGCTACGTTAAACAGTTACAAAACATTAACTAGTACCACACTAGGTAGGATGTAATAAACAAATTGGCTAGAACTAATTCTAACGGTAACACTTAAGAGTAAAAACAGGATTACCTTCGACGGGTTTGATGCATAACAGCGAAATGCAAAGTAACACTCAAATAATAGCGTCTATGATCCCTTACAAGGGCTTCGTTTGCAATTGTTTCAGTTTAATACCACTGAATGACACACAGGTAGGCAACATCTCTGCTGGTACTACATCTGCAAAATATTCAGAGTTGTAGCAACTGAGAACAGCGATCTTGCAAAGAATTTTTTTGACTTTTTGACGCAAGTAGAAAGCAAAACAATTTAATTTCGCACTAGGTTTCAAGCAAAAGTATTACTCGACAGCTTCACGCCAAGAACACAACTAGAATCACTAATCAAAAGCAGTATTTATGTTAGTGTACTGGGTGACGTTTTCACTGGAATGGGAATTTGGGGAAACAAATTCAAATAGTAAATGAAGATTCAGGAATGGGAATGGAGATGTTAGTTAGGAATGGGAACTGGGATTACAGACACTGGTTTAGATCCAAAATAGAGTTCTTTCGGCACATTACCTGATATGTCAGTGGACTTGACGTTCGTTGTAGTGTGAGCCAGTGGGGATGATGGCTGAGGAAGCTAGTATCTTATTGCTGCCAATGAAGGGAATAAATAGGGTGCGACCGGATTGGCGGATCACACAAGGCCGAAGATGAAGGTTTTGGCTTGGTTTTTAGTTAGGGATTTGTCTGGAGTATGATTCCGTTATGAAGGGGCTCGTAGGCACTGGGCCGGATGATTCTCTCTAAACTGGAAAGTGGACAGCTGGGTCCGGTGATAGCTGTGGGCGGAAGTCTGTTATGACTAGAGCCTTCTCCTACTTTACTCATTTTCAAGGGCAGTCTCAGGCCCTTGTATCCCCGGCTGCAGCCGCCATCTTGGATGTTTTTAGATCGGCGGCTTCGATTGCTTCTCCATCAAAGGAGGACCCTTCAAATCCCCAGGTAGAGCCGGAAGAGAACAGTATTTCGACAGAAACGAGTGTCTTTAAAGAAACAACAATGGAAAGGGTGTTGCTTGGGAGAGAGTTTGAGAGTGGGCGGAGTTACTAGTAGGTGCGAAAAGGTAAAGGTCAGGTCAAAGTTGACTGTCCGGTGACAGCCTCCAAGGGTGACAGGGTCGAGAGGGGTCGGCTGCTGGAGCAGAGGTGTTAATGAAGGTTTCCTGCCCCTATGGATATTTATTCAATAGCGGGAGGAGAGGTGTGAAAATTAAGGCTTGTCCCTTTCCCATGAATGTTGTGACCAAACGCAGGTGGGCATATGCAAGTGGCCAGCTATAGTTCGACAGATCTAAACTGATAGATTGTTTTCGTCTTTGGGTAAAAACCCTGATGCCACATTTACCAGTATCCAGTTTAAAATACCTTACTTTATAACACATGAATCAATAAATCGGTAGTTTTAAAGTTTTTAGCATGTTTTGCTGGACTTAAGCGTTCACTATTGTGATTATAATTTTATTTGTAAATAAAATGCTGGACTTAAGCGTGCACTGTTGTGATTATAATTTTATTTGTAAATAAAATGAGAAATCGCATTTATAAACGTGACATGTTTCAAAAAGCGTTGCCACTTTTCCTTTTACCTTTGACAGGCAATATGCAGGTGGGCAAGCCTATTAAACCATGAAGTTTAAAGGAATTATCTCTTAAGCTACCCTTTGTATAAGCCCCACCGCCCTGTCTAGCTGAGAACTCTAGCGCCAAAAAGAATGACTTCTTGCTTTAACAATAGTCAGTAGGAAAATTAATTCATTCCTACAGAAAGCACGCTGTGAAACGGGCAAATGCAGTTAAGCATTCCGAAAACTTGCAAACAGGCGATGCTGTACATTTTGTATAGAATCATATTATTACAATTCTTGCGATAATTATTGTAAATATTTTTTTTCTCCCAATGATGAGTTTATGTACAACAACGTTATAAAAAGTAAAAATTGTTACACGCATTAGACCGTGAGTGAAAAAGGAAATTAAATTCAAGTAAATCATAACTTGATGAATTAGAATGAGGGGGAAACCTAAAATGAAGAGCAATGAAATCCAAATATTACAAAATTGTTTAGGAAATGGATAGTATGGCAGACGGAAAATTCAAATGATAAAAAAGAATAAATAGAAGTAATCTACTGGCAAGATTATAAGAAAATGTCATAAGACATACATACTGAA
>NC_061108.1:48996026-49008526 GCF_015104395.2 Macrobrachium nipponense
CAGACTATCTCCCGCAACACGCCAAAGCAGCAACCAACTGCCTAACCGGAACAACACATCCATCACATAAGTGATTACGGCCGAATCATCTGCTGCCAAACTGGAACAAATCCGTCCCACAGATGACCATGGTTTGATCATCTAACCATCCTCCTGCTACCAAACCCAACAGGTAAGGTATACCCGCTGCAAACACCTCCATGCTGCTATGCTGCCGAGGACCTGACTCTCTGCCATACTAAACCCGACTGTCGACTTTCAAGTTAAGACGACAGACGTAAACTTCCCCCAAAGAAAAACAAGAACCAGTAAGGAGGCAACAACCCACCATGGGCAAATGATTGTTCAACAATTGAACTATACCTCACAATTAAATATATATAATATATAAATATTATATATATATATATATATATATATATATATATACCATATATACATATATATATATTGATAATGATTGGGTAACCTGAGAAGTGCACAACTGATAATGAGAGAATGATGCATATATGACAATAGCCTTGACAAGTGGGCAATCATATTCAAAATTAATGCTGAGGTCCTACTTCAGTTTTGGGTAATAGTTAGGTAAACACCAAGAATTAGCTTAATAGATTATATTTACACTCTTAATCATATCAGAAAAAAAAGTAACACCAAATGAGTTCGAGGACTCTGTAACACATATTATGAATAATAATGATTTAGATCTTGAAGTGGATGAATAGGTGACCGGAGGTTTGCGGGCATGTGGAGCGAAGAAAAAGATGGGAAGAATTTCCCCCTGGAGCACACAAGGTGAGAGTCCAGTGCCCACACCTGCATTAATGCTATCTGCAATGAGAGCAACGGGGAGTTGAACAGATTGCACAAGATACATGGTCGAGGATTGAGGGGGATGTACAGAAGGTATGTAACCACTCGATCTCACAAAGAATTGAAGCACGTTACTTATCACTGGGAAACTCTCATGGCTGAAGGCCCACAACAATACACAATTATAACACAATACAGGATTCACTCGAGAAATGGGAAGGAAAGTAAGTCGAAGACCTGAGATGGGACTGATTGCTAATAACCTTGAATTTGCATACTACCTTCTGTAGACGTGGCCGGTAGGGGAGGGGCACGTTAATGCACATCCAAGGTCACATTGTCTAGCAAACAGCCACCTTCTCAAGGGGGTAGCTCAGAGAGAGCTAGGCGTCCGAGGTTTACGTTCAAGGAGTGTGAGAACGTTCTAAGGTCTTTTGTCTGGTGCTCTGGCCTTTTATGCCTTCAGAGATGGTGTGCATCCATCCTGGCAGAAGGTGTTACCTGTACTCTGGTGCATCTCTGCCATGAGGTTTTGGGTTAACTATGTGGCCTGGGCTTTAAATATGGTGGCTAATCCCCCTCAACCGGCGTCGGCATGCCCTTAGGCGGACATGCTCTTCAGGCAGTGATTCTGCAAAAACAAGGCACCAACAATCGAACAAAAGAAGATTAAAGTATTTTATTTCTTAAAGGAAGTGGTGAGTGAGAGAGAGGGGCGAATGCGATCGCCTGTATCTTTATTATGAATAAAAGATAAGAGCATTAATTTACTTTCTTCTAGGCTTCCTAACATTATGTTAATTGGAAGAAGAGATGGCGTAATATGATGGAACCTCATTACACCTCCGCAACCCAGAAGGCATTCACACCCTATACGGGTTGGAATGACGAAAATAGCCACCGAGGATGATAATTAACTCACTTTCACAACCTTCAAAGTAACACTTCAAACAAAGAAAAGGAAAAATTCTGCAATAATAATATTTACATGACATTAATATTGTCTATAGTTTGCTTGCAAAATCGTGAAATTTAGTTGCTGCTAAGTATGTATAAAGCATAAAAATTAGAATGATTGCAAAATGCAATGAATAATATTATTTGAAAAGATCATGTTATGCAATATTAATTTAGAATGTCTGCTGTATACATCAATAAAACAGGGTTACTTAATTTGTAATTAGAATAAACCTTAAACTAAAATGTTAGTATGGATAACTTAAACTTATGCACAACATTACAAGGTCATGCTATTTGTTGGCCTTGAAGAGGCGTTACAAAACGTTCGTGGATTTCTTAGGTTATCTCACGATTGTTATGAGTGATATCTTTCATGCCATATGGGCATCGCAATGATAAGTGCCAAATAATAAATGATAACTTTAACCTCACAGTACATGATATAGCAAGTAAGACACTCTACACATTTTAACAGGAAAGGATAAATCAAAAGAAGGGAGTGTCTTACTCGTTCTTCGGAGCTCTGATACGATAATCTATTAACATGATACTTAAATGACAGTACTGTGCTGTGACTAGGCACTATTAGTTTCACTTGCCAGTTGGCAATGTTGTAAATATGAAAATGAATAGTATGTTATCACTGATGTGGTTTTTAACCTAATTAAAAGGGCGAACTTCATATGAATTTATATTATTATTTAATGCATGAAAAAGGGAGAAAGTACAGAGTCAGGGACTCGGGAATATTGAATTGCACATAGTAAGATAAAATTGGATAACTCGAAAATGAGCAATGCTTTAAACGAAAGGTCGAATTGGTATGCCAAAACCTAATTGATAGCCTTTGTACTGGCTATACTTATTCGTTATCCCATGAGAGGGTATCGAGTACGTGTGATAATGCCTTGGTCATGGTAAACGATAGTTCAGAGGGTGCAACCCCCCTGACAAGTAACTTTAGGAGTGCCAGGCTGGTCATGCAGCCATGACATTTCCGCTAGAAAAGGAAAGATATGGCAATGTGACAAATGTTGCACTCTATACTAAAAGCGTATTAGCTTTACAGGCATACTACTTAAAACTGACTATGCCTTTGGTGGCATTTTTATGAACGTTAACTAACCTATAGGGCCAGAAACTCTGGCAAATGGCACTCTGCACAGGAAGAGCATGAATTAAGGAAGGCTGCCCTAATATGGCGTAAAATAAGATAAAAAGGAAATGTAAAAGGTAAAGAGGTAGAAGAGTACAAATAGAGACATTTATAGGAATGATAAGAAGGAAGTAATAGAGGAAGAATCTGGCACCCCCTTGTCAACAGAGGCACTGTATCAAGGGCGCTAGTACAGAGTTTATCAACTCTCTTAGGTTACTAGGAGCTTTGATGCCGTGTACCTTTCTTCCTTTGATGACATCATGTGGGTACTTGGGGGACTAATAAACACAAAGAGGTGCCACAACCCATTCACGGAAATTTTCATCCACATCACTAGGCTAGATCAGGGGGAAGATACACGACTGTCAGCTGCGCTGGCTGCTGCGACAATGGGAACAGCAGCATTCTTTATCAGTCCTAACATAAATTGTCTCGGTTCCTTGAGTTTTTCGACCAAGTTTGATTCGGCAGAATCCTTGCTCAGGGACTTGTCAGCTGAGGATGGGGAAGAAGAGAAAAAGGTTATCATTGGTGTTGTTAACTCGCAAGTTGGGGTGACCAACTCAGGCACAGGTTATGAGGCCGCGCCTTTGGGTGAGCCTCCGCTGTGGTCATGAGGAATTGGTTTGTCCTCTCTCACCAGCACTGGGATCTCCGGGAAGGTGATTTGAGTCTTGCCCTAGCAATCTGAAATCAGCTCAATGTCCATGATGGGCGGAGCATTGTATATCCAGAACTCTCAAATGGCACTGGCAGTGATTGAAAAATAGGTCTATGAGGATCATTAGTAATTGATGAAGCTAGTGGAGTGTTAGGGCCCTTGGATTGTTGAGACTTAGAAGTGGACTTAAAATCCTGCCCCAGGAGCACGTCATAACCTCCCGAAATATCAGTAGCTACCGCCATTGTACATATTTCAGATAAGTGAGGTCTTGAGACCCTCTTCTGAATGGTAGGGAGAATCATCTTTAGATGACTGAGGTTCTCAATCGTGACAAGTTTGTGCCCATCAACCTTAGCTCCATATGGGGTGCTATCTTCCCCTCTGATAGACCAGAGTCATCAAATGCTTTGACCTGGCAAGTGGGATAAGGTACCTCAAGGAGGTGCCTCAGACAGGACCCTTAGCTCGAGGGCCTAATGATGAAGGGTTTGTAACTGCTATGGCAATGGCAGGAGAACCTGATTTATTAGGGCATTTTGACCATGAAGGGGTTTGTCCATACACCTTGCATGCAGTGCAATGAATGTTGCTGTAATAATTGCTTGGCACTGCCCCAGATGAGGAAACAGGCCTATTGTTCCTTGCCCGAGGTCTGGAGGCATTTTGATTTTGAGAGTTCCCATTTTGGGATTTAACTGGAGCCTTTTGCTGAGTTTCCACTTTGTGGTGGCACTGTTCCGTTGAGTTCCCAGGTTTATGGCAGCATGCACACACGGGCTTCTTTGGAGGATGACATGGACACTGGTCTGGTTGGGAATTAGCAGTAGAGGGGGCTGAGGGGCAGATTTTCTTTTTGTAGGAACTATGTTTCGGATGGTAGGTATCATAAGTGTCGGCCCACCGACAGCATTCCACAATGGATTTAGGTGCCATGTCCACCAGATGGGTGGCAAGATCAGGAGGAGTGTATTTTAGAAGGGGAGTAGCTTGAGAACATCCTCCGTTGAAGAGGCCTTGGAGGCGTTAAGCCATCTACAAATTGCTGGAGATTTCTTGGCTACCCCTTCTGACCAAGTTTGGCCGGCCTCCTTAGGCAAACCTCTCCATTTCTGCCTCCATCGGTCTGGGGTTATTTCTAAAGTACATACTGTTACAGCCTGGACTAAGGCGAGATTACCCTTACCATATGCCTATAGAGCTTTAAATGTGGTGGCACCCTTGCCTTCTAAGTGCGGGCCCAATATTAGAGACACTTTGCCAGGAACAGGCTGATAGGCATTTAGTACTCACTCAACATGGTCTAGCCAGGCTTCAGATTCAGCTTTGTCCCATCTTTTGAGGAGAGTTCCCATTCTGCTGAGCATGGAGTGTGGGGAAAGGGTCAATGGGGGTTGTATGCCTTGGGCTGCCGTAGCAAGTTGATGAACCCCTTCCTTTTTCTTCTTTGTTCTTTCTGCTTCTCTCCTTTCTTGGGCTCTTCACTCTTTCTCCCTCTCTGCTTTCTCCTCCTTCTCCACTCTTCTTTTCTCTTTTCCGCCTTGGCTCTTTCTGCATTTACTTCCCATTTCATCAAGGACAGCAGTAGCCATGTTGTAGGTTCAAAGTGCATGCGGCACCAAAAGTGGCACTTAATGGACTCGTAGAAATGATCTTCAAGGGAATATGATTATTCCTCAGGTTCAGACCTTATAGAAGTTCTGTAAACTCAGAGTTGTGCTAAATCATTTGCTTTGTTACAAAGTGATGAAGTAATCATATGTCTTATTAAAAGACTCAAGGTTTATTAAATTTTGTCCAATTGCACTGTTCTCCAATCCGGCGGAATCTTGTCCATTAAATAAATTTGTAATTTTTCAGTTTCTTGAAATATATTAAATTCAAGCCTTTTTGTTTTTTCTATGTTTGTTGAAGGAGATCACACACAATTCATTAAATCACTTGCTCTTGCCGACACTTTTGCAGGAATTTTCTTCACAACAAGAGTACTATTTGCTTTAACTAATGTGTTTTGGAAATTGAAGAGATCATCTACCAGAAAAGGGAACAGGAGTAGAAAGTTTCGCGTGGCATTCGACCTCCCCCCCCCCACACCTGTTTTTGTAAATAAAGGTCTGTCAACTTCAATGATATTATGTGTGAACTTGAAAACGTAAAATATTATACGAAGTACTTGTTCCAAATCCCCAGTTTTGCACTCTCCTATCTACCGTGGTATATATATATATATATAGTATATATATATATATATATATATATATATATTATATGAGAGAGAGAGAGAGAGAGAGAGAGAGAGAGAGAGAGAGAGAGAGAGAGAGAGAGAGAGAGAAATATTCAACTTTGCGAACCTTCCTGATGAGAGTGATGATGGCTTGTGAGAAACATGCCTGCAATCATGTTTTCAGATACCATCCGTGATGCTAAGTTGTCTCGGAGATAATAGTATGCAAAACCTTCTAATAAGAGCAAAAAATTTCTTTGTTTATGACTGTGCATTATTGTAATCATAGTGTAATAACTGAATACCAGAGAGTCAGTATCCTTATTAGGAGCAAAGGTGTAATTTTCCTTTCTATCGAAATGATTGTATAGTGGAAGAGAGCAAGTTGGTGTCTAGTAGAACCTCCCAAGCTCAGAGGTGTTGCTTTTTTGTAGGATTACTATTGTATGTACAGATTAAGCTGTAACGTCTTGAATTAGGCGATATTAATGTCAGATAACCTTTGGAAGATATGATTCGATCCAGCAAATGGAGAGGAAGGAGTTATGAAATAGTCCAGAACGAAATCCTCGTTATGATTCCTTTTAGACAAGAAGTTGATTTGTGTTCATGCAGGTGGTATATTTTGGTACAGGCCATAAAGTTTTCACGGGTGCTATTACGGTCTTATTTTTTTTCTTTTTCTTTTGGAGTCTTACATAAGCAAGGCAGTCAAGCGAAGCTTGTGTAAATAATTCCCCTCTGTTTTTGTACCAGGGTGTAATCGTCGAGGCTAATGCCAAGTGATCCATCCAGTCAAATTACAACTCTGTCGCATCCTCCTGCACCTCGACCTCTCATCATCTCGATCGGAGTAGCGAGATGAGTGATGAAACGCTTATCGCCTTCTTCCCCGCCCCCTTTCCACCCCAGTACACCGTCCTGTCTCCCACACCCGTTTCCCTTACGCAATTTCTGGGTGCCCATTACGTTCTGAGGCGTTAGCAGCCGTTACTATTCTCCAGTTTTCTATTGCTACCAACTGCCATCCGTATTTCCTTTCAAATTGAAACGTCAGGGACAGGGGAAGATTGAAATCGGGAAAATTACCTCGCCTGAGGTACACTGGAGGTGAAATGTGCTTGCTCCGATGTGAATGTGGCTGTTTTTGGAGTGAAGTACGTTTCCAGCTACGAAAATCCGTGGTTTACGACAAAATTCACTGTAAATTTCTTCTCAGAATTATACCTTTGATGTAAAAAGTTCAAAGGTTCTCTCTCTCTCTCTCTCTCTCTCTCTCTCTCTCTCTCTCTCTCATTCTCTTTTAAACCGAAGATCACATACACTTGCTTCTTTTTAACTGGGATAATTTTTCCCATTAAAGTTCTTACATTAAGAGCTGTACTTGAACGAAGTGGCAACTCTCTCTCTCTCTCTCTCTCTCTCTCTCTCTCTCTCTCTCTCTCTCTCTCTCTCTCTCTCAAAGAAAGTAAGTTGTGGTAATTTTCTTCATGTGAAGGCTGTCGGTAAAGTGGTTAGCCATACTCGATATTTGTAAAACTTGACGAGAGTCTGGCAACAACATTGGAGACCTCTTGTGACTGCTGCTGTACAAAAGAATGGTAATAATTATTGTCGAGGTCAATGGGGCAAGTTCACCTATACTTGAAAATCAGAGCTACTCTATTGATTTTCTTAGTAAATTTATCTTATTTTTTTTTAGCTACATTGCCTTACTAGCCAGACCATCTGCATCCAATTATACTTTCGCCATCTCTGGTTGACTTCTCAATACCTCTTAAAGAGCTGTCAGTATAAATACAGGACTAGGTTGGCTTCTGTAAGATCATAGCAAAGATATCGTAGACATGAAAAAATTAAGATTAGTGGTCTCATCTGCTTGTGTGCAGTCATTTTCACATCACTGACTATGGTGGAGTTGATGACTCTCATGGAAACTGCTTTGCTTTTGTCAGTCAAACACAATGTATTTATATATATATATATATATATATATATATATATATATATATATATATATATATATATATATATATATATAGTGTATATATGTGTATATATGTATATATATATATATATATATATATATACACTAGCTGACTAACCCAGCTCTGCCCAGGATAACTCTGGATGGCAACTGATAAAATTTTCTTCTCTCTCTCTCTCTCTCTATCCTCTCTCTCTCTCTCTCTCTCTCTCTCTCTCTCTCTCTGTCACCCCTTCCTATTCCCTCACCCCCTTTGATGTCTTACCCCAACAGCGCTGCTTTCTATATATTAAGGCATGTTTACCAAGTTAGTTGAAATTGCTCAAAGCGTTTCAGAGATATGCTGGAACACATACATACTTGCATACATACACACACACGCACACACATTATGTATGTATGTATGTATATATATATAATATATATATATATATATATATATATATATATATATATATTGCTGAGGGTGAATGTATAAAAATTTGCAAAAACATGTAGGGTGTATTCACATTTTTTCCTCTTTTAATTACGTCACACACAAATTTGAATGCCACGATGTTATAATTTTCTTATGAATTATGCAAGTAAAATCAGTGATGAGTTACAAAGATATAATATTGTGCTCCTGATTACCTGCTGAAAGCGGGCCATTGTCTAATAAACAAATGGTTTTCTTGCTGGTGTCTTGTTTATCACTACTAATTTTACTACAGCTGCTTATACAACATTAGTAATATCTGACACCATAAGTAAAGCGTATTTTGTAATTATTACACTTCAGATTTAATGACAAACCATTTTGCCCACCATTAACTGTTCCCCCTGTCAATGGAGGACACATAAACACGCTCTGTAGTGTAGGATTTTTCATAAACTTTTTTAGTATTAGTCGGACTTCATTCTCTCTCTCTTCTCTCTCTCTCTCTCTCTCTCTCTCTCTCTCTCGATGATTGTAATTGTCACAAAGGATCAGCAGTCATCTCCTTCCCTTGAAGTTCTTCGAGAGGCCGAGGCTATTAAAGTAGAAGGTATTAAGTGTCATTTGAGTTCCTTTTAAGGATCCATTCGAGGTTTTAATCGCTCTCGGTCTCGCAAATTGTCCGCAAATGAAACGCATATAATGCGGGTCGTTAAGGCGTGGGGAAGATAGTTTCATAATTTACCAGAAGCTGGAGCAACTCGATTGCCTGCCTCACTTGGAGGGTAATTAGAGAAGGGGGAGATAGCGAAGGGATGGAGGGAGTTGGGAGGGAACGCAGGAGAGAGAGAGAGAGAGAGATAGAGGGGGGGGGTACCCCTGGAAGAGGCTGGTGACGGAAGGAGGGTGCAGGGTTGAAATTAGTAAGACAATAAAGTAGAGGTAATTTGCTGTTTTGAGGTCTGTGGGATTTTCGTATATTGCATAGTTTGCAACAATTATTTGTTATGTTTATTTAGCTTTTATGCTCTACTAAAGCTCTTGTGATTTATTGCTTTGGTACTCTGGTTCATTACAGGATGAGCGTTAATATGTTATGTTTTTAATGGACGTTCAAGGTGCGCTCTCTCTCTCTCTCTCTCTCTCTCTCTCTCTCTCTCTCTCTCTCTCTCTCATCTTCTCTTAGAATATTCATGCTCTTCCTGTAGGTGAAATGAATTAGCCCAAACGCTTGATGCGTGCCGATGTGTAATCATGTTATTTATAGCGATATTTGTATGTTAATGAAATGAAAAAGCTTCTGTAATTTTTTAACAAGCTGATTTTAGAAGGAAATTAATGTTGCACAATATACGAATATTTTTTTATATAGAGCACCCATTAAGTTAGGGCATGTATGAAGACTGAGGAATGTGATCATTTTTAGATTAAGCTACAAAATGTATCTGTAAATTCATAATAATGAAAAAGTGTCAATATTGAAAGTGTCTAATAAAGGTAATGTTAAGTATTTCTTAAGAAAGGAGTGCTTGAATAAATAAATGAGGCAGGACTAGCTGAATGATTACATGTAAAATGAGACGTGAATCAAAACTATTCAGCCTGTTCATTTGTTGCTTTTGGAGACAGTATTCAGTGGAAAATCTGAATAGGAAATGGTAAGAATTTTCTTCTTTCTCACTCCAACCCTTGAAGCCATATGGTGTGGGGGATGCGCTCAATTACATCCAGTGACCTAATTAATGAAGAGCCAATAAGTAAACTAACAAGTGACTTACAATTTCATGAGTTTAATCCTACGGAAACCGGAGGCTAATCCCAACCTACAGTAAATTTACGCAAAATTCTCATCGGTTTTGCGTAATTTTAATCCTGATCGATTTTATGTGAATAAAAAATGTACAAGTTTGGAGGGAAGAGCGTTTTCAGTCTTGTCTGCTCCTCATTGGGTAAATTATTTCCCCGATCTTTGTTAACGTCTCTTATTTTCTTTGAATCATTACATTCAGTATTGTATGCAGGATCTGTTCTACTGTAGGACTTACTCTTGTAGTTTTTTCTTTTACCTTTTTATTGAATAATTTTATAGTACAATGACTACTGCGTGTTCGGCGTCAGTGATCCTTGTAGTTTTGGCGCCAGAAAATCAATCCCCTGTTAACTAGTTTGCGTTGAATGTCAGGTGAAAATGAGTCGTTTGCTTATTATGCAAAATGGATAATGATGACTTGTTGATAATGCTTATAAATCACTGGATCAATCGGAAATATCAGTAAGAAGGACAGAATCTCGGAAGCAAATTAATGCCCTAATAAGCACATAGTAATATTCTCGTTAATCGAATCTGCGGTAGCTGCTCAGAGAACAAGCTATGAAATTACTTTTGATGACCTTCTTTCAGGCATATCTGTTTTTCCAGGAGGTACTACCTCACCCCCTATTTTTACTCGGGAATGCCTGTGCTTGTATGAAACTCGTAAGTTACAGATTTGATATACTGTAATCATTTCTGGTGATTTGCTTGTAGTGATAATGTTAGTCCGAATGATGCTGATAATAATGTTATTGAGATACTATTTACTTAATATATTTCCATTATATTCATTCCCGTACATCTATCTTTCTTATATGTATATTTGATACTTTTGTACACCCATGATCCGTAAAAGTCGGGTTTTTTTTTCAGTTGCAGCAGTTTAACGTTCAGCAGTTAGCTAGTTAATTTCAAAAATATGTTTATTAGCTTACTTCTTCTAAAATTATTTATAATAACCATCATGTATTTCTGTTAAATTCTTGTTTGATAACTTATGATAGAAATTTTCTTGTCAAAATATTACTTTTTATTTATGTGATTTGATCTTTATGCTGTTATACATGATTTTTTTCTAGCAATTACTTTTTCCCCAATTATTAGCTAAAATAATAATTTGGCAGTTTTATGCGCTAAAAAGTGCGGAAATAGTAATCACGCAATAGTAAACACAGTAAATCATGCAAGTCATTGTTTTTATTTATTTATTTTATTTATTTATTTTAATTATCCCATCACTTTTTTTTTTATATGATTTTGCCTTTTCTATGTTAGTCGATTGCGCGTCTGGATTCCCTCTAACCTAAGCCGAAGGCATTATGAAATATTCGTTGTGCTTAAGACTATGAGATGTTTGTTTTTAAGCAATGTGAAGTTGATTATGAGACACTGTTTAGTTAAGTCTTCTTTATTGTCAGTTTCCAGAGACAAGATGTATCAGATCGATCCCGTGCAGTGTATTGTTGAGCATTTAAGTTATGTTTTTCTTTTCATTCACTTTACAAAGACTTCGGTCATATTGCGAGTTCTGAGATTCCCCTAGAGATTTGTTTTGTAAACTAGCTATTTGACCCAAGTAAATCTAAATAAGTTGGAAGCCTTATGGAAGAAACCCAATGGATCGAATGAAATGTAAAAGGCAGAATGTTCCCTGCGAAAGAACGGTCAGTATCGTTTTGTGAGCCAGGGGAGGCTGGAATGAGCCACAGGGAGGCTGGAAGTCATTTAGAGATATCAAATTACAGAAAATACAGGAAGTGAATTAAACATTAGATTGCGAGATACCTGTTTATATACTTGGGGCTGTTGGCCCATTTCAAATACAAAATCATATTTTTCTTATACGACAAAGAGATTAGTATGGGCAAAGATGCAATGACCTAGAAAAAGGGGAAGGCATAATGACGGAAACGTCCTAATGACTTTAAATATTTAGATTAAATATTTGAAGACTCACCTGAAGAATTTCAATCTGTAAATAATATCCGTTAGTCTAAAGTTAAACGATATAATCATTACTGCTTCATCGTCCTGATACTCATTTAGTTTAATCTAGGTCCTAATGAGATAAGAAACAGCTTCTTTGCCAACTCTGCAACGAACTCGGAACTTCGTATGACACTTCACCGGGGTCGCCTTTTATCTTGAAATGATTAATGATAGCAACTTTAAATGGATCTCCTCCCCACCCCCCACAACCTCCTACTCCCCGCAGCAGCAATCGGGCCAAAACTAGGTACAACTATTATTCCATAATTATAATGATCATAAATCCGTAATGGCTCATTTACTTGTTCATTTTACATTCAGCATTCTTCAGTAGTCAAGATGTTCCGAGACGGCAGCCTCTAAGCAAATTCATTGACCATTTGTGTTAGGATGTTGGAGAGAGCAAGATGATATAAAAGTATTAGAGCAATGGATTTGCTCTACCTAGATTTCCAAAAAGGCCTTTGACAAAG
>NC_061108.1:49013526-49026026 GCF_015104395.2 Macrobrachium nipponense
GTATAAAGTTCTTTTAAAAATCTATTGATTTTATCTTCAACTTTAAATATGTTTACAAACAGGGTTACCGATTTTCTGAAACTTGATTACATCACTAACAATAGACCCTATTTTGTTGATAGAATCTTCTTCGTTTAAGATAACAGTACCCTTACCCTTGTGAGGTTTAGTAATTACCAAATTTCATTTTTTGCCAGATTCTACAGAATATTCAAGTTAGCTGAATGTTCAACTGTTATAGCATAGTCCACCTAGCTTTGCGCCTAAGCCCCTCCCACAGCGCGCCTGTGATTGGCTAGCTCTCGAAAGGGGAATGAGTCACACTAGTTAGCAGTTCAAATGAGTACCAATACTGATTTGACTTCGTTCGGTGATGTTGAATTTCGTGCATGAATCATGACACCACAGATTTGAGTTCCCGGAGTTGTGAGGCATGCGACTGTGATCTTCGATAAAAGATATGAAGATCTTGGATCATTTTGTCCATACATCTTTTTTCTTATGCGCTGCCTAAATACACAAACATCTTGCTTTTATTTCTTGTTTTTTTAATTGGAGTTTTTTTTACCAATTTTAGGGAGATGTGTATTATGATTTCATTTCAGGGGATAATATAAAGTTTCATTTTGATAATCGACACAATGTGTTTTAGATCGGTAAAACCATTGCAAAATCAATGAAGATGAAAAGAACCACAGATTAACAACTTTTCGAAGCTATTTCTAAGCAATCTGCTTCAAGGGATAGTCGTGACGTAATCAAGGGGCGGGGCTTAGCTACAAAGCTAGCTGGTCTTTGCTATAATTAGTTTTCTTAATGCTTGATGAGAAATGTCCAATAGTTGTGACTGCAATTTACTGATATTAGTAGTGGGAGGCTGATTTTTCAACCTATAAAACAGGGATTTTAAAGGTAAAATAAAAACTTATTATAATTAGGTTATAAACAAGACATGCAAGGAGTCCAATCCGAGATAATAAGAATTTTTCTCGTTTGACAATACACGAGAGGACAAATTAAAATTGAACTCACACTACGGTTAAAATGAGGAACGAGAACGCCAATGCTTCGCAATTTTATACTACGACATCGGTGAATACTAGTGATATGGTCAGAAATGTTTTTGTTAAAAAGAATTTGAAAAATAATAAAATCGTTAAAGGTAAGGCGCTACCAACTTGCTGACAGTAATCTTGTATAATCGACAAATGCTTAGTTACCTAAACATTTTTTTCGTTGATTTCCATGTTTGATAATTTGTTAGTGGCATGGAAACAATACAAAATCACACACACACACACACACATATATTTATATATATATATATATATATATATATATATATATATATATATATATATATATATATATATATATATATATATATTGTGTGCGCGCGCACGAATGTGTATGCGTACGTACACCTATAAGATCGTAGGGTGAGTGATGAGCGCTTTGTTATTAACTAATAAGTGGTTATAGGTAACAAACGCCAATTATTCCAAGAAGGACATCAAGTTTAGTGGTTATTGGCTGTAAGGTTTTATATCATTACTGCAGTCAGGAAAAAATTAGGACTTAGATATAGCATCCGCTCTATGCATAAAATAAAAGTAAAATAGTAAGAAAACTCAGTTTCTGAATAGCTTTTCTAAATATCTCTTAAAATGCGTATATTAATAAAACCAAATTTAGACGGAATCGGTATCTTCACCACATTTTTTTCTTTGTCATGTTCGTTTTACAGGTTTTATTATTTCTAACTATATCCCTTTTTGTATTTCCTTTTTTGGTGAGCAAATAGAAATTCATATAAGTTTGTTGCATAAGTATAATCCACTTGATGTATACTGTATGACTGTTATATGATGTTATGTACTTTTATATACTTTATTTGTTTCCCTACTACTAACATATGAAGTGGTTGTACGATGAAGAATAAGTGAATAGTTGAGACTGAGACCAGCAAAACTTATGTGAGCGAACTACTATTGTTCTTGCACTGACAGCTTTAGTTTCTTTTCTCAGACTTTATTTAGTTATTACAAAACGCTATTGTGTGCATTTGTGAATTGAGAGAGAGAGAGAGAGAGAGAGAGAGAGAGAGAGAGAGAGAGAGAGAGAGAGAGAGAACCGTTTTTAAAGCTGATGAAGCTTTTAGTAAAATATTTGAACGTTTAAAAGCTAGAGTGTATTCCCAATGCGGTGGGTGGAGACGCAGGCGATTTATATTGACAGCATTGAAAACTTCAGCGACAGCGTGGGCATTCAGACCCCTACCCCAATAGTAATTCTAATGCAGATTGAAATGGTGTTTTGAATACGTAGTTTTAATGAGTTTCCCACCAACTGCTAATTAGTTAATCTAACGAGTTAGCACCTGTTATGTCTCTGTAGATTTTTGAAATTGTTTTAAGGAGAAAATTACTTCCTTTATTTCTTAACTTATACGTGAGTAAATCATTTCTAAGTACCCAAGAGAGAACTTCCGATTTTACTTCATAAATTTACTTATGACAATCACTGGAAAATGTAGGTCGATTTTGAGCAAGATGTAGCCTCTCTCTCTCTCTCTCTCTCTCTCTCTCTCTCTCTCTCTCTCTCTCTCTCTCTCTCTCTGAAATGAGTGACTTTTGTTCTTGCCGAGTTTATAGAAATGCGATATTTAATCTCTCAAGAGAGAAAGGTCAAAATGTCAGCAGAGACGGTCACAGTGACCTTTTCAAGCAAATTTCGCCTCTGAGTATTGTTACAGAGCACTGTGAATTGTTTCACTACAACACTTAACGTTGATAAGGTCTTCACGCGAGATTATGGCTTACATTTTTTTCAACTAACTTTCGGTCGAGTCGTAAACCCCAAGAATAATACAGTCATTGGTGGAGCCTGTATCATCCCTCTTTTTTCATGTAAGGGTACGTTAATTACACTTAATTACCAAAGTAGCTATTATGGACAATTTGGTACCGCAAATGAACAAAGCAAAGCTAGTGGAACAAGAATGCCATTTTTTTGTCTCGGGAACAAGAAAATGAACTCTTAAGACGTGGAGATGGTTTACTTGAGTTTATATGCAATTAATTTTGTGAGAAACACAACGGTAGTTATTTTTAATAATATTTTTGGAAATTATGGCAACTTTACATGTTGGATCTTTTTTTAGATTTCATGTAAAGAAAGAAAATAAAAAAAAGATAACTTATACATCATCTTTTTCATGTAGATAAAACAGTAATGGTATGTTTTTTATTAAGAGTAGTGAAGCATCTAAAAGATTTTCCCAACGAGTAGCCAGTAAATAAATTACGTTCTTCCAGGGAACATCTTGTGATGAAGTCTTTGAAGTATTTACAGCAGTAACTTCTTACAATTGTAGACGATAAGTGATATTTTAGTGCAGGTATTTTTGTAACCAGCTGTAACATTTTCTGTTAATGCTAGATCGCCGGAGGTAAGTTGAAAAGATTTAACAAATACTTATTGTATTAACCTTGGTGAAAGATTTACCGGTGTTTTTCAAAAAAAAATTTTTTTTTTGCAAAATATTCTCGTGCAATTTTTTTTTCGTGATTTCATGTAATTATGCATCTCATTTTACCATTTAATCTGTTTATTGTATCTTAATAAAGTTATCTTTTTTTCATATTCACGTATCGATATGAATATCTTGCATCCTGAAAGAATTGCGGGGATTAATTTCTGCAAAATCTGAGCACGCTTAGTATCACCGGGAGGATTCAACTCGCAGTGCCTTTGTATGCGGTAACACCATCCCTAACAAAATCGTGTATTAGGCTGGTTGGATTTCCGCATAAGTATTTTAAGTGATTGAGGAATATCAATGTTTATAATATACACATGTTTCTATCTAGCAGACTGTTTGTTGATTTTGAGAAAATGTTTTCTTTCCCGCAGGTGAGTTCCTTTCTGTGATTGGCGCGGAAAGACGACACTTTTAAGGTAAAGTGAAAAAATTGATTAATTTAATTTTAATGGGAATTTCTATCATATCTGAGGGTGTTGCTTTATACAGTAATTGCCGGTTATACTAAATAATCTATAATGTATTTCTTTTATCGGCGTATATACGTAATTAGTTTAATTGCCTGTTATACTAAATAATTTATAATGTATTTCTTTTATCGGCGTATATACGTAATTAGTCAAGTAACGTGCTCATCATTAAAATACATAATTAATTATTGATTCATAGATTAATTTGTAAGTTTGATGTAAGGGGGCCGAGCATTAACTAGTAATTTACTGAAACACATTAGATCTAGTTATTGCTTGGTTATATTTCTTGTATAATAAGCTGTGGGAAATGCTTGAATTTTGGAGATTTGTCCTATTCCACGTAAACGACAACAAAAGCACAACATTTTGAAATGTTGACGGAAATCCTGCAGTTTGGCGGAGCATTTCAAATTTTAGACATGAAAGTCGCTGCTATCCTTATCAGAAATGATGAAACTAAAAATAATAATGTATGGTCTTTTATTTTTATAAATAGAGGACACGTGACAGTTATATCTCGCAACCCAAAAACATATAAAGAGGTAAAAAATGGCTTTTACTTACATAATTACATACATGTAAATATCCTCCACTGTGCTGCAAATATTGATGGTGAGACTATTAGTAATGGAGCATCTTTATCTCGTTTTGTGATGAAACGTATATTTCTCTGTCTAATGAACAGAGTTATTTTCCTCTGTTTTTCGTTTGGTTTTTGAAACAGAACAAATTTGTAAAAGGTTTAGCGCTCAATGGTGCTTTTTAAGAAATAAATTTTATTACTGTAAAAATTCGGTATTTTGGACTGATGTGGTAAAAATCATTAACCTTTGATTAAAAAAGGAAAAAAAAAACTATTCATTTATTTTCTTTACGGAGAGAACTTGAGGTTCCTGAAGGGGTGTTCTTTTGAAGCTGTAAATCCCTTGTCATCTTGGATATTCAGATTTTATGATAACCCTCTTCCGATTAGATATAAAGTTTGTTGAGGAGGCTGGCTCTCTTAAGATTCATTTTTGTAAGTTTTCTTATTTTTACATTTTCAAGATTGGAAAATGTTAAAGTATTTATGAAACATGCATGAAACGAGTACATTTTTATCAAAGCTCTATCAAGATTTTTATTTTGTTGGCCTTAGTGATTAGTTTATCAGGTTCCAGAAGCAAAACGGTCGATCTGTGTAGCGAGAATTTGTTATCTTTATTTCCGGTCGAATTTCATCGAAAGGATTTGCCTGTTTGTAAACCTTACCGTCGTTTTTATTCTCTAGTGTGGTTTCGGCACTTTGTCCTCTCTACTTAGGGCATAGTAGTGCTGTAGTTTCCAAAGTTATCTTTTCTCTATTCAAGAATAACGCTCCCTCCGTACCTAGCCAGTTATCTCTCTCTCTCTCTCTCTCTCTCTCTCTCTCTCTCTCTCTCTCTAAGGGCCACGCAACACGGTTTGCAATTTGTTTCTATGTAAATTACACTTGAATCTCGTAATCAGTGTAAGTGTAAAGTAAATGGCAACTAAGTTGACATATTTTCCAAGGCAAATGTCTTGAGTTTTAGTTTTCTGTAAAACAAAACTGTTGCGATGGCTTTTTCTGTCCATCTTCACCTGTTTTGTTCTCCCTCAGATCTAAAAAAAACTACTGAGGCTAGAGGGCTGTAAATTGGTATGTTGATCATCCACCTTCCAATCATCAAACATAGCAAATTGCTGCCCTCTAGCCGCTGTAGTTTTGATTTTATTTAAGGTTAAAGATAGCCATGATCGTGCGTCATGCACTACTACGTATAAAGCCAACAGCAGATGCCTCCACCGGGCCGTGGCTGAGAGTTTCGTAAAACATTATACGGTGTACAGAATATTCGATTGCGCCAAAGAAACTTCGACGCATAGTTAATATTCACTTAATGATAAATCCACGTTTTTTACGATAACTTTTACTAACTTTCAAGTTTATTGGGAGACAGATATTAGCTCATGCGTATTTCAACACAACGTGACTGGATTTATGTAATTGCAATTTTTTTAGCTGCAGACTTGACATAAAGTAAGAATACACAGTTATAGATGCAGCTTATCCATTATTATTATTATTAATTAATTATTACCTGCGCTACAGAAATATGTTTTGGTTTGGGATTTTGTTTTTTTGTTCGTTACTTGTATTATGCAAAAAACTGTGCCAATATTTTGATGAAATTTTTGCCAAAGGCAGGTCCCGTGACTGGATATGACTAGAGTGATTAATTATTATGTTGTCGAGAGGTAAGAATGTAACTTTTAGAACGAAGCTTTTCCTGCGGAGGATGATCCATATTTTTTTTAAATATTCTAATGTTAGGAAACATAACTCTACGCAACATTATATATTAATAATGAAATTGAACGACTTTGTCTCCAAACGATGTCGGAATGACGGTCACGTCAATTCTTAACCTTTAAAAATTATATTTTGATCTCGATAACTAACCGCATAAGGTCGATACAAAATCTGTTCAAATGGGCTTGATATTGGAGGCGGGCCCTCAGTGTTGCTTTTCCACTCATTAATATCATCATTATTATAATTGGCCATCTTGCTTTTGTTTCTGCAGGGCTGTTATGGTTCTTACGAGCGGAAGCAACTGCCGTTTTCAAACGAGATTTTAATAACCTATAAAACACCGTCCTAAATCATGAAATTATATTTGTTGTCATAAAGCCTTATATCTTTTATTAAAGGAGTCTTTGGATCTATTTAGTTGAAATTCAGGAATATATTTTTCGTGGTGAAGGACAGGCCAGAGTTATAAGGAAGTACTGTTAGGGTGCCGTAGTTGTTAGTCATATGGTCGTTACCGATATTAAAAGATTTTGGGTTATAATTATTTCAGTTATAATCGCTAATGAGTGTTGATCATACTAGTTACCACAGTATGAGAGTGATAAAGGTGATTGTTGTATGCAGTGATATATATCTGAGCTCGAGAGCTATCCAATATGTAATCGTAAATAAGTAATCATAATGTCGTGGAACCATTTGAGGATGCTATAAGTAATGAGGGAAATTATCTTACCTGGAGATGTATTCCGTATACAACTGTGAAGGAAATGTTCACAGAGCTAAAGTATCGCATCATTGATATTGTGAACGGCCAAAGTGGTGTAAGTGGCGGGGAAAATCTTGCGTAGAGGTTATTCAGTATACAGTAAAAAAATTTCACCATGCTAGGAACCGTTGAGTGATCTTACAAATTGGCCAAGGTGTTGTGAGCGATGTGACTTATCTTACTTGCATGACTACCCAGTACATAATAGTAAATTAATGTTCCCATTACTGAAGATACAGTAAGGACATAATTGTTAAGTCTTTTCATTTGGGAACCAGTAAGTAATTGTAGAGGGCGGCCAGTCTACCTGAAGATTTTAGAATGCAATCAGAAATGAATGTCCACAATGCTGACCATTACAGTGATTTTGGAAAGTAATCAAGGTGTCGCAAGTGACGAGAAACATCTTTCCTTGAAATCTGTTTAGCGTAAGATATTAAGTGATTACTCACGATGCTACTAACCATTCGAAGCCCGGTGTAGCATAGGTTTTCTCGAATACCTTTTTAAATATCAGCTGCATCTTCTTGATATCTTAGCACAGCATGTTTTAGACCCTCCCGTATTTTTTGGGCGATATAATGAAGTACCAGAATTTATTGGTTAAGGCAATTTACTCTTGAACGTTTCAAATTTCCTCAATATTCGTTGTAGAAATCCGAACACCTACCTTTGGGATAGCTAGAGTGGGAAGGAAACCCGCCCACTTGTTTCTCATTCTGTCTCAAAATTATGAATGGAAGAGTTTACTATGAAATGGCTTTTTACGTTTTGAATTTCCGACAAAAATCGTTTCCTATTCAGTATCCTTCATATAGACATTTGTATGTTTTTATATATCTTGTATGTTTTTAGTTATTATCATAAGAATGGGGTGGTAGTGAAACAGTTTTGATTATAAGATATTGCAGATGTGTGGCAATGACTATCCCCCGTTAGCATGGTATGGTACGGCTCATTGGCTGTTACCAGCCCCGATGGTAAAAGTAGCGATGGAGGAACAATTGGCCATTCATCTTTCCATGGTAGTTGCCACCGGTGTTTTTTTGCGGCGAAACAAAGGAAAGTATTCTCCACCAAACCTTGCACCGAATGCTATAATTGTCAATTTGATAAGACAATTTAAAAAGAGATTCTCACGTACCTTCTCACAAAAATTCTTAGCTTCTCTGCATCATATGCAGCGAACAGCCGTAATGAAAATGGATTGCAGCATCCACGACGACAGTACCTCAACATGTTTGTCATAACTAGTACAATTGGGTGGACGTATACTTGCTGCTTTGACGTTTGCGCGAATTGGACGACAAAATAAACATTCTTGAAAACCAGAAAACTACTGTCAATCTAATTTCCTGTCGGCCCACTATCTGTATCTATATATTGTAAATGAACCATGAGGTTACAATAATCTCTCAAAACAATGAAATACAGATAAATTTTAATGTATAAACTAATTTGGATATGTAAAGCGTAAAAAGCAATATCGTAGTGCACTCTCCCATCATCAGTTTGAGACGGAATAAGAAACGAGTGGGCGAGGCTTTTTTCCTAACTCTTTAGCTAAGCCAAGGACAGGTGTTCGGATATCGACAACGAATATTGAGGAAATTGAAAAGTTTAAAAGTAAATTGCCTTAACAAATAAATTCTGATATTTCATTATATTGTTCAAAATTACCGGAGGATCTAAAACATGTTGTGCCAAAATATCAAGAAGATACAGCTGATATTTAAAAAGATATTCAAGTAGGTACCAATGAATGATTTCAGAAAGTAATCAAAGTAATCAAGGCACCTATATAGGGTCACTCTTGAGCTGACTTGTCCTGATACACAGAGTCAGTTGGTCTCATTTGCCAGTTCCAAATATTATAATAGCCATGATCTCTTAATTTTTCAATTATTCTGTCATTTTAAACAACGCTTTCTCCTGAAAACTTGGAAAGCCGAAAAAATTGGGTAAAATAGAGTTCGGGACTTATAGTGTAGAATGGATCCAAACTTATTCGGAAATAGGTGTGGCAGATCATTATGATGTGTTGCTATTGCTCCATATGTTGTACTGTGGCAGGTTTATGACATTAAATGTTAATTCCATCACCAGAAACATGTAACTGGCTTTAAAATTCGCAAACATCCACCGGGTTGCTCGGAAAGTAACAAGATGCCAATGTGCCAACAGAGGTATGGAGTACAGAGATGGATACTGGGACGGTATATCTTTTTGTTTTAAAAGAATCGTCTACGCAGAAGTGTTTCGTAAACGCTGCTGTAGCAAGTTACTCACTTGGGGAAGCTCAGCTTAATGTTTATATAGAGTTTCGGTGATGATGTTAATAATGAAATGATGATGGTCATGATACTTCAGATAATGATAAGTGTGTGTTTTTTAGTCGTTTTTCGAGTTCTGGAAACCAATACCTGACGTGGAGTGTTTTGTAAGAGGGGCGATATCCCAAAATTCAATAACGTTTTATGTAACTGCAGCTATGTTTATTTCGAACAAGTTATCGGGTTCGTAATTATATCGGCATAATAAATTTCTCTTGCGTTTGGTTCATTTTGAAGCTGCTCCATTTTAAATTAGAACGTGATTACAAAGAAATCATGGCCCACCTTCCCCACTGATGTAAATGTGCAAGCAGGATATCGGAGTTCGTTGTCAGGTAATTGGTTGCTCTCAGGTAATAGGTTTCGAGGGGATATTATCGAGTGGTCGAGGGAAGGGAAACTAATGTGCACAGAGGAGGGAAACGACACTGGCGCAGTTTTATGTGGAAGCACTAAATTTATAATCTGTGCTATGGACTACTTCTCTGAAGTTATACACTTTAGCATCGTTACTATCCATAAAGTTAAATAGCTTTTTTATGGGATTTAGGAAGATTGCATGTGTGTGTGTTTTTAAGTGAATTTCTCATCACTTAAGAGAAAATTATCCTATCACCTAAAAGTTGCAAAGCCTCATTTGGGCAGATATACCAGTAGATAAGTGCCTTGACCTTGAAAACAATATAGATCATAGTATATTTCCAAAACCACGACTGGGATGAACACTGACAACTTTTTCCGGGGTGTTTTGCTTACACATTTTCTTTCTTTATTTTACCAATATATGAAATATTACTTAAATTTTGAAGAAGATAAGACCTGTCGATTCTAATTCCTTTGTGCATTGAAACGTATGCTTATTCAGTTAAAATTGAGTAAAATCTGTTACATATCAAGAATATATTTCGTTAATTCTGAGCTATTTTGAAAAAGTCTTTTTTTAAATAGTATAATCATTATATTACATAACGTCTCATATCTCTCGTTCATTTATGTATATGTGTCACCTTCAAACCCAAAAATTTTGTCATCTCCGATTTTGTTGAAATTCGCAGCACATAAAGGTTTCTGTCTAATAACTGCACATACCTTACGAGAAGGATCAGGTGTAACCCGTTCCCGGCTTATGAAGCCTTTTATCGTGTACAGATTTCTTGACATTGGGCTTCAATTCACAGATTATGGCAAGATTATAGACGTGTACGTGACATAGTTAGTCATCTGAATTAATATATTTTCATTTGTTAATCGAAAGGGAATTTTTTAGTCTATAAGAAATTTCTTATCGACTAAAAACATATTAATTCTGAGGTAGAGCGAACCAGATATTAAAGGACATTTGTAGCTCGATGTATGTATATGAATCACGGTAATGTGATACGACTCGTATAATGGCTACGTGCGGACAAAAGCACTACAACGTTACCGAGGTCGAGGTTGGTTGATTCCGACTCCAAAACAACGAACACCTGAGAGCGACAGGTATCTGTAGTTGAGAGGCGGCATAAACTTATACCCTCTTGCGGTGGCTGTGTGTTTTAAGGCTTTACTGTGCGTCATGGATTTGTTGGGTTCGATGGTTCGCGCCCGTGAGCCGACAAATTTCTTATCCACTAAAAAATTCCCTTTCGGTTAACATATATGAAGATATATTAATTTCGAGGTAGAGAGAACTAGGTACTAAGGGACATTTGTAGCTCGATGTATGTATATGAATCACGGTAATGTGATATGTTACACACACACACA
This sequence comes from Macrobrachium nipponense, assembly GCF_015104395.2. Classification (NCBI taxonomy): domain Eukaryota; kingdom Metazoa; phylum Arthropoda; class Malacostraca; order Decapoda; family Palaemonidae; genus Macrobrachium; species Macrobrachium nipponense. Next base: position 49,024,709 of record NC_061108.1, read on the forward strand.
CACACACACACACACATATATATATATATATATATATATATATATATATATATATATGAGAGAGAGAGAGAGAGTGAATTTACATTTATCTATATGCTTATCAACCCTAGTATAGACACATCATGGTCACCAAGGACACAATGCATGTTGACTGAAAACGCCTAAACCACTCCACAGCGTTCAGGCCTTTCTGCATACCTTCATTACTAAGTAGACAGCAACGTCTCACATGACCTATTATAGCGATACATAGTTGACACTAAATTATGTACAAATGCATAAATATGCACATTAAATGCTAAATATTATGCCTATTACTCTCTCTACATTCATATTTTTGACAGGTTCTTCACATAGTATGATTTGAATCATTTGTAATTTCTACCACAAGTAATGACCAAGATCCAACATAAAAATTTTCTTTAGGGAAGTTTTACAGTAAACTTCAAAGGACATTGCAAAGTAACACACTCATTACCGCCTACATGTATTATATACAATATTTTTCACGCACGCGAAACTTGTGGAACAGAAAGAATAAGTCGGTGGAAGGTGGTGTTTCCTCAGCTCCACCCACAGGCAACAGCAAGACATAGATTAATGAGGTGTACCAACAGACGATTTCCTGTTCACCTTCAGGTGATACGACAGTTTCCAGCAGACCCATGGTGCATTAGCTCTCTCTCTCTCTCTCTCTCTCTCTCTCTCTCTCTCTCTCTCTCTCTCTCTCGTTTTAGAGAAATATAATAGAAGGCTTTAATTTCAAGGTGTTTTTCTACAATTCGTTCGCTTTATTAAGTCAGCCTAATGCTAGTATAGTATATGAATATATATTTCACATATATAGCCAGCTGGTTTTCTCAACATGCCTTTTAGGAGAGTAGATTCCGTCTCCAGACACTTTTCACCAGCGCAGTAGATGGTAATAGCACTTGCATCTGGGTGGACTGCGAAACTGTACACTCGGATCAAAACAAAATTCTAGCAATTGTGAGTTAAGAAATGTCCAAGTGAGTAACGACATCAACATGGTCTGAAATAAATAAACAGATAAATAAATAAATCAATATATATATATATATATATATATATATATATATATATATATATATATATATATATATATATATATATATATATATATATATTATATATATATATATATATATATATATTATATATATATATATATATAAATGTATGTATGTGTGTGTGTGTATGTGCCATGTACAATATGAAATGCATTGAGCAATTTAAAACAAACTTGGTATATTTATGACTTACCACCTGCGAAAGAGCACTGTGGGGGTAAGACATC
>NC_061108.1:49031026-49036026 GCF_015104395.2 Macrobrachium nipponense
AATTCGCTCTACCTCGGAATTGATATATTTTCATATATGTACAGAGGGGGAATTTTTTAGTTGATAATAATTTCGTCCCCCCATGGGATCGAACCACCGTCCAGTTGGACGGGGAACGAAATCAGGAACGGACAGTGACGCTACAGAGTCTGCTAGATCCCATGGGGGACGAAATTATTATCAACTAAAAAATTCCCCCTCTGTACATATATGAAAATATATCAATTCCGAGGTCAGAGAGAAATAATTATATTCAAAGCGACTTTTGTAGCTCGAATGATTTATATGAATCACGGTGATGTGATAAGTATTCATACACACATATATATATATATATATATATATATATATATATATATATATATATATATATATATATTTATGTGTGTGTGTGTGTGTGTCCACTTCGTACTCAGCCCATAATAAACAATCCTCTCAGCTGAAAAATTCAATAGTTAAGGCATATAAATATCCTATTTTCTTTGAGAATCATGCCCTCCACACCGTACAAGTTTTTGACATTCACCTCTGAAACCGTGGCGTCAGGAAGCCGCCTAGTGACGAGAGGTTCTGCTTCTTGGAATAATCTGAAGTTATGAGTAAATTTCATGACCTATCACGTTCAATTTATTACAACTTCTGCTTAAAAATCTTATTGAATATCCTTAACACATTAGTGCGTATGACCGGGCCCACAATGTATTTTTAATTCGTGCTTTAAGGAGATAGCTCTTGTTGGAGTTGGAGTGTCAAATATTCTTAACAGTGAGCTTCGATTAATTAGAAATTGATTTATATTTAAATAGATTGTAAACTGCTTCATCATACAAGCTTTTTTTTTTTAAACTTAGAACCTAACAGATACCTTCAGAAATTATTCTTTTAAATATTTGTAGCAATGAAATTATCATAATATCACGTTTAATCTGTGAATTTTAATTTGAAGAAATGCCTTCCTGGGAAGTGTGCAGATTTTTTATGCTGGGCCTTAGTAATGCAACGATTTTTCCTCTATTAGTTAATGCTGGGAACTCATTGCATTCAACATTTTGCTATTTTTGCTTAACTTAGAATGGTTTTAACGACTCACTTTGAACATTTTATCAATAATTACATTAAAAACATCTACATAGCAAGAGTGGAAGTTGTTAAATTGCTCTGTTACAGACCTAAAAATTTTATTTATGACTACATTTTATCTAAACTAAATGTAAATGTAAGCCTCAATAGTTGTTGAGTTCCTTAAGTCTTATTGTAGACATTGTTTGGCATTTAACACACACACACACACACACACACAGATCTGTAATAAATGATTCTGATGGCGGATAAGAGAATTAAAGGTAAATTTGGATTTAAAACAAAAGAGCTATTTAAATTCTTCCCTCATTAACTCTCTCTCTCTCTCTCTCTCTCTCTCTCTCTCTCTCTCTCTCTCTCTCTCTCTCTCTCTCTCTCTTAGCTGTTGAGTTATTGAAGCCTTGACGTAAAGACCATTATTTTGCACTTATAGAGAGAGACCTTACCTTACCTTACAGACCTTACATCTTGTTCGGGTTGCCCAGGTCCCTCAGTGTGAGGCACCTCTAATGTCTACCAGAGAGTTGCTAGTACATCTTCCGGTATATTTTGCATCTTCCAATCTTGGATGGTCTGGGATGCAGCTTAGATATTTGTCGAGCTTATTCTTAAACACATCTACGCTCACTCCTGATATATTCCTCAGATGAGCTGGCAACGCACTGAATAGATGCTGCATTATCGATGCTGGTGCGTAGTGGATTAATGTCCTGTGTGCTTTCCTTATTTTTCTGGTATAGTTTTGGGCACTATTAATCTACCTCTGCTTGCTCTCTCTGATATTTTTAGCTCCATGATGTTTTCGGCTATTCCTTCTATCTGTTTCCATGCCTGAATTATCATGTAGCGTTCTCTTCTCCTTTCTAGACTAAATAATTGTATGGATTGTAGTCTTTCCCAGCCAGTCAAGAGATCCTTAACTTCTTCTATTCTAGCTGTAAAGGACCTTTGTACAACCCTCTCTATTTGTGCAATATCCTTTTGATAGTGCGGGTACCATATCATATTGCAGTATTCAAGAGGACTACGAACGTATGTTTATAAAGCATAATCATGTGTTCAACTTTTTTTGTTTTGAAGTGCCGTAACAACATTCCCATTTTGCTTTACATTTTGCCAATAGAATTGCTATTTGATCATTGCATAACATATTCCTATTCATCATCACACCAAGGTCTTTTAACTGCTTCCTTATTTGTGATTATCATTATTAGGTCCCTATATGCATATAGCTTTCCTTCTCTGGCTCCATAATTTATTGATTCAAATTTATCAGAGTTAAATACATCCTAATTACCTCTGCCCAATCATATACTTTGTTACGGTCTCTTTGTAGTGCGTTCCTATCTTCATCACAAGTAATTTCTCTCTACTTATTCTTGTGTCATCGGCGAAACTACTCACTACCGAGTCCTTAACATTACTGTCTATGTCTGCAATCATAATAACAAACAGTAATGCAGCTAACACCGTACCTTGTGGCACACCGGATATTACCTTAGCTTCATCCGATTTCTCATTGTTTGCAATAACTATCTGTTTTCTGTTGTGTAAAAATTCTTTTAACCATCTTCCTACTTTATCCACTATATTATGTTTTCTAATTTTCTTTGCTAATATTATAATTATTCTACCTTGTCAAAAGCTTTTGCAAAGTCTAGATAAATCACATCTGTTTCATTTCCGTTTTTCATATTTTTGTATATGTTCTCTCAGTGGACTGACAGTTGGTTTGTGTACTTTTTCCAGGTATGAAACCATGTTGTCCTATATTAAACAAATTATTTTTATTAAATGTTTCATAATATTTTTCTTCATTACCCTTTCATACACTTTCATAATATGTGATGTTAGACTCACAGGCCTATAATTACTTGCCTTCTAGTCTTGATCAACTTTTGAAAGTAGCGGTAATATATGCTAATTTGTGCTCATCATAAATCTTGCCTGTATCTACACTTTGTCTTAATAATATTGCAGGTGGCTTTGCGATAGTATGAACTACTTTCTTTAACAAAATAGCAGGGACACCATCAGGCACTGCTGCAGCTCCATTTTTAATTTCATTAATAGCCTGCACAATAGCTTCATTAATATCTATGTCTGCTGAATATTCACTATTTTCATCCCTTATTCTATATCATTATCTTCATTATCAATTCTAGGGGTGAATTCTCTTTTATATCGTTCTGCCAATATGTTGCATATTTCCTTTTTTTTCATTCGTTAATCTCCCTTCAATTCTTAGAGGGCCTATTTCATTCTTCTTTATTCATCTTTTTCACATACGAGTATAATAGTTTGGAGTTTTGCTTGATATATACTAGGGTTTTATTTCATAGTCCTGTTTTTCATTTTCTTTTGATTGTATAATCTTTTGTTCTGCATTTTCTATCTTTTTAGTTTTATCACTTTCCATGCATTTTTTTTCTTTTGCAAGACCTTTTTTCCACTTTCTGATTTTCTGGAACAAGATCCTTCTGTCTCTTGGTATGCATGACTGATGTTTACTTTTCTTCTTCGGTAGATATTGTTTATCCACTTATTTTCTCTAATATTTTATATAATATCTCCGTATTTACCTTTATATCATCACTTACGAAAATGTTATCCCAATCTTTGTTTAATTCTTCATTTATTTCTTACCATTTTACATTTTTACTGTAGAAGTGTATTTTCCATATCCTTCCCACTTTTTCATTTCTTGCTTATCTCTGTTTTCACTTGCTTTGGAATGGACTGTTAATTCTATGACATTATGGTCTGAAATACTCACATTATAAACTATTATTTCTTTAACATAATTCACCTCTTTCACAAATACTAGGTCTAAAGTATTTTCTGTTCATGTTGGTAGGTGATTTATTTGTTGAATGTTGTACTCTAGTAGCATATTAATAGCTTTTCAAATTGCCTCTTATCTTCTCCACTACTATTACTCTCTTTTTTTATATGTATAAATTCAACCACAATCTCCTATTCGTTCTTTCCAGTCTACAAAAGGAAAGTTAAAGTCTCTGGATAGGAGAATAGGTCCAGTCCTTGTCTTTTCTACATATATCATCCAATTTTTCTATTATGTCAAACTCTTTAGTATTATTGGGGTCTATATATTAACTATGTTCATTAATTTTTCAGATTCAAATTGTACCGCTATTAGTTCACATTCTGAGTTACTATATTTCTCATATATTTTTCCTTATTTTTTGTCTTTCCCATATATTGTGGTTCCCCCTTGATTCCTATTTTTTCTATATGATCTATAAGTTTGGAACCCTTTTATTTGATCGTCATTCCCAGTCTCTTGGGAATACCAGGTTCCACTTATATTCATTATATCTATTTTCTTTTCAATTTGGGTTAGTTCTTCTAAGTACTCTATTTTTCTTTATGAGTTACTTGTAACTAAACCCTGCGCATTCATCGCTATGATGGTTTGTGTGCTTTTCTCCTTCATTTAATATGGGTAATAATAAGGAGTTTTCCCAATGTCCTCTTTTCCTGTTCTGGTATGTTTGTTTCTTTTCCGCATTTCCAAGGAAATTCTGACATTAAAAAATCCAACTTTTCCATAATAATTGCGATATTCCTATTCATCATAATTATTCATTTTGTGTCTGAATCTGCAAATTTTTCTCCGTATCTGCAATATCCTCTTGCATCGTAAATACAGTATTTATCTCTTGAGCTGTATCTTGGAGCTAATGCTTGGAAATTCTTTGCTGACACACCATATCGCGGTGAGGCTTGCTTTTTTCCTTCACCTCATATTCCTTGTTCCTCTCTTTGTTTCATTCTTATTTTGGATTTTTATTATTTGATTGATTATTTAATTGACTTTGATTCATGGCTACAGGGTGCATATATTTACATTTTTTGTCAAACTTACATCCTTTTCCTTCTTTTAGGTTTTTGCATAT
>NC_061108.1:49041026-49058570 GCF_015104395.2 Macrobrachium nipponense
TCTCTCTCTCTCTCTGTATACATACATACATATATATATATACACACACACACGAACAGGCATGACAGCACGCCTGTAAAACACACACAAGAGACCATCCATTAAGGTATTTCCAGATATGTTTCGACAATAGAATAAAGCCCATGAAGTTCGTACTCTGAGTCTCCTTCTGACCTAGTTAAGAGTTGGGCAGCGTCCAACATCATATACTTAGGAATGGAGATCTCAACATTTTCGAAGTCGCATTTTTGGGAGGTCAATTTGTATGCCACTTAAGGAATTAGGTACGGGACAGTTTTACCCGTTTTCCTTCGTAAAGATATATTCAAATGAGCTGGATGAACTGGAAAATAGTATATCTGCAATTTCATGGAAAGAATTCTCTGATTCTGTAGGATATACTTTCAAAAGTAGATTTGCCAGAATGTTTGATCTTTTTCGGGAGTATTTGCGTTCTCTGAATTTCTTGGAGTTGAATGTCAGCCATTCCGTAAACCGGAGTCTTACATTTTAGAAATGTGGCACTTACGACGGCTATTCTAACTTATCATGTGAACTCGGAGTAAATTCAGGTTACGGTCTTTTCATAAGTAACCTTTTAGACTCTCTCTCCTCCTTCCTCTCCCTTCCTCTCTCTCTCTCTCGATCTCATCTCCCCTCTCTCCCTCCCTTCCCTCTCTCTCTCCTCTCTCTCTCTCTCTCTCTCTCTCTCTCTCTCTCTCTCTCACATCTCTCTCTCTCTCTCTTCTCTCTCTCTCTCTCTTGGTCTCATTAATACTTAGTTTATTACTGCTTCTTGCATCCAAAGGAGATATCTGGATAGTATCGTTATTTTTAAAATTTTTTGTGGAGGAAGTGATACATCTTCAGCGCTTCTGAAATTTGTCACTTAACAAATCGGTGCCTGCCATCTGTTTCATCAAACCAGGCAACCACTAACATTCATATAATATATAACTATATATATTATATTATATATTATATATATATTATCACGTATAATATCTATATATATAATATATATATAATGTACATATATCTTACCCCCCCCCCCTTTTATTAAACTACACAAATCATAAACCCTTACCTGTCGTCCATGGTGCCCTCTGTCTGCAACTATGTCGTTAGGCTATTAAGATCTCGTAAGTATAGAAATATACTATTTATTACCCAAAGTAGTTGAATATAAAATAGAACAAAATGATTAACAAGTCATAATGACAGAAAACCCAAATCTGCCCATAAAGAAACCAGTAAGCTAACATTTTACCCTCCTGACTAAGAATTCACTCCCAGACCCAAAATGTCAATAAGTTCATCGTATTAGTCAGGTTAGAGATTCCCGTCTCTAAATTAGCCATGGAATAGGACCCATCTGTAATAAAGATGATAATGGATAAAAGATACACTACACACATCACGCTTTTCAAAGTATTCACGTAAAGAGTGTCTTTCACACTTCTCTCTCTTTTTCAAAGTAATGGATTTCTAAGTTTTTACAAAATATGTCCTACCTTTACGATGGGTCTTTCTCTCCCGACACAAGGCGTGTACTACCTCACCTCATAGTGTTCACCTAAAAGAATGCGACTTTCGCAAGTGTCTTGGACAATTAGGCCTGTAACATCCGTACAAACGAATGTACATGCCTCCCGACAGGGTGAGTGATCTCTCGGTTAAACTGCTTGCGTATTCAAATTCCTTCCTCAAGTAAGTTGCCCTTACAGCTCAGCCTGTCTCCAAGCAAGCCGTGATATGTGATTTCACTTAACATTACATACTTGTAAGAGATATATATATATATATATATATATATATATATATATATATGATATAGATATATATATATACGGAAAGACGAAATTTGCTTGTAGAAATATTTACAAAGCTTAAAGCTTCCGTCCATGCTTCAGTTCTCTTGATCACTAAACTAAAGTGATCAAGTCCATAGAAGGATGGGCGAAAACTTTAAGCTTTGTAAATATTTCTACAAGTATATTCCGTATTTCTAAACAATACCATTACTGTTCATCCTTCTATTTAAAACTGAGAAGCAAGATGCCGTGTTTTTATATTTCATATATTTCATAATATATATATATATATATATTTAATTCCATATATATTTCATATTTAATATATTATTAATATCATATATTATATATATATATATATCTATATATATATATAGATATATATATATATCTATATATATATATATACATATATATATATATATAGATAAATATTATATATATATATAAATATATATAATATATATATATAATCACAGCCAGAGTATTATTTCAATAACCACTGAATAACTTAAAACCCATATGCATCAGTGCCCACGTTAGCTGCTTTTTACACCTTCACAGAAAGTTCAGTGGCGTATCGTATCAAAGGCCCCTACATTGCTGCCTCCCTGCACCCATCCCTCTTCTTCTTATCCGTCGGTTCATTGATTCACTTTTCTCATCCTACCATCATACGTTATATTTACTCCAAATACTAGTGCGAAATACTTACATTTTGCACACATACAAGCGATAGCACATATACATACATACATCGTGCCACCAATGCCCTTCAATAAATGAATTCGCTCTACCTCGGAGTTAACATATATTCATATATGTTAACCGAAGGGGAACTTTTTAGATGATAATAATTCATACATACATACATACATATTTGCGTACGTTTGCCTGCGCGAGCGAACGTCCATATATTTATTTAATTATCTATATTGCCATACTCATTATATAACGTAGTAGATGTTATATTTCCTGATGTTAGATTTTGTGTGCTCAGCAAGGTTCTCTGTTGTGAGTTCATATCTTCATATGTCTTCTTTTTATATTTGTGTAAGGCGTGTTACTACTTATACACAAAGCTTCATTATGTAATGGCGGTGGATTATAGACAGTAAAGAACTAGGTTGTGAAGAACTGGGTTAGGTGTCCATCTCTTCTGATGACGCAGTAGCCAAGCGGATAATATCAGGTACAACTTTCCCCTTGTGTGGCACTAAGGATATATCCTCGACATTTCCATCATCGAAGCCATCACTATTCTCATTACATATGCAACTTCGATCATTTCCCTTAGCGTATCATTTCTCATTACCCTGGTGTCTGTCTCCATATAGTCGTCTTAAAGAGGAATCCTCAAATCAACAATATGTCTAAGATATAGTTCATTAACATTCCATACTTCGTGCTTGTACATCAAGACAGGTACTACAGATCTTACTAGACTCATATTTCATCTTATTTCGATTCCAAATCTCATCCAACTGCCCATTGTTGGAGCTGCCCTTTTTAATCTTCCACGGAACTTCATCCCTTCGGGCATACTCTCTTCATAACTTCTTTTTACCTTAGATTTATTTTGCAACCCATCTCTAAATACATGATGTATTCTTTTAAGCAAGCGTTGTAAATTTTTTTTTTTTTGCTTATGAAAACAGCATAATTTGTATATTCTAAGTATTCCCTAGTATTTATTATATGTCAATTTGAATCTTTTCTCATCTCCGAACATCTTTTTCATTAAATCCGCTAGAAGGGTAAACAGCCAAGTTGACGTAACATTGCACTGCATCACCTCACTATTTACTTCAGAATGATTTAATATGAATGCCATCATTGACGCGCATCAGCGCTGTTCGTCGATAATTTCAATTACCTTTCATATTTTACGGGAGTACTATACTGAGGTAAGCTCTATGATATTTATATGTGTACGCTGTTGAATGCCTTCTCATAATCAGCAAGCTATCAAAATGGGTTTCAAAATTCCTTACTTGTAGCATGATCTCTTAGTACAAATATATAATTTGTGCAACTCCCATCTTTCCAAAGTAAAACCAACTTGTTCATCCCTAATCATTTTATCAGTTTCTTTTCCTTCAGGCCAGCCCTAGGAGAGTTGTTAATCAGCTCAGTGGTCTGGTAAAAGTAGGATATACTTAACTTTTTCTCCAGCCTATTGAGAATACGCATACTGAATATTTCAAACAGACTTCACTGTCAAGGTTTTTTCAGTCTGTTATCAATACCCATACTCAGTGAATCAGACCAGCCATTGAATGTTGTTGGGAAAGATGCATGGATTTCAGATTGGAGTTTCAAAGCTAAGCCGAGAGCCCTAGATTTCGCATTAGGGTGAGCATTGCGAGGAGGAGCCTCGCAGGCTGTGGGCATAAAGAAGCCTTTTGCAAGTTCATCACAAACTCGCCTGAAAGAGACAGTTGATTGAAAGCCCTTTCGATTTTTGTCATTTTCATTCTCCCAATGACATTTAAATGTACGAGCAATAGGGCAACTTTTTGCTCTCGCTTCTGAAAGCTATATTTCAAAACCAGATGGTTTTAAATTATACAACTGCCGCTCTGAGTTGGTCTGTGGAGAAAGATAAATGAAACTCCGTTTTTAGTAAAACCGAGTTTCATTTTCTCACCCAGTCAGCATTGTAGTCTGTGTTCAAGTTAAAGTTGATTTCAGATGCATAAAATGTTAAAAAACACTAGACTGAATGGAAGATTAGTTCAGCTGCTGATTATTAAATGACTAGGCAAAAGTTGATTACATTCTGATGTACCATTATGAAAACATGAAATAGCGTTCATGAAGAAATGGAAGCCCGAGGCACGACATGAAAAGCAAAAGAAAAGGATGATATTAGCAAGAGTGGAAATGGCTGGAAGTTGTCAATTGGGAAATAATTTATTGAGAGAGTTTCCAGAGATGGACTCTCCTGGATCGTATTAGCTTGTTTCCTACGTATTTATCAAGGATTTGAAAAGTGAGAGTACAATTTTATATATATATATATATATATATATATATATATATATATATATATATATATATATATATATATATGAATTTTTATCACACCACCGTGACTCATATACATGCATTAAGCGACGAATGTCCTTTAATATCCAATTCGCTCTACCTCGGAATTAATATATTTTTATGTCCTCTCGGGGGCAGGAGGATAGTGCCGTCAGTGCACCTCATTCACTGCAGTGTAGGCATTACTTAAAGTTCTTTGCAGCGTCCCTTCGTCCTCTAACTGCAACTACTTTAATGCCGTCAGTGCACCTCATTCACTGCGTGTAGGCATTACTTAAGGTTCTTTGTAGCGTCCCTTCGGCCTCTAACTGCAACTTAATTATTTTTACTGTACCTCCGTTCATATTCACTGTCTTCTATCTTACTGTCCACCCTGTCCTAACAATTGTCTCATAGTGCAACTGCGAGGTTTTCCTCCTGTAACACCTTTCGAACCTTTTACTGTCAATTTCTGTTTCAGCCCTGAATGGCCTTAGTTGCCCCAGTGCTTGGCATAATGCCAAAAATCTATGTAAATCAAAATCAAATCTCGTGGATTCGAACCAGCGCCCAGAACAAAAATCAGGACTTCAGTGACGCCTAAACCGATGAGGTCAAGAACTGAGGTATAAGCTGATGTGGATTCCGATCTTAGAAATCACTGTCAAACTCAGGTATTTGTAATTAGAATCGATATCCAACCACATCTCCCATGTTAACCCAGTTGTGCGTTTGCCGCACATAGCCATTTTATGAATTTTTATCACATCACCTTGTCTCGTATACATGCATTAAGCTACAAATATCCTTTAATATCCAATTCGCTCTACCTCGGAATTAATATATTTTCATATATGTTAATCGAAGGGGGATATTTATTCTAAATACAAATACCTGAGTCCGACAGCGACTCGTAAGGTCGAAATCGATATCAACTTATAACCCACTTGTTGGCCTGGTGGATTTAGGCATCACTGAAGCCTGATTTCTCTGTTCGAATCCACGAGGGAACGAAATTATTATCAACTAAAATATTCCACTAAAGTTAACATATATGAAAACATATTAATTCCGAGGTAGAGCAAATTGGATATTAAAGGACATTTGTAGTCTTATGCATGTCGTTTTGAATTGCACAATTTTCGGGTTATCTTATTTTGATATCTTTTCTTTGCTTACCAATTAGTTTAAGAGGTTCAGCAAACTCATTCAGCAGTGCATCGAGGTCTACATTCCTTTCATATCTCTTATTTATGTTCCGTCCAGCTGTGTTTTTCATCTTTCGTTGCTATTAAGGAACCATCCCTTCTTTTGACAGTTATTCTCCTCTTCTTGTCACCCATGGATATTTCATTATAAATTCTGTGGGCTAACACCGGTACAACACTTGAATTCGTGGTTGTGTCGGCATCATCTGTTTGATTTTCCAGATATTCTCTCCTATCTCTTCAAGCGTTTGTCTCTTATCTTTTCTTCGCTATTTAGACTTGAGGACTTAAGGCATACCACTTCGTGCTCCTTATTTCCCTGACATTTATATCGATGTGTCTGTGTTAGATGAGAGTTCCTCTATTCACAAAATTTTTTACAACACAGAAACTAGCCGTATATTCTCTTGTCTTTTATTTTTCTTTTCAACCCCTACATTCATCTCTCCAAGAGCAGTTTTTATCTCTACCGGTAGGTACTTGAACGCAGTAACCAACTGCTCAGAGTTTTACAGGCAGTTAGTGCTTTTGCAACGTTTGGTGTGAAGATCATTCCTACACCTCCAATCAGTTCCATCTAATCTATCTTGTTCACCTTCCCCCCTTTTAAGTACGTGTCTCCTTTTTCTCACTGACCGTTTCTTTCATCACGTAATTATCCTTTTGTACTCCTGCACACTTCCTTTCTGTTTTGCAGATGCCCCACAAATAAAATCCTTTCTTCGTCACTAAACTTCGTATTCTTGTCCCCCACTTCTACTAACTTCAAAACCTCTTCCCACCCTGGAATGTCACACATTTCATATAATCCTTCACCTTCTTTGCCTTTAACCTATTCTACTTTTCATCCACTTTCTCCTTATTTTCTCTTTACTGCCTCATTAAACCCACTTCCTAGCCCTTACAGCTACATCTCCGCCCCTTCTACTCCAACCTGAGCATCCTTTTGTCTTAACTTTTGTGTCAAGGAAGTAATGATCAGATATACCTCCAGTTATTCCTCTTTTCGCCTTTACATCCAACAGTTCCTGAACCAATACATAATCCGATATTCTTTTTTCAGCATTTTTTCCAAATACTTTATATACTTTTCTTGGGAACCATTTATTTCCAACAAAGATACTCCTTTCCAAACATTTCCAGAAGACGCTCTCCATTCTTGTTTACCATAGGACTCCATATCTTCCTGCTAGGATGAAACTTAAAGCACACCCCAACATTGTTTAAAAACCGTTGACATGGAGGTTTTAAGAGGGGGCCCTTTTTGACCGAGAGTTGATGCATTTTTTATGAATCTTGTTTTTTTCTTTTTTTCTTTTTTGAGGATACCTGACACAACAGTACACTTCACATTTCTTTTCAGTTAAATGGATCGAGCTCGCACATTCTTTGGCTAGTATTCATATTCTTATCCAAACTCTTTTTATAAAACTAGGATGTGCTATATTTCTTACCAACGTATTAGACCAGATTTTTTACCAGCTAGGCTATTGATAGCTCGATTTTTTAGCTATAACACGAACAGATACTGCACTGGTATCGTGCGTGTGTGTTTTTTTTTATTCTTTTTGGTGGTCAGTTCTCTTTTGTTGTAGTTTATCAGTTTGACCAGCAGAATTTGTTGCATAATTACATTAGATTTGACTTGCACATCTTTTTTGTTAGTATTACGAGAGTTCTTTATAAATGCGTTTCCATGGTACCATTGTTCTTAAATGCCACATTAGTAGGATAGTTTTCAAGTGGAGAAGACCCCACAAATTAATACTGTATAGAAGTGCAACTGTGGCCTTATTTTTGGTCTATATGTTTCGCTGTTGCTGTTAGCGTAAGTCTTTTGCCGTTTTCAGTGCATCACTTTAATACGGTATATATTTGAATTTCTTGGCTATATATCTGATTGCATCAATGCTATTAATACATTCAGGATTACATTTACACTGATTTGAATGTTTTAATTTTGTTGCTGTGACCATAAAGAAATGCAGATTTGGAAATATTTGGTATTTTACTTTTACACCATGGATGAACTCATCATTACATTTTTGTATACGTCAGTCCATAAATGCCAAGCTAAAATCCCCGTAAATAATTTTATCGATGTCACCAATTAACGCAATCAGTGAAATGAAGCGTTTAAATTTTCGTCTTTTGTGAAAATACCTTTTGTATCTTCCATATCGACGGTTCTCATTTTTTTCGGATTCGTGTTGCCCAGTATTCTACTTTCAAACTATTTCGTGTTTAGGTAACATTGTACAGGTGAACCGAGATTTCCCATTGCCATACCACATTTCTTATGAGTAATAATATTCGATATTGAATTAAAATTAATTATTATGTGGAAAGAATTCTCATTCCCCATCATTCTAAATACAGTACGCATAATCCAAAAATAAGTCAAAGTCGTCAAGCCCTCAGAGAATGAAGGTCAAGCAATAAGATCCAACCTCGACCACGATGAGAAAGATGCTCAACTACTCGGCGTCGCGACTTCGAGACGGCAGAGAAGAGAATGTGAGGCTGCTTACCGAGTAAGAGGGTGGGTGGATCGGCTCTCTACCCCCGCCCCACTTGTATGCCGCCAGTTAACTATCTTGTTATCAGGCTTCAACAACTGTACAGTCGCACCAACTTTCGCTAAGGGCACCGTGGTTAAAGGCATCCATATAAAAACAAAGTTGGTACAGTCGTAGGAACCAACAAGATATTTAAATATTACGTTCATTCTGCAAATAAACCTAAAATTACTCGTTCACTTTGTTAACGGCGCTTTACCCGTCTGTGCGTTTGTGGGTAGTTTGGTTTACTGTATTGCAAATTTGATCTATTATGAGCAAGTTCTTTTGGATATGTAGGCGAAAGTAGTTATTAATAATAATAATAATAATATATATATATATATATATATATCTATATATATTTATACGTATATATATATATCATACATATATGATATAGTATAATATATTATATATAATTACTTATATTACCTACTAGGTATGATGCTAACTGGCTTCGTCTATAAGATATAAACAAGTATAATACATAAGGAGAGAGCGGTCATAGGAATAAAATTAATAAAAAAAAAAATGAGAGGTTGAATCACTTCCTTATTATTTATACATTTTCGGTGTTATATCCTTGTGAGATATATAGTCTCTCTCTCTCTCACTCTCTCACTATAAATATATCTATATCTAGTATATATATATATATATATATATATATATATATATATATATATATATACATATATATTTACTTTTTTTGGAGGAAGAAGAGAGAGTCCAAAGTATTCAAATAGGCTTCAGTGAAATGAGACGCAGACCGAGGTATCTTGGATTCCTTCATCATTATCTCTCTTAAATGTCAGCTTAGTAACATTGGTTCAAAGAAACATTCAGACAACAAAAATGACTTGGTTAAAAACATATTATTGAGGTTTTTGTCAGTTTCTGGTGTATCAGTAAAATTTTACCACAATATATCTTATTCATGACCGCAAAAATTTCCAGCCAGCTGTTGTTATTTATATTATTTTGGCGACCCAAACACTAATGCCACTCCCAGCAGCTTGGTTTTATAGCATACTTTCCTACCTCTTTATGTTTAGCACTTGTTCTGTGTTTGTCATCTCCTTCCTGAAATTTACTGTTTCCCATTCTTGGCCGTTTCTTAGGTCTCATCCTATTTTCAAGGTTTTGTAGCAGTTCTTCTTTTCCAGGAGGTTTATGTATCTTCATATGAACCAGTCCGTATCGATTTGGTGCTCCTCGTGAGATATGGTTCCTAGAACTCCAAAGCTATGTTCGTTTTCAAAAAAGTTATTCTGTGTCAGTCCTAGACACACACAACATTTTGGTTGGATGCTTATTATTCCATATCCCAGTTCTTATTTTCCAGTAGTTAGATATATATTTATAATGTTAAACCAGTATTCATTGAGTGGCTGCTCCTCATAAGATAGTTTCAAAAGTGCTTTGACGTGCACATGCAAAAGCCTCTTGATGTTCATCCTCAAAACGCTTTATTGCATAAAACTACGAGCTGTCAGCATTTTTGTTAAGTGCTCTCAGTTTCAGTTTTTTTGTGTGCTAATGATAAGCTGGTGATCATTGCTGACTTCTGCGCTTGTAGCGCCTTATATTTTTCAATGATCTTTTTCTCTGGTGCTTGATATCTAGTATGTGGCATATTGGCACTCTTTGACAGTTATTGGAGATTTGTAATACTCATTATGGATGCCCTCACTCCCAATTTGTCAATTATTTTTACCACAAATACTGACTTGCATTCCGTTACACATTATATCCTCCATACCTTCGCTATTACTGCATTTATGTCACCAACAGTAAAAAAATACATATTTACACTGTCTGTATTTTATATTTACATTGGGGTATTTTATTTCCTATCTACATCTGTCCACCCTTCTGACCCTCCATCGTTTCCTCTCTCAACCCTCAATCATCCCTCCGAGCTTCCCCGGTCTTAAGTATTCCTGACCACCTCTTGAGTCTCTCCTTTGTATTTGCACTGTACTGTCGCGCCACTTAAGCATCTGGACAAGATCTTTGGAATGGGGCCGCGCTGTAAGAAACGGTTTTATTATCTTAATCTCTTATCGCTCTCTCTCTCTCTCCCTCTCTCTCGCTTTGATACTTCCATTCTCACCAACTGGACGGAATTAAGTGAAGCTGGAATGCAGTCACACCACTACAACTCAGCAAGTGGGTTATTTTGGTTGTTTGGTTCGTTTTTATCCTTGTTTTTGCTAGCTTATTTTTCACTATTTTTCTTTTATTTTCATTATTTCGTATATGTTCACAGTTTTAATTTTTATGACTATTCTTATCACTATTTTAATGACCGACTTATTTTAGATAATGGCATTTACTGCTTGTACAGTTTTTACATGGCGGAAAACGAAAGTGAAGTTTTGTTTTATTATGACCAATTTCTTTTTATTTCGTGCAAAATGCTGTGTTCATTATTCTATTCTTTATATTTTCTTTATCGTTTAGATTTCCTTTATCGTGTAACACAATACTTTTAACTTTTAATGCGAGTTACTCAAGGTCCGTCTCCATGATTTTTTTTAGTTTTCTGTGAAAGAAAACTATAGAGATGACTTTGTCTGTCCGTCCGCACTTTTTCTGTCCGCCCTCAGAGGTTAAAAACTACTTAGGCTAAAGGGCTGTAAATTGTTATGTTGATCATCCACCCTCCAATCATCAAACATTTCAAATTGCAACACTCTAGCCATAGTAGTTTTTATTTTGTTTAAAGTTAAAGTTAACCATGATCGTGCGTCTTGCACCGCTATCGGTATTAACAACACAGGACACCACCGGGCCGTGGCTGAGAGTTTCTTACAGCATTATACGATCTACTAAAAAACTCTATTGCGCATATTTTACTTGTTTTCATGGTCTTCAATAGTTGAACATGTACCAGTTTTATCGCCAGTCTTGTCTGCAGCGTTCATGAGCCTCTCGTGAACGACGGCGCAGAATCGGTTTTCTAGAAAGAGATCAATGGCGGCAATCGACACCGAATCGTTTCCCACCAAACCTCTCTTGTTGCCATCACGGAGATAAAGGCTGGTGATTCATATTGCTCGAGTGTTTCCTTTGATTCGAGCTTGTTGGTGATGGGACATTTTCTGTTTCAGACATTGCCCAAACCTGTGTCAATATAATAATAATAATTTATGATAATAATAATTTGATTTTCCCAATCATATCCCGTCGTTTTATGTCTCGAATGACATACGAACCCTGAAAATTTCCCTAGATAATTTGATTGAATAATAATAATAATAATAATAATAATAATCAATAATAATAATAATAATAATAATAAAAATAATAATAATAATAATAATAATATTTATTATTATTATTATTATTATTATTATTATTATAATATAAATGATAGAAGATTATTTAATTTCTGTTATGGAACAATTATATCAACGTACGTAGTAGTAATGTAATGCCTTGATATTTCTGGAGAAAAGTGCTGATTCCAACAGGCATATTAGAGGGATGAGATCATAGAAAAAAAGGATATAGCATGAAATTTAAAATTCGGTCTGTATACGAAGGAAACGAAGTATTCTCGTTTCTCGCCGTGACAAGAATTCCGTCGTTGTAAGAAAGTACGCTACACTGGCTAGATGCAGTTCATCACATCCGTGATCGGTATGGTCTTGGTTTGCGACCTCGGTGGCCGCGAGTTCGATTCTTGGGCATTCCACTGAGGGGGTTAGATATGTGTATTTCTGGTGAAAAAAGTTCACTCTCGACGAGGTTCGGAAGTCACGTAAAGTTGTTGGTCCCGTTACTGAATAACCACTGGTCCCATGCAACGTAAAAACACCATACAAACAAACAAACAGTTCGTCACAGTCATTTTCTAGGGAGAAAATATTATTTTGTATATGAATATTTTATTTCTTCTATTCACTTGAAGAAAATACTTGTTTTTGTATATATGTATTTTATTGCCGCCGTGTTTGGTTTGAGAGAAAATGCGAAATGTTTATTTCGTCACATTTTGTCGTCTGGAGATCAGAAATATGAATATAATGCACAGAAACTGTTCATCGCGTAGTGTCAGTAGGGAGAAAACTGCGATTTTATACAAAGCTTTTTATTACTTTAAGACGCTTTACGAAAATACACTGTATGGCATTTTTTTCTCGTTTTTACTCGGATTTTGACCCATGGTATTGTCATTTTATCTCCCATTACTTTACTCCAGACAGTTAACTTACTAATGCGGTTTAACATCACTTTTCCAAGTATGTCACTTATTCTTGAGACTTAATTAAAGTCTTGGCTCAGTTTACAAACACATGTGACTAGATGCAAAAGATTTCATATTTGATGTATATTTCTTAATGTCGTTTTTCTGACAAAAAAAAAATATTCTTGATTTCACCTCATCTTATATCTAAACGTGAAATGGCATCACGAATACATCGTAAAACAAATAAAATGGTGACGTTGTTTCATTTTTCAAAGAGAACTGTGTTTTGACTTCATTCATCGCGCATCTTTCATATCTACAGTATTAAATTTTCATTTATTACATCCATGCAGTTTCTCTCTCTCTCTCTCTCTCTCTAGGGGGCGGGTAGGGGTTGAATCGAGATGAAAATTGTTGTTTTGAAGGTTATGGGAAGTTCGCAGATTTGTATTGCCTTGCTTTCCCTTTGGTGTATGTATGTATGTATTATGTCGGCGATCTAACGTTGAAATATATTGGTGAAGTTAAAAAAAGTGATAAAAGAAATATTTTTCTTTTTTCTTTTTGTGATAATGAAAAGCATTTTTCTTTAACATGATTCTCAGTAAGTAGCTCTCGTGTTTATAAGCAATTATTTGCTGAAGGTATTGATAAAGGTCTCTTTGAAAAATAGGTTGATGAAAGGCATGCTTAAGTACGACCAATACCATTGTTATAGTTTTTTTTCTGGAACTCTTAAATAAAAATATCATAATTTTCTCGAACATTCAACGCAAACTATCCTATAAGATACGACCGAAAATAATTACTTTTAAGTAAATATGTAAAAACAATGAATTCATGAAAATTAAAGCCATCGTAAAAAGCTACAGAAATCATTGTTTTATATATTAAGAGTCGAGACTACTTAAAATCATTTTTTGGTTATTGACTATATTCTTGTACACTTTTACTCCAACGACGGTTGTGGCAATAATCAGGAGCATATAAACACAGATTTCATTGTTTTCTGATTATAAAATCACCAGTGTATTCTGCACCCCTACATGTTTCGGTACCTGCCAGGAAATTATCATGCACAGGTTCGGTCAATGTCTAGACTTGTTGCTGAATCTCTCTCTCTCTCTCTCTCTCTCTCTCTCTCTCTCTCTCTCTCTCTCTCTCTCTCTCTCGCTCTCTCTCTCTCTCTCTCTCTCTTTGTGTGTGTGAATTGCGTATATGCTTCTTCATCTTTTTCCCTTTTTCGCAAAAAAAAAAAAAAAAAAAAAAATTAAGTTTTCCACAGATCATGGTTATGTGTACGCGCTGTTACTATTTACTTCCAACAATGTTACTAACTCTGTTAATTAGTAATCGATAAGAAAACGAGTGTACTAACGCGGGTGATTATTTACATGATGGATTGTTTGAATTCAGCATTATTACTGTATAGTCTCTTGGAGTCCTTGTCGGAAAGTTTTTGATTTTTGTGAGCTCACAGAAACAGGCAGGTGATTTTGCATTGTCATTTTTTTTTTATTTTGTGACAAAATTTAATAACTAAAATAGACTAATCACGAGGAAATTGAAATTTGGCATTATTCGTTAGAATACCCCAGTTTAGGTCTTGAACATTCACTTGTATAATGAATAAAAAAAATTTTCTTATTTCCTCAGTTTCCATCTACGTAACTGGGTTTTGTTTATAGGCACTAATTACTCTTAAAATATTATATTCATAAGTGTATGCTTGTACATCATATATATATATATATATATATATATATATATATTATATATATATATATATATATATTGTGTGTGTGTATTGTACGCATATATAAAATCATATATATAACTTTCATACACATATATAAAATCATATATATAACTGCCATACCAATATAATAGAAATAATAGCTAGAGTTCTTTACTGTGCTTGGCAAATAATTATAAATTTTTTTTAAACATTAATTTTACATTACTTTGTTGTTCGGGCATTTTCCTTTGTAACTCAACCCTTTCCAACGATATCTTTTAGTGGCATCTCTGAAAAAAGATTGTTACCTTTTTATTTTTTGGTCGTTGTCGTTTGTACGTAGCCTTGATGTTTGTTAGTATGCTGACAAATATCCTGGAAGTCTTCACATCACTGAATGTCCCGAGTTCGATGCTTGGCCTTTGTTAACCTGATCCTTGGATAAAATAACTAGCATATAACCGAATATGGTAAGTCTCAGTCAGTATGGAGGACACGAGCTACAAACCTCATCACTTTTCCCATTCCCCACCCCTCAAAAAAAAAAAAAAAAAAACAAAAAAAAAAAAAAAAAAAAATATCCAGAGAACAATACAACTATGCTATCTGGTGCCTTGAAGTGGTAATTTGAAGTATCCACGGAGGCTGTTGCACAGGTCGGTAACTGCTTTTAAATAATGTTATACAAGCCTTAAGGCCCGGTCCCACTGGCGTTTAGGATGAATTGCCCATGAGTTGCTCACAAAATTGGTTGATATTCGCTAAACATCCGCAATATTCGTGATAGATGCTTGTATCAGTCAGCCAACATCCGCACATGTTCGCAGTTATCCGCAGACACACTTTCTTCCGTTTCCGAGATTTTTGAGCTGCACAAAATTTTAGTTGCGGATGACATCCTCAATACATGCGCAATACATGCGCTGTTATCCGCTCTTATCCACAACTCACGGGTAATTGTGGCTTGTTAACGGACTGGGAGAGTATGTATTGAGTACGTAATGTAAACCGTATGTAGAGCGTCCATATCACGAAAGAAAATAATATATTGCGATCATTACAGATTTATCACGAATTTAGCGTTTGTGTTGCGCCTGATCCGTTATTCATCTGTGCTGTTCTTTATCCGCACACTATTGTGGAAAATGTGTCATTTTTGGTCTAGTATGTTGCGGATAACAACGAACGCCCGAATCCCAAGAGAATTTGTATCCTCAATTCATCCTCTCGTCAGTGGGACCGGGCCTTTACTTTTATGTTATTTTGTAATTAATCAGCCTGGATTAACCTCTGCACCATAGAACATCAGTGACCTCTACGTTGCGGCTGTCACTTTTATCACGCTTTTTTTTCCTTTTTTTTCCTTTTTTTTTTGAGGATCCGTAAGCGGCACATCTAGTGTTCCTGTATACTTTCACACTTCACTTCCAGCTGTTTCTTAACAAGCACTGAATCCGTTCATTAACTTTCTTGTTGAAGCCTTCATTGATCTTACCCTAACAATCCTGCTATTCTGTAATATTTCTCAATCAGAGCCTATTATTCTCAGGTTTTTAAATATTAAATAGT
The DNA here is from genome assembly GCF_015104395.2 of Macrobrachium nipponense. Classification (NCBI taxonomy): domain Eukaryota; kingdom Metazoa; phylum Arthropoda; class Malacostraca; order Decapoda; family Palaemonidae; genus Macrobrachium; species Macrobrachium nipponense. The sequence continues at coordinate 49,057,145 of NC_061108.1, forward strand.
TTCATGCTTCTCGCTATCACCTCTTATCATATGCGAAAATGGAGCAAAAAAAAAAAAATATATATATAATATATATATATATATATATATATATATATATATATATATATATATAATATATATATATAATATATATATATATTATATATTATATATATATTGTTATAGATATGGGAATATCATAAGTGAGTACAAAACACAAGGTGAAGTAAATACAGATAACGAAATGTACTTAGTTTAAAATCTAACGCATCATGAAAAGTGGATGACCAGTCAGAGCAGATGGTATCTGAAATGCGGTTTAAAGATGATACTGGGAATGTCGGAGTTTGGGCTTAGCTTGAGAGGCTATATCTCATCGTATTTACTATTTTTATATGCAAGAAAAAAAATCGACATTTAATCCCGAAATACCCAGTCGCAAGGCCGTACTAAGGCATTTCACTCCATTTTTCCACTCCGTAACAAAATAATTATATTATATTATTATCTATAGTATATTAATATATATATATATTCTATATATTTAGATATATGTCTCTCTCTCTCTCTATTTCTCTTCTCTCTCTTCTCCTCCTCTCTCTCTCGCTCTCTCCTCTCTCTTCTCACAGTAAAAATATAAACATTAAGTAAATTGCATCTAATACACATTACCTGGTGTTCTGTTGTTGGATGGAATTGTGGAAATGCATGACTATGAATGTTTCCGAATAGTGGATGTGATATCTGGCCAGATGTGTCTGGGACACAATCACCTTGATTTTGGAAATAAAACCTTTCATTAAAACACTCGTGTCCTAAAACTGACGATAATTCTAGACATCGTCTCTGATGATGACATTCAAGTTCGGCAGTGTATCGTAATCGAGGACTTATGAAATCTCTCGTGATGCATGGGAGTAATACTGTCTTGTTCATATAACTTCTGCACTATATATATATATATATATATATATATATATATATATATATATAGTATATATAATACATATATATAGATATATATATATATATATATATATATATATATATATATATATACTGTATCCATACATATAGATATATATATATATATATAGATATATAAATATATATATATATATATATATATATATATGTATATATATCAACATTTCTTATTTTTATTATATATATATATATATATATAATATATATATCATTTACATATATTACAAATAGAACAGGCAGTATCCAAACCTGTATATAGTTTAGATCCCTTGTTTGAACGTTATATCCGTTGGACGTAGGATTATTTAAAAGTCCTTAAGCACTGAGTAGTGACACATTTACATACGATTTTATGCTGACAACTCATGTAAAAACCATGGGATTCATGGGTTAATATATAGGTCAAACATTAGTTAAACAACTTGAAATGTTAAACAGTTCCTTAATTTTGCTTTTT
>NC_061108.1:49059070-49069070 GCF_015104395.2 Macrobrachium nipponense
ACATGTTATCTAAGATTGAATTTTACATCCCTGAGATCGTCCACCATCACGTCGAAAAACATTCAAGTCGATAGTCATACAGCACATCTTTCAGTGACAACACTTCCAGCAAATTTTTCCCGGACATTTTATTTCGAGATTCGGTGATATCCATTGGCCATCCAGATCTCCTGATCTAACACCAGTGGACTATTTCTGTGTGGTTTCCTGAAAGATAGGGTATACGAAGGCAGGCCCCACACAACAGCAGAACTGAAACATAGCATCCATAGAGAGATTTACAGCTATTCCAGTTGATATGCTACACCGCACTTTTAAAGTGCGGTGATATGAGAAATCGGAGCTTCTTAGATAACATGTTAAATTCTTGTGTATCAGTTATGTAATAAATATATTTAGTATTCTGTGTCATTTTTATAATCAGAGGAAATAGCATTTAAAATGTGCTCCATCATTATGGTCTACCCTATATATATATATAATATATATATATATATATATATATATATATATATATATATATATATATAATATATATATGTATGTACTAAATCACGAAAATTTGGAACGACGTGATGAATATATAATTAAGGGCAAAAGCCACGAAGGAAAGTGAAACAATGGATTACCGCTGCAAGGCTCTCGATTCTCGTCCTTTACTGGAGTGTCTAGCCCGTCAAAAAAATCTTTCGCACGAACCTCCTTCAGACTGAAATTAATCACGGAATTCGAAAGGAAGGGGTATATATCGCAACACTTTGCCCGAAAGCTTAGATATGTTTTTTTACGTGGGCTAGGAACCAATTGGTCACCATAGCTACGGGACCTACAGCTTATTGTGGGATCCGACCACACTATATCGAGAAAAGAATTTCTGTCACCAGAAATAAATTCCTGATTCCGCGTTAGACCGAGCCGCGATTCGAACTTCGGAACCACCGGATTGGCAGCCGAGCGCGAAAACAACTCGTCCAGCGAGGAACTATGAGAAAATGAGTTTGAAGACTCTGGCTACGTGGAAAAAAAAAAATAAAAAATAAAAACAGTGGCGTCTACATAACGATAACTAAAACCCGACGAGACAGGTTCCTGGCTACTCACTGAGAAAGAAAATATTTTGGATAGATGAAACTTCTTTTCGTGCACCGGAATAATAATAATAATAATAATAACAACAACAACAACAACAACAACAACACGACAACAACAATAATAATAATAATAATAATAAAAAATTTCGCAAAATTAGAGTTTTCAAAGTAGGTAAAGAAGTTTATCAGTCAAGGTCTATGAAATTTTTAGCTAAAAGAACAGAATAAAAATGAAATGATGTGTTAAACCAAAGGTGTAATTAACTTTTTTTTCTGTGCAATCAACATACGTAGCATGTTTATGTTATGGTGGTCTCTTCAAATAAAGGAAATGTTTGGGAGTGAGAAATATATGGTTAAGTAAATCAGAGTAATACAGAAAATATAGGAAAATTTACTTAAACACTGAATTTAATTGGTAGGAAAGTCTTTTGGAGTTTAGCAATTATTTCAACTTTATTTAAACATCAGATAATCAAAGATTTCATCTTTCAGTAAATGACTTCGTAAATAACCAAAAACCCGGAAAACTGAAAAATTAACGCCTTTCCCACAATTACAGTAACAACACATGTAATGAAAAGACAGACGAACTTAAGGGCTCGCAAGCAAAATTAACAAGTTCTGATCGTATATCTATATTGTTAACACCACTATATCCCTGAAAACGTTTAATGGAAAACAAGTAAGTGATGACAATTTGATGTGGAATTTTATGTGGAATTAAATACCTTTTATCTTGGTCGGGAAACACATTTTGTGGAAGCTTCTTGTGCAACTCAATTCTCCAGTCTCTTTCAAATGAATATTTACCCGCTCTCAAAACACTGCATACTACCTGGCAATAATTCGATCATTCATCAGGCTCAATTTCTCGCCTGCGAGCGCGCGCGCACACACACGCGTACACAAACACCAACAGGTGTTGTTATTAGGAATGTGCACAAGTATTAGTATCGGTATCGTGGTATCGGCTAGTTTTTGTGATATCGGTATGGGTAAATTTCTGGCGGATACCAACTGATACTTTTGTCATTAGTATAGGAATTCAAAATCCTTAGGCTACCTAAAACGTATATATTAACAAAGCCCACCAAATAAAGTTTGGCATAATATAAATTTTCTGCATCTCTTTTAATTTCTAGGATAATTATATTGAATATTATCTTTAATAATATTATAATTTTACTTAGTTCAGATGGTCCAAGTCCAGTATGAGTCGGAACTTGCAAAGGGATGTGCTTTTTTTTTTTTTTTTAGTTTAATGTTTTCTTGATCTATACCTAGAAACTCTGGTCCTTTCTTAGTCTTATTTTAATTTATGTGCCGGCATCTCATTTTTCTTGGGATTACTTTATAGAACCAATTTATGTATTGTAATGAGGCAAAGGATTAACCCCTTCATTACCTGGACCTTTCATAATCTAAATAAACGAGACTGTTAACTGTTTCTAGCCAAAATATAAATTAAAACTCCTAATAAAAGTATATATCAGTGAATTCGAGTAATCACTACGTACTTAAATTAAAAGTCTTCTAATGGTAGCCATTATATAAGCCAAACTGTATCCAGGTAATAAAGGGATTAAATGCTTAATGGTTATACTTGATGTTATTTTTCAATATAACTTATGCCCTTGAAATTGTTTATATAAACCCGATTATATGACTTTTCAACTTTTGAACCTTTAATATACAATAACCAGAGAACAAGAATGATTTTAGTTACAATATATATTCTCCTAAATAAACAGTGCTATGGAAGGAATAGGTATCGGTATTGGTATCGGCTTTCAAGGTTGGTATCGGTTATCGGTTAAACATTCGTAATAAACATTATTCACTAATTATTTGAAAAACATTACTCCTAATTGTGCAGATCACTTAACCTTCAGACATATTGCATAGAAAATTTCCAGGTATAACGTTAGCTGGAGAATTGGTGGGACGTTAATTTGTGTGTTTTTTTTTTTTCTTTTTTCTTTTTTTTTTTCCAAAATAAGATGGGAAAATCAAATTTATGATAGGACATTCAAATTCAAATTTATATTTCAACGTCGACGTTCATTAAATCCTTTTCCACAAAGGTTAACAGATTTAGAAGAGGGGTACTTTAGGAAAAAAATAAGATAAAATAAAAAAAAATATGGTGCACAAAACCTCTGCTGTGTCTGAAATTATGCAAAGTAGACCTAGCGGAAATGCACCCTCTTTATACTCCTTCCTTCAGCTCGGCACAATAATTTTCATAAAGAATTATTAATACTTAGATCTCAGTTATACTGAATAGGGGCTATTAAAAGTATAAGCTAAAAAATATAAGTATTATAATGACGCAATTTGGGCCAAGATTATTGAGGTGAGGGCTCTCCTCTCACTTTCTTATTTAAATGTTATACAGAAGTTATGGTGTATGTATGTATGTATGTATGTATGTATGTATGTGTATATATATATGTATATATATATATATATATATATATATATATATATATATATATATATATATATAAGCATGCATCGCTGCTGTATTGACAGGATTATGAAATGACACTTCCACTACTGATAGAAGACTTTGACCATTTGACCATAAACATTATATATATATATATATATATATATATATATATATATATATATATATATATATATATATATATATATATATATATATATATATGATATATATTATATATCATACATTCGTTAAGGAAGCTTCGTGACACGATATTTTAATAATACAGAAAGGACATGTAATTTGAATCTATATTTGAATAAAAAAAAATCGGACTACTTCTGTGCTTCCTAATGTAACTTAAATTCAATCCTCCTAGAAAAAACAATTAGGTCAACACAGATTCACACTTGATCTGACAATATTAGCTTATTTCTTAAAATGTGGTTTTTAAAAAAAGTTAATTTTTTTTATTGCACTCTGAATCCAATAACATTCACCTTACACAACCCATAGAAATTAAGATAATAGCGTAACTCGTTAGAGATTCCCTTCCCGCCCTGAAAGACAAAACTGTCCCTCTCATACATTATTCAGGGCCCAGAACTTAGTCTTAATTATTTCTGCTCCGTCAGGATCTTTGACGTGCAGGCAGGGTGTGACCCCGGGAGATCGTTAGGACCAAAGCTCGTTGTAACCACCAATTAGGATGCTGAACTACTCGAGGTCTTCAGGCGCCATGACTGCCAACATTTTCTCTTTCTTTCTCCGACTTGACCCCAGGTTCGTGTAACGACAGTTTTAAATTCTCTCTCTCTCTCTCTCTCTCTCTCTCTCTCTCTCTCTCTCACACACACACACACAATATATATTTATATATATATAATATATATATATATATATATATATATATATATATATATATATATATGCACCCTCTAAGACAGAAAAGAAAATCTCTCATCCGTTAATATCCTTCGTTAGATCTTACATCTATATTACATATTTGTCATTCTCATAGCACCATACTCTGCAATAAGCAAAAACAATCCTCAAGTGATAAATTCCTTCACGCGATGCATTGGAATGCATGAAACGATTACTATCAGTTCGCATGAGGCAAATTGCAAAATTAACTTTTTTGCTTCCTATCCGAGACTTTTATGGGCACAATTAGAAAATCCCCCATCATCACGAAAGCCAAAACAGATGGTAGAGTTTTAGGTGAAGTATCAGAGACGTGCATTGGCAATTTTAATGGACATTCGGCTCTTACGGGAAAACATACTACAATAAGAGCTTTAATCATTAGAAGAGAGAGAGAGAGAGAGAGAGAGAGAGAGAGAGAGAGAGAGAGAGATAGAGAGAGAGAGAGAGAGAGGGGCTACTTCTAAAAACTGTGCTGTTCTTACAATCTGTAAAATAAACATGGGATATGTATGTTGTAAGGAATGGAAAAAGTCATGGCTAACAGCAATGTCCAATGAAAAACATATCCCAATCCTTCCTCTGTAAATACATAAAAATGTGTGAGAGTGACATATCATGATATCTTCACGTACATACGGCGATTGAATTCATTTTTCTTATTTCACATAGAACTTGAGTTATGGCAACCTCATCCTTAATGCCATTTGTGGGTATATAATATCACCATGGAAAGAAAAACTGCATTCATTTTTCATTAAGATTCAAGCCTTTTAGACGTAAGCGTCTCCAAGAAGCGTTGGGAAATCACGATTGTAAGAGGTCTCTGTGGCTATTTAAAAATTCATGACGCCAGCAGAGTATCAAAAGGCTATGTTATATTTCAAACTAAAATCGTTATCACTTAATAATCGTTAGTTGCGGTCTTCAAGACGATTAATTGTTAATGAAGAGAGAAAGATATTAATTATCAAACGTTCTCTGGCGCATTGATTAAATTGAGTACCAATTCATGACGAACAAAAATATGAATGTCCAACTCATATTTTAACCGCTGGAAAGAAATATTCGAACAATAGAGTTAATGATTTGTGTATACCATTGCTAAGCTGGCCTGAACCACATTTTTATCATTTTTATGTTCCCTTTTATTTGTTTTTAATTATCTTTTCAAACTTTTTCTATCTAGTTTCATTTTGTTTGAACGAGGTAATCTGAATTTAACCTGCCAAAAGATTACAAAAGAATTATGCAAAATGGTTACTAGCCATAAGGATTAGGAGTAAAGCGAACATACCAGCCCTAAATTTGAATAATCCAACCCAAACGCTGCTCGTGGTTTTGGAATAGTTGTTGGTTTCGCTACAGGGTGGTATCATCTACGAAGTAGGAATTTATTTCTCTGATCATATTCTAGTCTGAAGCAGCTTTAAATGTTTTTTTTTTTCCTATGCGCATTCTTTTTAAAGGTAGTTCTCTTCGGGCACAGGGACAGTTACATAATTAACTGGAAAAGGCATAGCAGCCAATTTATAACAATTCACTGTTTGATTTCCCTTTCTATAACACCATAAGGGGTTAAGTGAATCAATATAAGAAAAATTACATTTGGTTGTTACAAATACTATCCTCGTAGTAATGCGGTAATCAATGCCGTATAATTTGATCGAAAACAAACAAAATACAAGAATTCACGAAAACAAAATAGATAAAAGAATGATAAAAAAAAAATTAAAGAGTATGACTAACTATAGGTGGACCAACGAAGTCATTAAAACAGGGGCCCCAATCGCCTTCAACCGTGACATTTTCAGCTTCTCGAAAGGGAAATCGTCGATCTGGGATCCACTTCCCTTCGACCTTCCCCTTTTATCAATCCTCGGTGGTATTTCCTAGTTTTGCTTCATCTTTGCAAACAGCCGTTTAAATTTTAGAGTTTTAAAGCTTCTTATCATGAAAGATTAGTCACTATCGTAATAACAATAGCAAAGTCTGCAGCAATTTCTGCAAGATGCAGGCTGTAAACACTCTACTTATAATCGTTAAGAAATTCACAGTCTCGTGAAAATAAATTGTTAAAAAAATAACACTTCTTATCAGTCACCAAAATCACTACGAACATGGCTGTCATTAGCTACGATGCCAAACTTCTTCCGGACTTATAATCCGATAATCCGACTACAGTTAATCTGCGTTCCTCAATTTCGGGGTTCTTTAAATTGGTCCCATCCCCTTCCCCCCCTCCCCTAAAACGGGCTTTCCAGAAGAAAGAGACCATTCCGGGACAAGGACAGATTGGTTCTTGAGGAACCAATAACACTTTTTATTTTCGCATGCATCATCTAGTTTCATCATCAGTGAGCCTGGGCTAGATATTGGGCATTTGTTATAATTTATTTCGATTATTAGAAACTAAAGCATCCTTATCCTGCCTTCTCACCAAAATTGTTTACTGTATGACATCAAATTTTCATTTACTATGGTTTTTTTATTGCTAAAATCATCCATAGTTCATCAAACCTCCATTCTTTTGCTCATTTTACGTCTTCAGTGTTAGAAACTTAGAAACAACTGTGTCAAAATGTTTACTCTTTTCACCTGGTATAAGGGAGATACGGCAATGTTTTTGCTAGATGTACGTTACATCATAACTTGGGTCAAAGGGTTTTATGAAGCAACAGTCTTGGAAAAACGGCAAAGGTCGGAAGAACATACTACTTATTCGAAGTCATTTTGGTTTAACTACAGCATATTGTAAAAAAAAAGAAAAAAAGTTCACAGTTTATATAAAAAATAGCGCCAGTTCAACTGCATCTCCCCCAATTCAACTCCGATTTTTGACGCTACGGGCGAAAAACATTTTGTTGAGACCTGATCAGAAAGTAAACATTTCTAACCCATGAGCACTGAAAAATGCAAAGCTATTAGGACTGATGCATTATCATTTTTCTTTAAAAGAATTCTAATGTAATAAGTAAACAGGTAGTAAGGAGAATAGGACGTTGATAATCATCACTGCAAGTGCTGGTATAATGAAGCAGTAAAATACCTAAACGAAAGTGGACAACTTACACACACACATACTGACAGCCTTCATAGTTAATGGGGGTGCTGGTCAACTCGTACCCAGGTGATTCAGGCTGAAATCAGCTCGTACCCTAGTCGCGATATACCCAATGGCATTGTTAATTAGCACGGCAGAATTAAACTATGCACTTGAGAAGTTGTGTAGTATGATAACTCATATATTTTTGGAAACGCTCTCTCTTCTCTCTCTCTCTCGTCTCCGTCTCTCTCTCTCTCTCTCTCTCTCATATGTTTTTGAACGTGTTAACAGAAATTGATACAATGAAAAATTACCGAGTAAATGACCTAAGAAGGATAGACAGACTATCCGTGGAGATATCCTTTTATAAACATCTACGCGAATTCTTTTTGCTCTCTGGTCACCCAAATTTACGGGAAAAGGAACAATCCTAAGATATCTGCGTAGACTTAATACTACTTATCCTCGGGGCTTAGCAGGAACCTAATGGACTGCACAATATCCCTAATTGCCTGAGATCCAGTCAGTCAGACTTCTAAGTAAAGTTAAACCTACCTCTCTCTCTCTCTCTCTCTCTCTCTCTCTCTATATATATATATATATATATATATATATATATATATATATATATATGTGTGTGTATATATATATATATATATATATATTTATATATATTATATTACATATATGTATATATATGTAATATATATATAAAAGAAAACTTCCCCCTATTAGTAGACTTAAAATTTCATATATATATATATATATATATATATATATATATATATATATACACAAACACACACATATATATATACTATATATATATATATGTATTATATATTGAATATGAATTTTTATCACATCGCCGTGATTCATATACTTGCAATTAAGCTATAAATGTCCTTTAATATCCAATTCGTTCTACCTCGGAAAATAATATATTTTCATATATGTTAACTGGATGGGAATTTTTAGTTGACAATTATTACGTCCTCTCGTGAATGAAATGATTATCTACTAAAAATTCCTCTCTGGTCAACATATATGAAAATATACTCATTCCGAGGTAGAGCGAATTGGATATTAAAGGGATTTTGTAGCTTAATGCATATATACTGAATACATATTGCATATTCAATGTATATATGTTGAATCTACTGGTTGATTTTTGTTGACAACATACGTATGTAATTACAACATCCCCACATTGCGTTCTTAATGTTACGTCTGTCACGTGACCTTATTCTGATACTCAGGATGCGAGTTCGAATGCTGCTACTGCCATCAGAACAAATTCATGATATTCATGGTCAGATCAGCAACTTAACTCGTTACTAACACTCTGGGTGCGAGTTCGGTTCTTACCCGTCTCTATTTGATGAAATATGACTCTTTCTAATGTTTACTCGTGTTTGTTCGCAGGTTACTTTTGTTATGGCTGGCTGGAAGCCTGGTCGATTGCAATTGCTGTAGCTTTTATTATTGCAAACCCCCCCCCCCCCCAACCCCCCCCCCCCCCACCCCCCGTCTTTCGTAAAATAAAAATATAGAAGACAGACAGAACTGGGCAAGAATTAATATCATTTATATTTGTTAGCTCTATAAATACGGTATAAGAGGTTTCTTGGCGGTATTATATTTTGTGATTGTTGTACTTTTGGGCCAACCAATCTTAGGCGCTTTTGCCCAGTTGGTTTTCAAAACGTATAGGTTGTTCTTGAAATCCCTTTGACTACTGTAATTATCAGAGTTAATCCAGGCCCTCCAGTCCGTATCTGAATACCTACCTCAAATGTCATGACCTTCTTGTGCATTATAGTTAGGTTATGGTATACTACTTTTATGTAAGCTTTTCTGTGTTATGATTAGTTAACTTAATCTTGCTTTCCGTTGTTTTTACATACCTAGTGGCTATATACAGCTATGCTCAGAATTCATGCTACACGACTGCATATGATTTCGTTCAAAATTCACTAACTGGCAACTAACATGCTCAATGTTTATCTGTTATTTCAATGCAAAAACACAATTATTGCATACAATAAGGACAGGATATGTTTCATAAGAGTGATATCTGTCATATATTTCAAAACTGTAAGAAAATGTCACATGTAGCTAGACTTCAGAAAAACCACTTACGAAGCATTTTCAAAACTTTCATTCGCTCATCGGTGAGGCATTTGATCAAAACGATGTCATCATCAAACCTCAGTTCAAATGTTAAATGAAAAACTAAAAAAATGTAAATATGCATATACAAAAGTAGAATGCGCCCACTGATATCAATGTGTGAGGGGAGCGTGTGTGACACAACAATTAAAGTGTCGGTGCAACAACAACCACCTGGTGGAACATACATAGGTCTACAATGAGTAGCGACAATGGAATTATCTTGAAACCATTTATTTTATATTTGTTTGATGAATATTTGGATTTTCATACAAACTTATATGTTATATTTCTTAAATACTTCAGAAA
>NC_061108.1:49074070-49086570 GCF_015104395.2 Macrobrachium nipponense
TGCCCTCCACACATAAGTAGAGTGGAGACCAGTTTTTAATCGGTGTTAGGACCTATCGTTCCTCTTTCTTGTATATTCTCTACATTACTCTTTCTGACACTCCTGTATACGTAAGGCCTTTCTCAAATGTCGGAAAACCACGATTTTAGAAAGTTCCTTTCGGCTCAAGACGGTAAATGTCTTTATTATAACACGTGGGTGACACTAATAAATTCATTACGTATAAATATTGATATCTGATTTAGGTTTCAGTAACACATGTTTTGCTAAGTAGGGATAATTCCAACTCAACTCTCATCTTTAATCCAAGCTGGATTATCTCTTTCATCCGGGCCCGGATTTTGGTACGAGTTTATAAACTCAGCCACAAAAAAAAAATAAATAAATAAATAAATAAAAATGCACGTACGAAGCTATAACAAACATAATGCAAAAAACTGTATGAATTATACCTATAAACATGAAAGCTAATGTTGCGTTATGAAAATTCTCTGTCGCTTTGAATAATTTAGGACTCTAGCTTGAATGGGAATCTGAACAACGTAAGGAATGCAAGCGAGATAATTAAAGCAATAATGTCTTTTTGTGAGCGAGAACGATGTTCGTGATGATATTCTGTTGGAATGGGAATAGGAGAGGCTCGGAGGGAGGGGAGAGGGGGGAGCTAGCTTTCCCTGGAGTGCTAATTGAAACAAACTATAAGCAACACACTTGAATGACGTTGACTTCTACTACTTTCTTCGCTCTTAGAAAAATAATCTGCCATCAAGTATTAAGGTAAGTTTTTCTTGCAGAAAAATATGGGCGCTAATATATGAAATACTTTCACCATATCAACTACACGCAAAAATAAACAAAAGTTGTTGTTGCAAAAGAGCTGACTTCTAAAAACAGAGTTTAAAAAAGTGCGTGACGATTTAATGTCTTTGATCGTATATCAAAAGAATGCAACCCACCTTCAAACTTCAAAGAAAAACAATGGTAGGTACAACACGTACAAGTTTTTGCTTTCTCGCGAGCTAAGAATTTAGCCTCCCAAACACCACTCACAAATGATCTTTTGTCGTTCAAGATTAGCTTTGGTATTCAATTGAAATCTCCATTTCCAAACAATTTCCAGCAATCCAGAAAGTTCTTATGAAGGTAGGATGAAAATGTATTATGCCAGTAAAATATTGGCATACAAAAATACAAAGTTTCAAGTATGGGTGTACACAAAAATCCATATTAAATTTAGGTAAGGATGCAACATCTGGTCGAACCTTCCACTCACGTCTTCTGCCTGACATCACTCAATGACTGGACCTCGTTTGCGCTAGTTCTTAACGAGTCTTTCTTGACTGTAAGTGGGTCTGTAAGCTTGGAAAAGAGAGTAAGGACACGATAGAGAAACGAGGGCCAATTGAAAATGGTACTACAACAGACAATCGAACAGAATAGTCAAATCATTGTCAAATACTGATAGAGAAAAAGAAGTTACTGAACCTGATTTTAGTTATCTCAGTATTTTGTACTTCACGTTCTCATGACAAGATATTTAATCACTTCCAGGTGTCAACTAAAACCTTCTGGAAGATATAAAAACCTATGATCTAAATTTCTGCCTCGATATATGAACAAAAAGGAAAAGTTACTCAATTATATCAACATATTTCATTAGCATGGTCATCTGCAATGATTAAAAAATAGCTAAATTGATGCATAAATCTTCTTTCCCTACGTTATTCCTACATTAAGGGGTCGGTTGCCTGATGCGCCTTCTCACTGCCTGCTATCAAGCGCACCATCCTCCACCAAACCTCTTCTCTCCATATCTTCTTTCACTTTATCTCGGCATCTAATTCTCTGTCTCCCTCTCGATCTTATTCCTCTAACAAGTTCTTTCCAAGCCCTTTCCACTCCCTCCCTTCTAGTCATTCACCCTTAATTAACACATGCCTACACATCTCAATCGTGACTCTTTTATCACCTTTGTAATCTTTACTAGAACTGCTGTTCTTCTTATTTCATCTTTTCCAATCTCTCAAGCAGCGAGATTCCCGTAATCCACGTCAACCTTCTCATCTCTGTTCTCTAACAAGCTTTTTTCCTTCTTTTCTTCTTAGAGTCCATACTTCCGATCCAAAAACTGTGCTATAGATCTTGACTTTTAGCTTGATTGGCATTTCCTTATCACATACAATTCCAGCTACATCTCTCACATCTCATGCATATATATATATATATATATATATATATATATATATATATATATATATATATATATATATATATATATGTGTGTGTGTGTGTGTATATATAATATATATATATATATATATATATATATATATATAATATATATATATATATATATATATATATATATATTGGGTGCTTCGAAATTAGAGGCACCCCCTCCACAGAACAAAAGGAAAGTTTTGAAGTTTTCTGCTATAGCCTATCTCCCAGTACATTATCTTAAGTTTCTATTAAGCTATTTTTCATCTTACATTTTTTATATTTTCAGACTGAGTGACTAAGTTAGATACAGCCATGGCTAACAACATGGAGGAAATCAGATGGATTGACCGAATCTGGGCTATAACCTTCAGAGAGGCCAGGGATGCTGGCACATCCTTCATTTCACGTTCCTGGAGATGAAACCTTTGTTAAAAGAACCTGGAACAAAAATCCATATGGCTGTCATCGTGAAAAGAGTGAGAATCTTGGAAGGCCTGAAGTCCTTTCTCAGGAGTCAAAAGACATCATAGCTGAAGGAGTGGGTAGACCAAGAAAGTCTTTACATAAATTAGCGCTTGAACTAGAAACAAAAAGGGCAAAGAAGAGAAGTTATAGTGCTGTATATCGTGAGTTGAAAAAATCTGGTATCAAGCCATTTCATGTTATCAGCAAGCCCAACATCACTCAGCAACAGACAGAAGACCGTGCATAGTTTCGTGGTTCATTTCTTAAAGATTGGGATGAAGCCAACTTTCTCCATGTTGCCTCATCAGATGATTCTTCATTTACACAGTCATGAAGCTAAATCATAAAAATGACATCATTTGGGCTGCAAAGTTGGATGACGTGCACTATCGCCAAGTTGTGAAATTTCCTGAATGTTTTGGAATTTTTCTCTGTTTCACAGCCAAACGGTTAATGTGGATCATCAAATAAAAAGGACAGTCATGGAATGGCAAATACTCCAGAGAAACTGTGCTTACTGGTGGAGTATTTCCTTTCCTCAAAGATTCTGAAAATGTGTAATCTGTTGAAGAAGTCATATTTTGCATGATAAGGCACCATGTTTTCAAGGCTCTTCAGACACAGGCGCTGCTTCGAAAAAGTGGTATCGATTTCGTCTTAAGTGAATTTCCAGGTAGCTCCCCTGACCTTAATGTGTTTTTAAACATTGGTAGTATCTTAAAGGATCGTGTTGAAGCACGCATAGTGAACTATGATGGTATACCGAGCCTCGATGACCTGCAAAGAGAGGTGACCGAAGTGCTCAGAGGAAATGGAGTTTAAGTCTCAGTTTTTTTGCAATTTGCTGAAATCATACCCCTCACGAATGCAGGCTGTTGTACAGGCAGATGGAGGCCACTCAAAATATTAAATACTCAGAGAGAGAAAACCTAAATAAATAACTGTTCTGAATTACTTTTGTTTTTGTCCATATCAATTTTAGTTTATGCTGTAAAGGGGGGCCTCTAATTTCGAAACATCCTGTATTTATAGCATACAAAGTAATATGTACAACAATAAATCCATACTTAATAAAATATATGAATAAAAAAATAGGCATAAAAACTAAATTAATGAATAGATTCTTAACTAAACAAATTAACAAAAACACGAATGGAAATTTGAAAAATGTATGTATAAATAAATGCATAACTATGCAATTATATATATGAATAAATACTTACTCAGATGAAGGAAAAACTAAAATAAAAACTAAAATATAAAAGTTATTCATTACATGAATATCTAATTTGCTCTACCTCGGAGTCAAGGTGGGTTGATGTTGTCTCCAAACCAACGAATTACCTGAGCACGAAAGGTATTTGAGGGTGAGAGACGACATAAACTTAAAAGCCTTTCGCGGTGGTGTATGGTAAAAGCTTCACTGACGTTCCTGGATTTGAATGTCTTCTTGGGTTCGCGCCCGGGACCAGGCAAAATCTATTATCGTGAAAAAATTCCCTTCGGTTAAGCATATATGAAAATATATTAATTCCGAGGTAGAGCGAATTAGATGTTAAAGGACATTGTAGCTCAATGTATGTATATGAATCACGGTAATGTGAAATGACTTATATAAATGCTACGTGTTGTCAAAAGCACTACAACGCTACCGGAGTCGAGGTGGGTTGATGTTGTCTCCAAACCAACGAATTACCTGAGCGCGAAAGGTATTTGAGGGTGAGAGACGACATAAACTTATAGCCTCTCGTGGTGGTGGGGTAGGTAAAAGCTTCACTGACGTTCCTGGATTTGAATGTCTTCTTGGGTTCGCGCCCGGGACCAGGCAAATCTATTATCGTAAAAAAAATTCCCCTTCGGTTAAGCATATATGAAAATATATTAATTCTGAGGAAGAGCGAATTAGATATTAAAGGACATTGTAGACTTGATGTATGTATACGAATCACGGTAATGTGAAATGACATATATGTATGTATATATATATATATATATATATATATATATATATGTGTGTGTGTGTGTGTGTGTTGTCTGTGAGTGAGTGAGAGTGTGTGTGTGTATCATTGTGTGTGTGTGCGTGAGTGTGTTTGTATGTGAATGTATGTATTTATTTTGTCAAGTAATCAATGACTTTTTATACTTATGTTATTTTTTATTCATTTGAGTATGTATGTATTCATTCAGTTGTGAATGACTTTACAATTGAAAGTGACACTTCAAATTATTTAAAGTTAGTTGGTTTAGATTATTTCATAGTAATTATGATGATAAGTTTATTTATTCGTCTTTGCAATTTTCATTTATTCATTTCTTTATGTATCCACTTATTTTTGTCTTTATGCATCTTATTTATTTATATATTTGTGTATCTTCTTATTAATTCATATATTTATGTAGTTAACCTATGTATTTTTAATTCATTTATTTCTTTGTTCATTTATTTAGTTATTTGTTTATTCTTTTATCTATATAGTTACTTCATTTCTTTATTAAGTAAAATGTATTTATTGATTTATTTACCTTATTTCTTTTAAATGCTTATGCATTTATTTACTTATTCTTTGATATAAATTTGTACTTATTAGTTTATTAATCTACTGATTTATGTATATATTTATTTATCTTTCATTTATTTAGATATTTGATCACTTAGTTGTTATTCGTGTATTAATTTTCATGCATTTTATATAAGTATTCATTCCTTAATCAAATATGTATTCATTTATCTATGTAATTATTTATATTAATTTGTTATGATAAGATTTACATTGATAAATAAACAATGTATTTGTGTATGCGATCAAATATGTTCTTTTTATTGTTTATGTACTTTTTAGTGGTTTCTATATATTAATTTTTTCAATCGTGCATTTATCACTTTACTAATATATATATATATATATATATATATATTATATATATATATATATATATATACATATATATATATATATATATATATGTATATATATATATATATATATATATATATATTATGTATATATATATATATATATATATATATATATATAATATCCAAAAAATCATCCAAAAAATATTTGGATGATTAAAAAAATTAAATAGAAACCTATGAAGAATACATAAACAATAAAAAGAACATATTTGATCTCATACAAATACATTTATAAATATATAAATAAATAATACATAAATACATAATTGAATAAAGGAATGAATACGTGTATCAAACGTATGAAAATTAATACATGAATAACAACTAAGTGATCAAATATCTAAATAATGAAAAATAAATAAATATGTACATAAATCAGTACATACATAAACAAATAAGTACTAATTTAAATAAACGAATAAGTAAATAAATGCATAAGTAAGCAAAAGAAACGTAAATAAATCAATAATTACATTATTTAATAAACAAATGAGTAACTACATAAATAAATGAATAAACAAATAACTAAATAAATGAATAAATAAATAAATGAATTAAAGGTACATAACTACATAAATACATGAATTAAGAAGAAGATACATAAATATATATAAATAGATAAGATGCATAAGGAAAAAAATAAATTGACATATAAATAAATGAAATTAAAATTGAAAAGACGAATAAACAAACTATGAGTGGTAATAGCTATGAAATAATCTAAACCAACTAACTAAATAATTCCCAAGCGTCACTTTCAATTTTATAAAGTCATTCAAAACTAATTTTCATATGGTTACTCATACCAAATTGAAGCGATTTGAATGGCCACCAAAGAACCCCTTTTTTTTCTACTGTATCGTTGACGACTAATCAAATTATGAACCTCTTTCAAGAAAAAAAAGTTCATCTACAGAGAGTTTCCATAAAGAAAAACAAACTTGGACCATGATGTACATGCAGAGGATAATCCGTGATTTGCTGCTTGTAACTCTTTTAAACCCCCTATGAAAATTATCCAGTTTATAAAAAAACAACAGATTCACAGTATGTGGTTTAGCTGCTCTGTGACAGAATATATGTTTAATAAAAGTACATAATTGTATGTTCAAAACAGTAAATTAAATAAAAACCACCGTTCATTGCGAAGAATGAAATTAGTCAACTACGAACGCATCCTATAAATACTTCAAGAACAACAGCAAAAATAAATCGTATTCAGAAGAGACGTAAAAGATATTTTGGCGAAGAAATATGAATAGAAATGACAATCAAACTATTCATTAATCACAATGTAAGAACAGCGCTATATAGACTGTTAGCATTGGTAGTAATTTTCTTTTGGTTCTTTTATCATGAAAATGAAAGCAGTAAACATCTACCTTACATTAGACCTACGACAGAAATGGTGACCATGAGAGAAGAGAGAGAGAGAGAGAGAGAGCGAGAGAGAGAGAGAGAGAGAGAGAGAGTTCATAAGTTTTCTTCCGCCGATAAAATGGTGATAATAAACATTAAATTACTCATTGTTTTAATCACTGTGAAAATATCTACTTGTGGACCAAGTTACAAAGTTAACCTGGGTACGAGTTGACCCGGGAGAGAACTAACCAACTTATGATTTATCTGGGTTAGAATTGCCCTGCCCTCAGGCAAGGAACAATACTATAAAGCCACTCTGTCGTGGTGGCTCAGGGAGAGTTGGGGGTAAAAAGCATGTTATCAAATCTCTTATGAACCCTCTTTGGGACTTACACAAATCACTTTTCAAAAACTTTACCTTTCCGCAAACATCATTTCTCTCGATCTCTCATTCACTGTCAAACTTTAATAATTTTTCTTTCTTTTATCCATAAGCCAAATGTATATTCGTTTATGAGAAATGATTAATGGAACCAAATGAATTAACTTAATATTACTATGTGCTTTGGTCTTTTGATTCTGGATATCTTCCTCATAAACATGTATATACACAATTTTGCAAACTGTAAAGAATAACTAAAAGACGAAATGTAACTCAGAAACTGAGAGAGACTTGATTGGGGGCACTTGAAACAATGTGTCCCCTCTCAACCCCATATATATATATATATATATATATAATATATATATATATATATATATATATATATATATATAATATATATGTGTGTGTGTGTGTGTGTGTGTGTGTGTGTGTGTGTGTGTGTGTGTTTTTAGAGGAAAGATTTGAAGCCCTTGCTGCAAGAGGCTTCAAGGCACAGAACTTCAGAAACTTGGGTTAGTGCGATAAAGCATGCAAAACGATTTCAAACAGAAGATATTGGAGCTGACAACACAAAAGAACAACTCGCAGATTCCTCTGTAAATGAACTGGAAACTTCTGATGAAGAAAAAAATATCTGTACGTGTAAAGTATGTGAAACATCATTTTCACACTTTAAAATTTTTCAATATTTATTCTATTCTCTTTACTAAATAACTTTTAAACATTTTCAAAACAGATTACCTGCTGAATTTCAGGGCATTATTTACCAATTTTTACAAAGAATGGAGAATAACAGACAAACTATGACAATATGAGAGAGAGAGAGAGAGAGAGAACGGTCCCTGAGACTAAATTTACATTCAGGAGAGATAGGATGCACCCACCAAAACTCACCAATAACCTAGTTTTTCAAAGATGTGGCAAGTTTGTTCCAAATGACATTTCATTTCATTATTAAGAGGCCATTGAAAGAACTACAAACAGATTCATTTTCACTGGCATAACATTCATACGACCATCTGCTGTAGTTCACAATTAACTTTCATATAAAATGAGCTCTCCTGTCAGTTGTTTCGAACATGTTGAGCTGCACAAGGGAAAAGCAAGTGCTGGATTGCTGCTGGCTCAATCTCAAACGACAACAAACCGCTGCAAAAGAATAGCTTGACTTTAGAAGCTTTAGAAGAAAAGCTCGAAATAAGTTTACAGATGGATAGAATGGTCGTCATCCCCAACCCCTAGCTTTCCTTATACTGTACCTCTGTTCACAGTCTCCTCCTTCCATCTTACTTTCCACCCTATACTAACAACTGATTCACACCAGAACAGTGAGTACATCGTTAAATCCTTCTCGCTGTCAAATTCCCTTCCAATGCTGAATTTCATATTCCATCCCATAGAATGGTCATAGCAGACTTTCAACCTTTTTGGCATAATATTTTGAGCATCAGTTATTTGTTACCCAAGTGTATCCCTTTATAACCAGTCAACATAAACTTTGCAAAATCAAATTTTTTGCCCATTTTAAACACTTTGAAATTTTTTAACACAGGGTGACCTCAAGAAGCCTTCCCACCCCTGCTTCCTATCAGGGTACAACTTGTACTTGATGGGCATTGTGAGTCACTACTCATCTCAGCAACCTTGAAAACTGGATTAGACAATAATATCTGTCGTTCTCAGTTATTTTTGCATGTCACCCCCTCTCCCACCCCTTCTCACCCCCCTTTCTTATAAAGGCTGAACTTGGAATTGAAGGGCGTCAGGAGAGTCTATTCTTCTCAGTGACCTCCAAAACTATGGATTAGACACTAGTAAATGTAATTTTCAGTTATTTTTACATGTCAACCCCTTTCCCACCCCTTCTCAAAACCCCATCCTATTAGGGGTAGGAAGAGGGTTGAGACGTGAGTATGAAAGGGGTGACATGTAAAAATAACTAACAACAACAGATATGAGTGTCTAATTTCATAGTTTTCAAGGTCACTGAGAAGAATAGTGACTCTCCCGATGCCCTTCAAGTACAAGTCCTACCCTTTGCAGGGGTGCAAAGGGGTGGGAAGACGGCGACGTAAAAATAACCAATAACAACAGATATCAGTGTCAATCCAATCTTTTTCCTGGTTGCTGAGATGAATAGTGACACTCCTGATGCCCTTTAAGTCCAGGTTCAGCCACAATTGATGCATTTTAAGACTAAGTCCATCCCCAATAGTAAGAGGGGTGAGTAGGACTGGGAAAGGGGTGACATGTAGAAATAGGTGACAACAACAGATATTATTGTCAATCCATAGTTTTAGAGGTTCCCAAGATGAATAGTGACACTGCCAATGTCCTTTAAGTCCAAGTTCAGCTCCAATAGGAGGTGGGTGAGAAGAGATTGGAAAGGGGGTGACATGTTAAAATAACTGAAAACGATAGATATCAGTGTCTAATCCATAGTTTTTGAGGTTGGTGAGATGAATAGTGACATTCATGAAGCCATGTAAGTCCAAGTTCAGCCCCAATGGCAAGGGGGGAGGGTTATGGGTTACAAGGGGTATGAAGGTGGCAACATGTAAAAAAAAAATACATAGAGTCTAATCCTAAGTTGTGAGGTCGCTGAGATGAATAGTGACACTCTCAATGCCCTTTACGTCCAAGTTCAGCCCTGATATGAAGGGGGCCAGCAGGTGGTGAGAAGAGGTGGGAAGGTGGTGACATATAAAAATAACTGAAAACTATAGATATTTAGTGTTCAATCCTTAGTTTTTGTTGAGGTCGCTGAGATGAAGAGTGAGAATCATGATGGCCTTCAAGTCTAAGTTCAGCGCTGATAGGAAGGGGGCTGAGAAGGAGTGAAAAATAAAATGTCAAAAATGACAGATATTAAGAGTCTAACCCATGATTTTTTGAGGTTGCTGGGATTAATAGAGATGCTCCCAATACCTTTCAAGTCTAAGTTGAGCCCCAATAGTAATGGGGGTGGGGGGGCTGGGGGTGTGAGAAGTGGAGTAACTTGAAATGTCAAAAATGCTGGGCAATGTAATTGAAGAAACTATTTTAAAAGGCAAAGAGAGAGAGAGAGAGAGAGAGAGAGAGAGAGAGAGAGAGAGAGAGAGAGAGAGAGAGAGAGGAGAGAGAGAGAGAGAGAATCAGTTGTTTATTCTAGAATTTCCCGGGGGCAGTGCAGGGTTGGTCAGTTAGTATCTTGCAAAATTGAAGTTTAAAGCATCAGAACAGGCAAATCTTTGGATGGGTTCCTCAAGCAGGTATTTATTCAATGTAGGGGAAGTGAAGCAATTAAATATACCTGAACAAAA
Organism: Macrobrachium nipponense; assembly: GCF_015104395.2. Lineage (NCBI taxonomy): Eukaryota > Metazoa > Arthropoda > Malacostraca > Decapoda > Palaemonidae > Macrobrachium > Macrobrachium nipponense. Next base: position 49,084,725 of record NC_061108.1, read on the forward strand.
TGGCAACTCAAGAGCATACAAATTACTGGCCACCTTTAAGGACTAACAACCTTATCAGACATAAAACAAAGCAGGGAACATGGGAAAATTATTGGACTGAACGAGAGGAGGATCAGGAACTTTATAACCATAAAAACAAAAATTATCATAGAAATAAGAAATGGAGAGAAGGGCCATTCACCGGGAAAATAAATTTGGAATAAAAAAGGCAACTGTACCAGTTTTCCAGTAAAAGATAAGATCAGAAAATTAAGCTTCCTCTCGGCATGGGAAAAAATATTATTTCGCAGGAGATAAATATACCTAACCCTTGCATATTTCGAAGGGGTATAGATAGCAGTGGGAACGATGGGGCGGGGGTGGGGGTGGGGGTGCTGGTGGGTGCTAGGAACTACTGATGCGCCTGCTCCCGATGATCAGAAGCAATCAGATGAAAAGTAAGGAAAAAAGTTAGAGAGAGGGAGAGGGTCAGATGGGTGGATAAAAAATATTTATGGTCAAAGTCAAGACACTATGAACAACATGAACATTCAGGTCCTTAAGAAGGAAAGGGACATGCGGCTTTGGCAGCCTGAAGAATTACATTTATAAGATGTCAAGCTTGAAGCTTACAAACACTAAAGCATCAGCCTTGAAAAAACAACATCAAAGAGAAATGACTATGTCAATGATCACGGTCGTCGAAACGGGGAGGGGAAAAAGAAAATGAGAGAGAAAAAAAAAACTTCAACATTCACACGAGGTCCATAAACACCCCTCTATCACATAAACGTCAAAATCTTCAATGTTTCTTTTAAAGATCAGTGATGAAAACAAACGGGAGTAAAAGTACCTTCTCCATCAAAACACGAGAGCGCCAGCGAGACCGAGATATCATCTCAGCACCTGGTATAGACAGCCACAACGAAGAATGAAAAAGACAGAACACCTGATGAGGTTTTCACGTATGCAAATGTGGAGGATAATCGACTTGCTTTGAATGATAACGGAAATTAATATATTTCATATGGAACAAACGAGGGAGGCAGGGCGGGGGGAGGGGAGCGTCTGACATTAAACAAAGACGCACAGCGAAGGTGACGGCAAAGACTCCAGGGAGAGTCTATGATGCAAATTTTTGTCATTTTAAACTGCCATTTGATAACCATCTCTACACTGTCATTTCATACTGAAAACGGCCCCAATACCATTCAGTGTTCTACAGGATAACATCTCGTATTTGTTTCTGAATTCCTTAGCGAGGGACAGAATCTGGCATCTCTCAATTAGTTCAAGATGGCTGACCCCAACGCGGCTTCATCTGGGGGGTAAATTGAAAGGCGATCGCCGATAAAGATCTAACATGACGCACCTGCAGACCTTGTTACTGGGGGTTGCCTGGGGTAAGGTGGAACCGAGACTACCTTTTTCTGGTCTGTTCCAGGCGGGTTAAGGTCATACCTGCCACAGTCAATAATTGGGAAATGCCGCTGTCGATAAATGTACAGATTTTATCCTTTCTCTCTCTCTCTCTCTCTCTCTCTCTCTCTCTCTCTCTCTCTCTCTCTCTCTCACACACACACACACACACACACACACACACACACACATAAAATCAAAGATTAACAGAGAGCTAATAAAAAGTCCATTTTCATCTTGTCCCCATGTTAACTGGTGAATAATTATTTGATGAAAGTCACCAAGGACTGAATGGGTTAAGGGTGAATGATTCCTAATACTTATTGCAAGATATTAGAAAATAACCGGCGAGAGAGAGAGAGAGAGAGAGAGAGAGAGAGAGAGAGAGAGAGAGAGAGAGAGAGAGAGAGGATAAAATCTGTACATTTATCGACAGCGGCATTTCCCG
>NC_061108.1:49096570-49099070 GCF_015104395.2 Macrobrachium nipponense
GAACAAGACCACAGTTGATGGTCGAAAGCTTTAATCCTATACAAGTAATATATATTTTAAACTACAAGAGGAATTTACTTCATTGTGGATTGTATCCCCATATATATATATATATATATATATATATATATATATATATGTGTGTGTGTGGTGTGTGTGTGTGTGTGTGTGTGCGTGTGTGTGTGTATGTAAATAAAGAAACTACTGGTTACATTTGTAACATAAATAAATTATTTATTTCTTCAGTATATTTTAAGTATGATTATCGCCATAAGCTTTTAAATCTAAATGCGATGTAAAGTGAACCGGCTCTAGCATCCCTTCACCGATTCAAAGCCAGCCATGCAGGAGGTGTGAGATTGCCACTTAGCACCATCTTTAAGGTGAAGAATGGTCACTTGCGAAAAGCTCATTCTGAGTAAGTGTGTGTGGGTTTCAAATCCCAACATGACAGGTAGAGCCTCTCCATTTATTTCCTGTAGGGATTCAAGGCTGATAGTTGTCGGTGAATCCACTGGAGAGTGATGCTAGAATTGTACAGCCTTCTGCTTTACCCAGAGATTTAATAACCATTAAGTTCTCCAGTGTACTGTTTGTATTTTATTGTATGTAATTTCTTTATTTTTAATGTATATGTTCAGTATTCTCATTGACGATTATTATACTTTTCAGTTTCCTTTTACCCATTTATTATTTCTAAGTCCGTTAATATTCAGTTGTTAAATTTTTATCAATATACTTTTATTTACTCAAATTTACTGTATACTTGTTTCGTACCGTTCTATAACAAAAGCCGGTGCCAGCACATGGCTGCCTTCGTCAAAAACAACCACCAACAGTACACTTTTTCTTTGCATCATATGTACTTCCAATTTTTAAGTATTTGCCGATTTGGCCTTTTTTTTATTTACTTTCTACTGAAACCTACAGTTTTACTTTGATTTCATATTATCTTCTGAAATTCATATAGATAACTAATCTTGATGGTGAAAAATCAGATGAATCCTAAAAAACGCTCTGTTGTATCACTGTATCATAAGATCAAATAATGATATCCGAGATCTTACGTTTTCTGTCTATCTTATTTCTCTTTAAATAGGAGTTTTCTGAAATGTAAAATAGAACCATACATACATTACATAAACACACACGTACATATACATACACACACATATATATATATATATATATATATATATATATATATATATATATATATATATATATATCGTATATATATACACATTTATATTATACATTATATATATATATTATATATATATTATATATATATATATGTACATGTATATATGTGTATGTATATATGTATATATAATATGTATATGTATATTATAAATTGGATTGTAGACTTCGCGTTTGAAAAGTCAAGGAAAATAAAAATAAAAAATATCAATTAATTTTAAACATTTAAGTTGGTGGGGCAAGCTAATTAACGTAATCACATTTTTTTTCTTCAATATAATACCTGAAGAGAAACATTCAATCTGGAAAAATCGTATTATCGATATTCTAATAGAGAGAGAGGCAGACTCTGAAATAATTTGGGGAACTTTTAAATGTCATGGATAGTAGATGTCTGTAGTTAATTAGTTGTTACAGCGACTGAAAAACTACTTAATATAATAATAGTAACTTTTATAAACATCACGAACATATTATTACTACTGTGCACAAGTCCTTCTAATACTGTCATTATTGCTATCAATAGTATTATTCTGACCCGTAAAAAGGGATCTTTCCTAAATAGCGACGGCCAAATGTTTTCCGAGGTCGTTATCTAGAAACTAATGCTTCTTGGGGTCATTATCTTTACGATATTGACATTCTTTCGTTTCTGTTTTTATGGTCATCCCCAACGGGCTTGCAGGTACTAAACAAGCCGCAAAGGTGGATATATATCGGGTTGACCCGAAGGATTAGAGCCAATTGCGACCTACAGCTTATTGTGTGTTCCGAACCACATTATATCGAGAAATGAATTTCCATCACTAGTAATAAATTCCTCTGATTCGGCGTTAGTCGAGCCGAGAATCGAACTTCGAACCACCGGATTGGTAGCCGAGCGTGAAAACCATTCGTCCAACGAGGAACTTTGACAAGTACTAAAATAATATTAGAAGTAATGACTAGATATTCTTATTAACTACATATTCAGCTTGTACGAATGAAACAAAAAGGCAAACTCCTCATACCGGGAGTAAAATGGAAATATCACCGACAGTCTGGGTACAACGTGAACTCCACCTGATTAATTTTCTCGGGCAGGAGGCCATGGCTGCCACAACCACATCTGCAGAGCTCGACAATAATCCAGTCCCGAGTCGGAACCAGACCAGTTTCATCTGCTATCCCGTCTCAAAGTGCTCAGTGAAGTGCAACGAATAGATTTCCTTTTTATGGGTTTGCCAGTTCAACCACTGTAAAAACCAGAGATGGGTTGACATTTAAAAGTTATTCGAGCGATATTGACATAGACATT
>NC_061108.1:49104070-49106570 GCF_015104395.2 Macrobrachium nipponense
TTTGTTTTGGGGTATGTGTGAAACCAAACGGCAAAACTTTCCCTTAGTTAATCTAAGTTTAGAGGTTTAGACACAATGGTCTTTGTGTCATCAATACCAAGCACCCATATGGAATTTTCTTTTGTAATGTAATCCTAGATAGAGTAACTACAAATAAACAACAAACAACTTTCATATTATAAATAATGTCAAGAATAATAATAATAATACTGTTACTTATAATAATCCTAAAGATAACAACTTTCATAACAATTCTTCAATAACAGAAGATTAGGAAGTCTATTCGAAAATTTACAACAATGACATAAAATAATCATAGTAAACGCTTAATTGGTCGAGGAGGCAAATATATGAAATAGTTTCCCAGACATCATGCAAGCAAAACGGCGCAAGCACTAATGAAGGTTTTTGCTCGAGTTTTCGCATCTTTTTAAAACTGCACCGAGTGCAATTAGCCATCTCGCTAACAATGCCAATAATTGTATAAATTTTCATCCTTAAGAGAGACGATGACTGACATGCAAAAAGAGCATGCATGTTATGTGCAATAGAACCAGTTATAAAATATTCAAAATACCAACACAATGAGAGGAATAAGTCTAAATGGCATAAATGGCAACAAATCAGATGCCAGTCAGAGGGGACGATAAATCCTAATATAGAGTAATATTATATAGTATATATGAATAATATATAGTATATATATATATATATATATAATATATATATATATATTATATATGTTTGTTTGTTTGTTCGTGACCTTAGTATATGTGTCTATAATTAAAGTGAAATGGTAAGAAGCAAGTAATGAGGGTAAATGGAAATCTCGAAGATGTAACAATGGACTTTAATGTGCAGGAATAAAAACAGTTTGTTCAGATATCTAAAAGCAAATATAAATGATGATGAGAGGAGAGGTGACTCAGGTTAACAATAGTGAAGTTAGGTGTCAATGCAAAGGGCTGCTGGGGGAAGAGGTTTGGAGTATGGCCAAGGCTGGAGTGCATGAGTGGATTGTTGAGCATATTCTCCATTATGAAAAACAAGACTAGATGTTGAATTCGTATGGAAGAAATATGGATGAAGTTGCTAAAGTGCTATCGACAGATGGTGTAAGAACGGAAAAGGTGAAAAATTTGGCGATACGAGCAAGAAGTATTAAAGGTTAGAGTAGCAAAAACCGGATCAATGTTTTGAGGTAATTTGTTCACAAGGAAAGAATGGAGGAAGGTGGGGACTTAATAAGCTCGTATAATTTGCTAGGAGGAGGGAGGAGACCAAGGCCTAGAAAGTGCTGGATAGAAAGTACTGGAAAGGAATAACTATCCAGGAAGCACGAAAGTGCATGCAAGGGTTCGATGAGCTACTGACGCGATGCGTCTCCTGTGTAGACTGATGAAATAGCTACCGGTATAAAGTATGATTGTGTTTGTAGTCAACACATTTTTGCTGTAACTCCCGATTAAGGAGAGAATTGAATCTAGGTCCTCAAGCCGGAACTGAACTGCGTTTAAGCGTTACAAGCGCCCTGCTTTTATCACGTGAAAAAAATTACCATAGTCATCAATACTGACAGAGTTCTTTATATGAAAGTGTGCCTGAGGCAATACACAAGGTGAGCATATAAAAAAACTATAACTTCTGAAGAGAAAAACTGGTTTTCTCTCGTAATATGGTCGACACAACTGTATGCGTGTAACTCTGAAGATGCGTGTTAAAATCCTTACCTGAGGTTCAATTCTTCCATTGAATTAGGAATTTTATAGTGTGTTTAATAGGTAGTTTTGTCAGCTGATATAAAAAAATGTAATCGGTTTCCTTCTATCAGGCAAAGTCTTTCTGATGAGATAAGAGAGGAATATAACTCTGATCAGCAGCATCGCTACACGTGAACATCTTATACAGGTAAATTCTGAGTGGTATTTTATAACCAATTGTGTACAATATGCAATTTGATGTTTTTCTTTATGATTTTAGCTGGTTGAGTCAAGCATTTTTCACAAAATATTTCATCGATCATCTTTTGTGCCTTCAAAAACTTTACTTTCTGCTTCAGGAGTCCCATCATCATCATCATCTTCATCAAACTCTATTCAGGATGTCAAGGCATTGCAAAGAACAGTCCTGAGTTATATTCGGTTAGTTCTCGTGGTTTGTGTTTTTTATCTACCAAAGCTCAGCTAACGTAACATCACAACTGAAATCATGAGATCTACCAGTTATACTTTGGATGTTCTTTTGGGGATCAAGATAAGAGTTGGGCACCGCATATCATCTGCTCAGCTTGTTCAAATGGACTAAGGGATTGATTTAATAAAAGGAAGAGAGCAATGACGTTTGCGGTACCTATGATATGGAGAGAACCAAAGGATCATTTCACGGACTGTTATTTCTGCAAGGTTAATCTATGTGGGTTTACTGTAAAGACTAAGCATAAGATTGTGTATCCCAACTTGGAATCAGCAAAAAGACCAGCGCCACACAACGGTGATGACCT
>NC_061108.1:49120336-49137836 GCF_015104395.2 Macrobrachium nipponense
AGTTGTTGTCCTTCAGGAGTTCTTTAATCTGTGGACCTACGAATACGCCTTCCTTCAGTTTTGCCTCAGTGATTTTTGGAAACTTATTCTTCACATATTCAAAACCTTCTGAGCTTTTCCTGCAAGTGTCTTCACGAATTGTTTTCATGAGCCCAAGCTTTATGTGAAGAGGGGGAAGGAGAACATTTTTGTGGACTGCAAGTTGCCTTACTCTGGACGTTAGAAACTCCTGGTTCATATGATTTTCGCAGGTGCCACTCTGATTGCGCACAGTGCTTAGCAGTTGCACGACTGTCCCATAGGCATAAAAAGCAACAATATTTCGTGAATCCTGATTGCATTCCCATCAACATTCCAATTACCTTCAAGTCTCCACCTATTTTCTACACCTGTAGTTTGTCTACTTTATGGCATTGAGGAGTACCTCCATGTTCTCGTAACACTCCTTCATGTGTAATGAATGTCCTATGGAAATGGATGGTTTCTTATTGTCGTCGTGTAGTAGTACTGCCTTGAGACTTCTCTTAGATAAATCAACGAATAAGCGCCATTCAGATGGAACATGTTCCTGAAACAAACTGCGAAATAGCTCTTCAATGTTATTACTGATAAAAAGCGGCCCATCTACAGAGAAGTAAGAAGTCAGATTCCTATTTCTCTTTCTGAAATGGGTAACACAAACGCCTTTCTTAAGCAGACATTTTTCTTGTAGACGAGATGCCAATAGTTCAGCTTTATCCTTCGACAGTGACAAGTCTCTAACCAAATCATTCAATTCTCCGTGAGAAAATTTCTGTGGTTCGTCTTCATTGTCAATCACGGAATCTGCATCCACATCGGTTTCTTCCGTATCAGCAGTATTTTTCTCAATAAAAACATCTTCGTCATTTCAAGGCCATTCTCTGGTGGCACTGGAATAGGAAGGTCATCATCGTTGTGTGGTACTGGTCTTTTTGCTGATTCCAAGTTGGGATACACAATCTTATGCTTATTCTTTACGGTAAACCCACATAGATTAACCTTGCAGAAATAACAGTCCGTGAAATGATCCTTTGGTTCTCTCCATATCATAGGTACCGCAAACGTCATTGCTCTCTTCCTTTTATTAAATCAATCCCTTAGTCCATTTGAACAAGCTGAGCAGATGATATGCGGTGCCCAACTCTTATCTTGATCCCCAAAAGAACATCCAAAGTATAACTGGTAGATCTTCATGATTTCAGTTGTGATGTTACGTTGCTGAGCTTTGGTAGTAAATAAACCACAGACATAACAAAATATATCAGGACTGTTCTTGCAATGCCTTGACATCCTGAATAGAGTTTGATGAAGATGATGATGATGATGGGACTCCTGAAGCAGAAAGTAAAGTTTTTGAAGGCACAAAAGATGATCGATGAAATATTTTGTGAAAAATGCTTGACTCAACCAGCTAAAATCATAAAGAAAAACATCAAATTGCATATTGTACATAATTGGTTATAAAATACCACTCAGAATTTACCTGTATAAGATGTTCACGTGTAGCGATGCTGGTGATCAGAGTTATATTCCTCTCTTATCTCATCAGAAAGACTGTGCCTGATAGAAGGAAACCGATTACATTTTTTATATCAGCTGACAAAACTACCTATTAAAAACAATATAAAATTCCTAACTCAATGGAAGAATTGAACCTCAGGTAGGGATTTTAACACGCATCTTCAGAGTTACACGCATGCAGTTGTGTCGACCATACTACGAGAGAAAACCACATTTTCTCTTATTCAGAAGTTATAGTTTTTTATATGCTCACCTGGTGTATTGCCTCAGGCACACTTTCATATAAAGAACTCTGTCAGTATTGATGACTATGGTAATTTTTTTCACGCGATAAAAGCAGGGCGCTTGTAACGCTTAAACGCAGTTCAGTTCCGGCTTGAGGACCTAGATTCAATTCTCTCCTTAATCGGGAGTTACAGCAAAAATGTGTTGACTACAAACACAATCCTACTTTATACCGGTAGCTATTTCATCAGTCTACACAGGTAGACGCATCAGTAGCTCATCGAACCCTTGCATGCACTGTCGTGCTTCCTGGATAGTTATTCCTTTCCAGTACTTTCTATCCAGCACTTTCTAGGCCTTGGTCTCCTCCCTCCTTCTAGCAAATTATACGAGCTTATTAATTCCCCACCTTCCTCCATTCTTTCCTTGTGAACAAATTATCTCAAAACATTGATCCGGTTTTTGCTACTCTAACCTTTAATACTTCTTGCTCGTATCTCCAAAATTTTCACCTTTTCCGTTCTTACACCATCTGTCAATAGCACTTTAGCAACTTCATCCATATTTCTTTCATACGAATTCAACATCCAGTCTTGTTTTTCATAATGGAGAATATGCTCAACAATCCACTCACTCAACTCCAGCCTTGGCCATACTCCAAACCTCTTCCCCCAGCAGCCCTTTGCATTGACACCTAACTTCACTGTTGTTAACCTGAGTCCCCTCTCCTCTCATCATCATTTATATTTGCTTTCAGATATCTGAACAAACTGTTTTTATTCCTGCACATTAAAGTCCATTGTTACATCTTCGAGATTTCCATTTACCCTCATTACTTGCTTTTTACCATTTCACTTTAATTATAGACACATATCATACTAAGGTCACGAACAAACAAACAAACAAACAAACAAATATATATATTTATAATATATATATATATATATATATATATATATATATATATACTATATAGTTATTATTCATATATACTATATATATATATATTACTATATATTAGGATTTATCGTCCCCTCTGACTGGCATCTGATTTGTTGCCATTTAGACTTATTCCTCTCATTGTGTTGGTATTTTGAATATTTTATAACTGGTTCTATTGCACATAACATGCATGCTCCTTTTGCATGTCAGTCATCGTCTCTCTTAAGGATGAAAATTTATACAATTATTGGCATTGTTAGCGAGATGGCTAATTGCACTCGGTTAAGTTTAAAAAGATTGCGAAAACTCGAGCAAAAACCTTCATTAGTGCTTGCGCCGTTTTTGCTTGTATGATGTCTGGGAAACTATTTCATAAATTTGCCTCCTCGACCAATTAAGCGTTTACTATGATTATTTATGTCATTGTTGTAAATTTTCGAATAGACTTCCTAATCTTCTGTTATTGAAGAATTGTTATGAAAGTTATCTTTAGGATTATTTTAAGTAACATTATTATTATTCTTATTCTTGGCATTATTTATTATATGAAAGTTGTTTGTTGTTTATTTGTAGTTACTCTGGATTACATTACAAAAGAAAATTCCATATGGGTGCTTGGTATTGATGACACAAAGACCATTGTGTCTAAACCTCTAAACTTAGATTAACTAAAGGAAAATTTTGCCGTTTGGTTTCACACATACCCTAAAACAAATAACGGAAAATTTAGACATGAATATTTACTGCACTCTACTGTATTTTTTCCTGTTTCTTCTTCGTTTATCTGTTACAGAAAATTTTGGTAGAAGCGCTAGTGCTGGTGCTTAATGGATACTTTCCCACTTACTATTATATTTGCACGATTGTGTGGAGCCACTCCGTCAAAAATATTCGTATATATTTATGTACTTGTGCTCGTAGCTGCTTCATCTCCAATGAAAGGTAACACTTCCAAAATTTATTTTCTGGCACACATTGGATGTTATTATTGGTCCTTTACAACGACCTCTTCGGTCCAAGATTCATTGATTTGTGCCTGTTGCTTTTTTGTTATATTTGGTGTCTTGTTACTTAGCTGTCTAACTGCTTTAACTTTATTTAAATCGAGGTATTACTTCTCATTTTAGAACAGATCCTTAGGACAATCCATTTTGGAATCTTAGAGTATGATTTGGTTGGTTTAGATGTTTTCGCAGAGATTTCATACATAAGAATCTTCATCTACCCCAAGTTGCGTCAGCTGCTACAGCAATGAAATACACATTAATTTTCATTTATCTCATTTATTTAGGAAGTAGCTGCTACATAAAAATAATGAAATGCATGATAGGTTTTGGCTGTCACTTTAAAACACGTTTTGCCATCACGTCGCCTAACGCAGACAATAATTCACTTTAATCATGAAAATTGTTACTCCCCCTAAAACATTTTCCTTGATCTAATTAAGACCAAGACCAACTCTCTTTACTTTTATCACCAAAATCATAGAACTAAACACAGTTCTGGTTCATGATATGTCTTCTAAGCCATGTGAGACTGTAGTATCCCCCGCCTTATCACAGTGCAGGACCTGGAAAGTTGGCCTCGCAGAACTGGACCGTGTGAGGTAAACGATAGCAAACAAGGATATGCCATGCCGGCTGTATGATAGAGGAAATAATAATAAAAAGAAATGAGGTATTCACACATACAAACTAAGAATAGTGAAAAAAGCAAATGGAAAACAATTTCCAATAAAACTGACGGCCCACGGCAAGAAGCCAATGCCTCCAGAGGATCACCACCAGTTGAGGAACACCAACACCACCTATAAAGAAATAATGCTATCCCAAAATGGCTGTTGTCCATGCGATGATAAATAACACCGCCCTGAGTGGATGGATCCAAGGAATCAACACTAATGTGGTTTTCTAAATTAAATGTTAAGAGGCGGCGAGCAAGCTTCTCGATATAATCTACACTGGGCACATGGTGATGACCCCGTGTAATTGGAATCATGTACCAGTATTTTATAAATTTGCATGACAAAAATAACTTTCAGTGCCAATATCAGAGACATTAAGGTGTTCACCGGGACGGTGATTATATGTAGATTATGTTTGATGAAACGGTGAACGTTGCACTGCAGAAGCTTACCCTGAATGTCCAGTTTTCTTAAGATGATTTTTTTTCCCTTCGTACAGAAGAAAATTGCATCTTATATTCAGGTACTTGATTTAGATATATTTTCCTCTACCAACCTATGTATTGTAGCATGTATACATTGCAAACTAAGTGTAGCCCTGACGACTGATACGAGTTAATTAATGGCCTTAATAGCGGTCGACACTGAATAATAAAAAAAGGAACGGCATAGCAAAAATTTTCTACTTTTCAATCAAAATATACCCTTGAAGACGAAAAGACATATAGGAAATTGGTGCTCCCCTGAAAAGTCGTGCACCCTCCGGGTCCTGCAGGAGCATCCGTGAGCGCCCGCACGACCATGATATATAGCGAAGGACTCACCACTAAGATTCAGTCCTCCAGCAACCATCGCTGTGACCATGCCCTGGCAGATCTGGGCGAAACGTCAGAGAGAGAGAGAGAGAAACTTGTAGCAGTAATATATGTATATAGCAGCAATAAAGACAATTCAATATGACTACACTGGTTTTATTTGACGATCCCTTTGGCACGTTGCTTGCCAGTTTCAGCAACATTGAGAAATCCTTAATAAGGAAAATAGAGAAAAGACTATACAAAATTAATGGAGCTGATGCAGCAATACTTTTCAACAAGACATATATATATATATATATATATATATATATATATATATATATATATATATATATATATATATATATATATTAATATATGTATGTATGCATTAAGCTACAAATGTCCTTTAAAATCCAATTCACTCTAGCTGGGAATATATATATTTTTATATATGTTAACATGTATGAAAATATATTATTTTCGAGGTAGAGCAAATTGGATATTAAATAACATTTGTACCTTAATGCATGTATATGGATCACAGTGTTGTGATAAAAAAAATGGAGTTCCGAAGGCCTTTCTACTCTCGTCCTTTACTAAGCAGACTAATATAAATATGAAAGTAAGTTTACAAAAAAGCTTGTATAAATGACAGAGATTATAAAGGAAGATTATGTACCAACTCAGAAGCAGAGACAAGAAAATTAATAGATTATACAGGGCGGTGACTGTCCTTACATAAAAAGATATGTTGTAAAAGTACAATTCAATAAATCTTATTTTGGTGAGCAATAAATTTCCTTTTTGCAAAGTAAACATTCACAAAAAATGTTTTAAACATACAGATACAAAGAAAATATCTATAAGGATACGAATTTGTAATTTAGTCGATGATTTTATCATTAAGGTCCTTATTAAGCATTTTACTTATACAAGGGTCTAAGTAATACAAGCCAGAGTTAAGGTAAAGTTACAATTGGAAGTAAGTTGTATAATGGCAGATTCCTGAAAAGACAATTTATCCTGTGGGAGTTCTCATTTAAATGAATGAATATTGCATTTGAATTTTGCCCAGTTTTGACAGAATACTTATGCTGTTTAATTCTTATTTCCAAGTCCTTGCTAGATTGGCCGATATAAAGAGAGGGGCAGTCCAAACATGGGATTTTATATATTGTGTTTTTGCTTTCCTTGGGGTCATTTTTTTATTAGCATTCCTTTTATTCTTATTATAGGAAGAAACAAGATTGACCTTAAAAGATTTTGACCATGATTTTTTGGTTTCAAAACTGCTAAAATAATGCAAGCTAAGAATTTTCTTAGAAGTTTCTTTCTGCAGGCTTTATTATAGCAGATATCTAATATATGTGAAGGATACCATAAAAATGTCCCTATTTTTCTTATGTATTCGATTTCGTGATCCAAGTATGGGTGACTGACAATTTGCAATACTCGTAAAAACATAGAAGAAAAATTGATATTTTGATATTAAGAATAAAAATGGACATAAATTAACTTGGTTGGTTTCCAATAAATACTGAATTTACATTAAAATGGTTCTCTTCCTTAGATGTTTTAATTCATAAAGAACTATTTCAATGTAAATTCAGTATTTATAGGAACCTAACCAACAACAACTTACCTTATCTAAATTTACTTTGTATCTGAATGTTTAATATATTTTTCATGAAAAGGTTTACTTTGTGAAAAAAATGTACCTAATTGTTCATCAAAATGAGATTTATTGAAATGTAATTTTGTAAAATACTTATTTTTTGTGGTCAGTCGCCACCCTGTATAATCTTTTAATTGTCTTGTCCATGCTTTTGAGCAGTTGGACTTAACCTTTTTTAAACCTCTTTAATTGTACCCCTGTTTTGGGGAGGTCTACCAATTCTTCAGGTGTGTTGTATTCCATGTACATATTTTCCTTTATAATCCTTATCTGTCATTTATACGAGCTTTCCTTGTAAACTTACTTTCTTATTTATATCAGTCTGATTAGTCAAGGACGAGAGTCGAATATCCTTGCAGTAGTACTCCATTGTTTCACTTTCCTTCGTGCCTTTTGCCTTTATTTATATAATATTCATCACGTTCCAAATTTTTGTGATTCACTTATACATACTTGTATATATCGTGTGTTGACGTATTGCTTTTTGTAAACTATATATTTTTTTACGTTTTTCTCACGTGCAGATTTTTTTTATTATCATATTCTTTGGATTCTATAGGGTTTCTTCCGTAATCACAGTTAATTTTTTGCGCATTTTTTTTGCGGTTAAAGAGAATGTTTTCGGAAATGCTCTGCCCAACTACCTTTTCTTAATGGTTTAATTTTCATTAAAGCTTTTCCTTTGTCTTCATGAATCATTTCTGATTATCCATAACTTTCCTCACATTTTTTTCTTCCCTTCCTGGGTTATTCTGGGGTTCGTCGAGTTGGCTCTTTTTATTCGCATGAATGTCTATGTCAATATCGCTCGAATAACTTTTAAATGTCAACCCATCTCTGGTTTTTACAGTGGTTGAACTGGCAAACCCATAAAAAGGAAATCTATTCGTTGCACTTCACTGAGCACTTTGAGACGGGATAGCAGATGAAATTGGTCTGGTTCCGACTCGGAACTGGATTATTGTCGAGCGCTGCAGATGTGGTTGTGGCAGCCATGGCCTTCTGCCCGAGAAAATTAATCAGGTGGAGTTCACGTTGTGCCCAGACTGTCGGTGACATTTCCATTTTACTCCCGGTGTGAGGAGTTTGCCTTTTTGTTTCATTCGTACAAGCTGAACATGTAGTTAATAAGAATATCTAGTCATTACTTCTAATATTATTTTTGTACTTGTCAAAGTTCCTCGTTGGACGAATGGTTTTCACGCTCGGCTACCAATCCGGTGGTTCGAAGTTCTATTCTCGGCTCGACCAACGCCGAATCAGAGGAATTTATTACTAGTGATGGAAATTCATTTCTCGATATAATGTGGTTCGGAACACACAGTAAGCTGTAGGTCGCAATTGGCTCTAATCCTTCGGGCCAACCTTGGGTTTTAACCCGGTATATATCCACCTTTGCGGCTTGTTTAGTACCTGCAAGCCCGTTGGGGATGACCATAAAAACAGAAACGAAAGAATGTAAATATCGTAAAGATAATGACCCCAAGAAGCATTAGTTCTAGATAACGACCTCAGAAAACATTTGGCCGTCGCTATTTAGGAAAGATCCCTTTTTACGGGTCAGAATAATACTTTTGATAGCAATAATGACATTATTAGAAGGACTTGTGCACAGTAGTAATAATATGTTCGTGATGTTTATAAAAGTTACTAATATTATATTAAGTAGTTTTTCAGTCGCTGTGACAACTAATTAACTACAGACATCTACTATCCTTGACATTTAAAAGTTCCCCAAATTATTTCAGAGTGTCTGCCTCTCTCATTATTAGAATATCGATAATACGATTTTTCCAGATCTGAATGTTTCTCTTCAGGTATTATATTGAAGAAATTTTTTTTTATTACTTTAATGAGCTTGCCCCACCACTTAAATGTTGTTAAAATTGATTGTTATTTTTTATTTTTTATTTTCCTGGACTTTTCAACCGCGAAGTCTACAATCCAATATACAATATATATATACATATATAATATACATATATATACTATATATCATATAATATACACACATATATATATATATATATATATATAAAATATATATATATGTATATATATATGTATATATATTATATATATATATATGTATATATATGTATAATATATATATGTATATATATATATATATATGTGTGTATGTATGTATGTATGTTTGTTATGTATGTATGGATGTATGTATGTATGTTTTTTTTTTTATATGATGTATGTATATATATATATATATATTATATATATATATATAAATCTATATATATATACATGTATAAAAAATGTATATGTATATGTATATGTGTGTGTTTATGTATGTATGTATGGTTATATTTTACTTTTCAGAAAACTCCTATTTAAAGAGAAATAAGATAGACAGAAAACGTAAGATCTCAGATATCATTATTTGATCTTATGATACAGTGATACAACAGAGCGTTTTAGGATTCATCTGATTTTTCACCATCAAGATTAGTTATCTATATGAATTTCAGAAGATAATATGAAATCAAAGTAAAACTGTAGGTTTCAATAGAAAGTAAATAAAAAAAAGGCCAAATCGGCAAATACTTAAAAATTGGAAGTACATATGATGCAAAGAAAAAGTGTACTGTTGGTGGTTGTTTTTGACGAAGGCAGCCATGTGCTGGCACCGGCTTTTGTTCCTAGAACGGTACGAAACAAGTATACAGTAATTTGAGTAAATAAAAGTATATTGATAAAAATTTAACACTGAATATTAACGGACTTAGAAATAATAAATGGGTAAAAGGAAACTGAAAAGTATAAATAATCGTCAATGAGAATACTGAACATATACATTAAAAATAAAGAAATTACATACAATAAAATACAAACAGTACACTGGAGAACTTAATGGTTAAATCTCTGGGTAAAGCAGAAGCCTGTACAATTCTTGCATCACTCTCCAGTGGATTCACTGACAACTATCAGCCTTGAATCCCAACAGGAAATAAATGGATAAGCTCTACCTGTCATGTTGGGATTTGAACCCACACACACTTACTCAGAATGAGCTTTTCGCAAGTGACCATTCTTCACCTTAAAGATGGTGCTAAGTGGCAATATCACACCTGCTGCCATGGCTGGCTTTGAATCGGTGAAGATCCGGATGCTAGAGCCGGTTCACTTACATCGCATTTAGATTTAAAGCTTATGGTGATAATCATACAAAATATACTGAAGAAATAAAAATATTTATGTTACAAATTTAACCAGTAGTTTCTTTATTTACATACGCGCGCACACACGCACGTATATATATATATATATATATATATATATATATATATATATATATAGTATATATAGCTACATAGAAGATATATAGATATAGATATATATATATATATATATATATATATATATATATAGAAGATATATAGACATATATATATATATAGATATATATTATATATATTTATATATATGTATATATATATGTATATATATATATATATATATATATATATATAATATATATATATATATATATATATATTATATCTATATATATATATCGATATCTATATATATCGATATATCGATATATATCTATATATCTATATATCTATATATATATATATATATCTATATATCTATATATCTATATATATATATATATATATAATTATAATATATACATATAAATATATATATATATATATATATATGCAATTTCTTAAGAGAAACTCCTTCCTTGTTGAAATATCTATCTAATGTTTGGTATTTTTTTCCACGTTATAGTTCTTGTTAAGAAGAGCCTAGGAAATTTCACTGATGCCAGTTCAGTTGTAATATAATATTCCCTTATAAATAGTGAAGATAAGGATCCTGGGTAAGTCAAACAACATTGGAAGCGAGAGGTGGTATTCCATTGACACTTTACACCGTTTTATAGCTCAACTAGAGTTGTCAGCATTCATGAACGTAATGTATTTCTGATATCGTTATGCACGGGATAAAGTTGTAAAGATTGTAAACTCGGAGCATTAAACTTTCGGTAACAGAAACGGCTGCAATACCCAATATAAAACTAATTGGGATACAAGAAAACAACCTGTCAACCAAGTGGGTTATTAAGAATGAATGGCTGTGCAGGTGACACCCCAATAATGATAAATTTACTTAGAATTTACTCTATTAGTGCTCTGGCCTTGCTACCTTAGGTAAGGCATAGAAGGTATGCTAGCAAGAAACAGCAATATATAGAAAATTACCTTTTTTTTTCAGCAATACAAAGTCAGAAAGGGCACAAATGAGTTTTTTATAGCTACTGGAAACAGCAGAGATTTGCCTCGCTGTTCAGGAGTTTCTCAATCTTTACAGTTATTGTGCTTCATCTTTGAAAGGCTGAGTCTGACATCAGTGTTGTGGCATGTATACTATAGTTATAAGGAAGACTTATTATGTGCAAGAAATTTAAAAGGAGAAAAATTACTTAGAAGTTCATTGTAGGGATGGTACAGCAAGAAAATTACACGGCACCTGTTTTCTTAGCATGGTTTTGCAGAGAGTGGGCCTGCCTCAGTGTACTGGAGCAAGAGCGAAGCCTCAAAAACTCACTTTGCTAAGATTTGTATCTGCTAGCCTCACAAGGTTTTATAATGCCATTGATGAGGTGACTGCATATGGGTCAGATCTTGGCATGTTCAAACTTACAGAACTGCCACGTCTTTACAAACAAGTCCCGAGCATTTAATTGTCGGATGTGAATCAGTCAGGGTGATGGAACTACTGATTTTTCACTGGACACCCTTGATAACGATGAAATTAAATTTCTATGATTTCAGATGCATTTAATTCGGAAAGTCATTGTAACTTCAGATTTAGTGATTTCATCGAAAGATATATTAAATACTCTTCTATGCACACTACTTCAGTTTGTCTTCAATATCAGTTATGGCGTGGATATCAAATCAAGTTCCTTGAACAAAGGATTCATATCAGGTGATGGTTATGAACAACTGTGGAAAGATATGAAAGAGATAACTCATTAGCATGCTTCATGATAAAGGAATTAGCATATAGTACTTTCAGAAGCTAGGAACAAAGGAAAAGTTATGGAGCTGGAATTTTCTGAGATATTACACCATGTTATTTTTTTTTTTTATTAAAAGAAACACAGATACTCCACATACAGCCAGCTTATCTTTACCAGACTTCAACAAATTCGACAAAAACTTAACATGCTTTGCCGATAGAGTGGAAAATCCTCTGGACTGTTCTTGCTTATATACTATAATAAAATGATGTTAGGAATTGCCTAATGAGATTTCAACAAAAAATGTAAAGGAGAGTGCAGGAGCTGTTGCTAAAAACTCGACAACGCCTGTCTTTGTATTTGGCAATGGTTAACTCTGATGTTCTAAAGCAGGTGGAGATCGTCCAGACGCAAGAGTGCCGCGCTTGATTGCAATCACTGAAGAATTGGATGTTAATGTTACTATAAGAATGGATTTTGAATTTATTGTTAAATTTTAACGAAGCAACACAGGCTCTTTACCAAAACAGAACTAGCGACAGATTGAACTGAAATATTTAGAAGACGCAAAATATATTTAATCAGACAACAGCCAAATATCGGCTGCCTTTTGAGACGTTAAAGCAACCAGGACATCTGTTTCAGCATTGGCAAATGGTCATTATACATGGAATCCCGATTGCACGCGCGCGGGCACACATATGAATGTGTTTATAATATATATATTATCTATATAATATCTATCTATTATATATCTATTATATATCTATATAAATATATAGTAAATCTATATATAGATATATATATAGAGATATATATAAGAGATATATATATAGATATTATATATATAGATTATAATATAGATAGCTATATATATAGATAATATATATCTAATATAGATATAGTATATGATATAGATAATATATATATCTATATATAGATATATATATATATAGACGATATTAGATATATATATATCGAGATCTAGATAATATAATATATATATATATAGATATATCTATTATATATATCTATATATATATATATCATATAATATTAGCTATATATAGTATATCTTATATATAGAATTATATATATAATCTAGATACATCTCTATATATACTTTATATCTATATAGTAATATATATATATATGATAATAGATTATATATATATAAGAGTATATATATATATGGATAGTTATATATATAGATCTCTATATAGTAGACATATAGATATAGATATATAATATATAGATATATATCTAAGATATAATCTATATATAGATATTAATATATAGAATTAGAGATCTAGCGACAGAGATAGAAGAGATAAGCTAATATCGAGATAGAGTATCTCTGAGATATAGATAGCTATATAAAAAAAAGAATGATATAGAGATAATAGTAGAGATACTATATTAATATGTTCTATATCTATTAGTATATATCTATTATATATGAGATATCTATATCTAATATATAATATCTATATATATATATCTATAATATATATATCTATATATATATCTATATATATATATCTAAAAAAATATATATAATATATATATAATAATATATATAGATTATATATATATAGCGATATAATATCGAATATATCATTATAGATATATATATATAGATACTATATATCTAGATATATATATAGATATATATATAGATAGGATATTATATAGATATATTATATATAGATATATATTTATATAGAATCTATATTAGTGTATATATATATATAGATATATATATATATAGATATTATATAGCTATATATATATATATATATATATAGTATATATATATGTATAGATTAGATATATATATCTATATTATTATATCTATATATATATATATCTATCTATAGATAATATCTATATATATATATATCTATATATATATATCTAATATATATATCTAATGTATATAATATCTATATATTTAATATCTATTATTATATCTATATATATATAATATATATATATATATAATATATATAGATATATATAATATAGATATAGATATATAGAGATAATTATTATAGATATATATATATAGATATTATATATAAAGATACTATATAGATACGAGTATCTCTATGATATATCTATCTATAGAATCTATATTATAATATTCGAATTATTATATATATAGATATATCTATATATATAATATAATATAGATATAGATATATATCCTTACTATATATTATATCTTTATATATATAATAATAATTATATATATCAATATCTATATACCTAATATATCTAATATATCTCTATATATATATCTATATATATATATCTATATATATATAGCTATATATATATATATAGATCTATATATATATATATAGTATATATATATATATATATATATATATATATATATATATATATATATATATATATATATATATATATATATATATATATATATATATATTATATATATTATGAATTTACCGGTGGGCTGTACATTAATCAATAGGTAAATCTGAAGATCAACCCAACTTTCCAGCGATAACTCAAAATATCAAAGCCAGGCCTTGAGATTAGGGAAAAATGTATTTAATGAAATACGACTGAAAGTTTGCTTCAAAAGGTGAGTGATTAGGTAAACTTTGGGATTTAACTTAACTAACTTTCCATCAAGAACATCCACACATTGCTTCTTTCATTGTGTAGTGAGGGACTCTTGTTTTTTGTCTCAGTTACGCTAACCATTCTTATGATATTATTTTCTATTCTAAAAATAATTATATTTAGAGTAGAAAATAATATCATAAGAATGGTTAGCGTAACTGAGACAAAAAACAATAGTCCCTCACTACACAATGAAAGAAGCAATGTGTGGATGTTCTTGAAGGAAAACGCAATAGAAGCCGCTCCAAAGGGTGCTGCTTCTGGTGATAGAATTTCACTCTCGACGTGGTTCGGAAGTCACGTAAAGCCGTTGGTCCCGTTGCTGAATATCCAATGGTTCCATGCAACATACAAACACCATACAAACAAGCAAAGGGTGCTGCAAAGAGAGGGGCAGTGGGGTAAGTCAATAAGGAATCGAGGAGTTGTACAGACGGTTCCTGAAAATGATCTCGATTCTAGTAATTCACCATTTACCAATTTACATTACACGTCACGTAATACCTTTGCAACTTGAAACAGCACAATTAAAAAGGGCAATACAGTCTCACTGTAGGTATATTGCACGATGGAAAGGAAACAGAAAAACAGTAATGGGCTGACAGTGATGTGATTGACTAAAACCCTAAAACTTGGCACTTACCCGTCGTCAGGAGAGTTCTGCCTCGTACTTCAGGGGGGCCATCGATGGGGGTGCCAGGGAGCAAGTGAAATAACTCACTGCAGAAAGATGCTAGGTCCGCAGTATGACGTGCTTAAGATGGGTTGTTCAAGAGAACAAGGACGAAGGACAGGTGTCCTGGATAAGCGTCCGATCGATTCTGAGAGCGAGCCTGCCTATTCAAAGCCTCTTATAACCTCTGGAGACTACGAAGATCCTGCAGAAAGATGGAGGTAGTGGAGATCTCGCCCGGGCAAGGCGAACTCGTGGCCCACGTTCCAAGATGGCGGCACCCACATGATCGATCCTGTGCTTCTCTCTCAGCTGGCTTACCTTACCTTGGGCAAGGATTAGCATTTCTCCTGGGTCCGCACCTGGAATTAAGGTCTGTCGGCAGTCAACTCGAACATGGAAAGAGGATTAAAGTAGTTTCCTCAGATCTTAAAAGAGTTGGTGGTAGGGGTTTAATTGTAATGCTTTATTTGTAATGAAAAGAATGATCTTCTTTTACGTCAAAGTTGCAATATATATATATATATATATATATATATATATATATATATATATATATATCATACATACATACATATACAAATACATACATATCATATATATATATATATATATATATATATATATATAAATATATATATATATTTGCATAATGATGCATATAAATTCGGTTGTGTAATTGGTGGTCTAAAGTTTGGCGAACAGTTTTGCTTAAAATATTATCGATATTTGAAAGTGAGGTCATGTTTGCATCAGTGATTAAAGGTAGGAAACTTATGCCACGTAAAAGTATTTGTTTTTGGCAGATTTCGCGACGGTTACGGAGTCTTTCTTCCCCACAGTCTCGACATCGTAACTTATTGTATCATTTGGTGATACTCACATTCATGAAAACAGAATGAATTTTTGATAAATGTTTTCTCAGAAGCAATATTTGGTATCGTATTTACATTCCTTGATACTTGGTATTGATTATGAAATTTCATTTTTATTTTAAAGTAACCGATAATAAAAAACAAAAAATCCGTAACCTGCTTAAAGTTGATATCGGTACATATGGGATATTAATAGTATCAAGTGATATTGAATTTATAAGTATTATATTCAGATACAGGCTTTTAATACATGTATTGTGGTATCAGTTTTTTTATGGATATCATTTACGTACATGAATTTCTAAGACTATTGTTAATCTGTCAAATATCTTTGTTTATATCCTTCTTGGTTGAAGATAAGTAATACTGTATTGATAACATTGGTGGATATTAGATTTTGATATCTCTGTAGAATATAACAGGTATATTTATTCAGTAATGTTATGTTATCGCTGTGTTTTATGATGCTGTCCTTTGTTCAGTAATCAAACAGAAAGACATGTGTTCTGTATCTACTAGGCTGAGCTTTTAGATAAGTTCAGTTCCATCGGGCCTATATGGCCTCATTCAATGCTCGTTATCGCAAGTGGAAAGTAGAGGATACTCAGGCGGGTGGTGCCTTCTCTCTGCCTATTGATTTCGGCCTTTACATCTCCATATTGTTCCCGCTGCCCAATTAATCTCTCTCTCTCTCTCTCTCTCTCTCTCTCTCTCTCTCTCTCTCTCTCTCTCACACACACACACACACACAAGTGGAATCCACGTTCGAACTAACCGGGTTAGTCGAGGTAAGGAAAGGTGAATGTGGGCTTCCTTAAAAATCCAATAGGTGTAATGTTTACTTGAGCAGTCAGTCAGGTGCCTGGTTGTCGCTCGAATGTGGTTGGCATCTGACTAACAGCTTAAATAATCATTACACCTATTTTTAAGAAAACCAGAGAGAGAGAGAGAGAGAGAGAGAGAGAGAGAGAGAGAGAGAGAGAGAGAGAGAGAGAGAGAGAGAGAGAGAGAGAGAGAGAGAGAGAGAGAAATAACGAACGTGCTGATCTACTTCGCCAAACAGAGACCACCACCCTTAAAAGACGGAGGTTCTCACCTCACCTGACACACACTCTCTCACTCTCTCTCTCTCTCAAGTATCATCATCATCATCATCATCACTATCATAACAGTGGTTGTACAGTTACGTTGTCAATTCTGGTGAAAACGGAATTTCCTCAACCAGCGGCAAGAAAATTGCTTTGAAAGTAAAAAAAAAAAAAAAAAAAAAAAAGTACACAAAGAAAGATTCATTAAGAGAAAAATAAACTTGTCAAGCATTGTATCAGCTTAGGATACTTTGTCATCGTCACTTAATGATCAGGCGCGTTGTATATATTATCATTTCATTAAAATCACCACTTATGTATTTTCATTATTTGCACGAAGAG
>NC_061108.1:49150336-49152836 GCF_015104395.2 Macrobrachium nipponense
TAATGCATCAATTTAGCTATTTTTTAATCATTGCAGATGACCATGCTATTGAAATATGTAGATATAATTTAGTAACTTTTCCTTTTTGTTCATATATCGAGGCAGAAATTTAGATCATAGGTTTTCATATCTTCCAGAAGGTTTTAGTTGACACCTGGAAGTGATTAAATATCTTATCATGAGAACGTGAAGTACAAAATACTGAGATAACTAAAATCAGGTTCAGTATCTTCTTTTTCTCTATCAGTATTTGACAATGATTTGACTCTTCTGTTTGATTGTCTGTTGTAGTACCATTTTCAATTGGCCCTCGTTTGCCTATCGTGTCCTTACTCTCTTTTCCAAGCTTACAGACCCACTTACAGTCAAGAAAGACTCGTTAAGAACTAGCGCAAACGAGATCCAGTCATTGAGTGATGTCAGGCAGAAGACGTGAGTGGAAGGTTCGACCAGATGTTGCATCCTTACCTAAATTTAATATGGATTTTTATGTGTACCCATACTTGAAACTTTGTATTTTTGTATGCCTATATTTTACTGGCATAATACATTTTCATCCTACCTTCATAAGAGCTTTCTGGATTGCTGAAAATTGTTTGGAAATGGAGATTTCAATTGTATACCAGAGCTAATCTTGAACGACAAAAGATCATTTGTGAGTGGTGTTTGGGAGGCTAAATTCTTAGCTCGCGAGAAAGCAAAAACTTGTACATGTGTTGTACCTACCATTGTTTTTCTTTGAAGTTTGAAGGTGCGTTGCATTCTTTTGATATACGATCAAAGACATTAAATCGTCACGCACTTTTTTAAACTCTGTTTTTAGAAGTAAGCTCTTTTGCAACAACAACTTTTGTTTATTTTTGCGTGTAGTTGATATGGTGAAAGTATTTCATATATTGCGCCCATATTTTTCTGCAAGAAAAACTTACTTTAATACTTTATGGCAGATTATTTTTCTAAGAGCGAAGAAAGTAGTAGAAGTCAACGTCATTCAAGTGTGTTGCTTATAGTTTGTTTCAATTAGCACTCCAGGGAAAGCTAGCTCCCCCCTCTCCCCTCCCTCCGAGCCTCTCCTATTCCCATTCCAACAGAATATCATCACGAACATCGTTCTCTCTCACAAAAAGACATTATTGCTTTAATTATCTCGCTTGCATTCCTTACGTTGTTCAGATTCCCATTCCAGTAAGAGTCCTAAATTATTCAAAGCGACCGAGAATTTTCATAACGCAACATTAGCTCTCATGTTTATTGGTATAATTCATACAGTTTTTTGCATTATGTTTGTTATAGCTTCGTACGTGCATTTTTATTTATTTATTTTTTTTTTTTTTTTTTGTGGCTGAGTTTATAAAACTCTACCAAAATCCAGGGCCCGGATGAAAGAGATAATCCAGCTTGGATTAAAGATGAGAGTTGAGTTGGAATTATCCCTACTTAGCAAAACATGTGTTACTGAAACCTAAATCAGATATCAATATTTATACGTAATGAATTTATTAGTGTCACCCACGTGTTCTAACAAAGACAATTACCGTCTTGAGCCAAAAGGAACTTTCTAAAATCGTGGTTTTCCGACATTTAAGAAAGGCGTTACGTATACAGGAGTGTCAGAAAGAGTAATGTAGAGAACATACAAGAAAGAAGGAACGATAGGTCCTAACACCGATTAAAAACTGGTCTCCACTCTACTTATGTGTGGAGGGCAAGAAATGCCATGTTTTGACAGAATTCTTGAGAAGGTATTTAGAAGTATTATGAATGATTGTGTGGCTGTGTGTGTGTGTGTGTGTGTGAGAGAGAGAAGAGAGAGAGAGGAGAGAGAGAGAGAGCAGAGAGAGAGAGAGAGACGAGAGAGAGAGAGAGAGGAAGAGGAGAGAGAGAGAGAGGCTCTTAAGTTAGATATACTGTCTTGATGTCGTACTGAGATTTTGATCTCACGGCCAGGAAGAACGCTGGAATAAAAATGAATATTGTTAGAGAAATTACACAAGAAAAATAATCAGATAGCCGCCACATAAGAAGCGGAGAATATGAACCATTCTTTGGAGAAGGGATTCTTAAGCACTGAGCGCATGGTTTTAGTAGCAGTAATGAAAATAAGTTGAAGAGTATGTCGCTAATTTTTCTAAATATCAAGCTATAAGGAGCCGCAAAACTTCTGATGAAATGTTTGTTTTATAAAGCACCACCGCAAATAATTGGGGAAAGATTCATTAGCGTTTTTATGGAGGACGTGAGTCATAATTTGTTCCAGTTATAAGAGAAGAATTGTACCAGGGAGAAGGGAATCCTCTGACTTGTCAGCCAAATTAAACATTTCATATTAAATTAAAGGGTGAAGAAACAAGTGAACTTCACATATAAATTGCATATTACTTAAAGGAGGAAAACCTACTCCACATAAATTGCATATTACTTAAAGGGAGTAAAGTATCTATGAAATTTATAAAAATGAAAAAATCGTTGCTAAGAATTTAAAAAATTGCCTGAATCTTGA
>NC_061108.1:49155336-49167836 GCF_015104395.2 Macrobrachium nipponense
GTCTAATTTTAACCTCCTTCAGTTTTTGTTTTAATATTACTTTGTTTACATGTCCATTTTGATCATCTTAATGAAAATGGAGGCAATGGGGTACGATGATCACTTGGAGGTGGGGTAGGTTGATCAAAGTGATCATCTTACCCCAATATTAATGCATCATTCTCAAAACTTTTCAGACATGAATTATGTATAATAAATGCGTTATATGAGTATTATAAGATATTAAACTATATATTCATTTTAAACTTAAATTGGGCCTACTATATTATAGTATGACATTCTATGTATTTATTTAGCATCTAAAAGTTTATACACATAATTTTATACTTTTCTTTTAGGTCAAAATGCCCCGTACATACACTAGGAAAACAATAGAGCATCTGCACCTCAAGATGTCCTAGTGAAGGCTGCACAAGCCAGTTGCACGTGACTACAAAATTAATCGAATGACGTTGAAGAGATTCTTTGCAACAGCTTTCAGTTCTCATGTTGTAAATCAGTTTTATGATAATTTGGCTAAGGTTATGGACAAATACAAATTCCAACCTCAGGATATCTACAATTTAGATGAAACAGGGTGTCACACAGTCCAATCTCCTGGAAGGGTTGTCACCATCATACATCCCACAATTACAGCCGTTAGACAAGACAATCAATTGCAATGACAATAACTAATATCATATCAGGTTTCGAAAAGACTGGCATTTTTCCATTCAATCGTAACTTGTTCACAGACCTTGAATTCGCTCCATCTATTGTTACGGATAGACCAGATCCTTCCAGCATCTCACCAGATGTTCCGAAAGTCCAGTCACAAGACAAAGACTCTAGTGAAATCATTTTACAAGAAATCCCTAACCATACTTCTTCTGGGGAAAATCCACAGGCAAATGTGAAGGATGATATCATAAACCAGAATATAACTTCCCCTATCCCTAGTACATCAACTTGTAAGAATACTAGCTCCGGCTGATATACTCTTCTTCCAAAGCAGGTGCACGTAAAAGGACCAAGCAGGGTGGTAGAAAGAAAGGTAGCACAAGGATTCTCACAGACACTCCTATTCGCAATGATATAGCAGCTGCCAAAGCAATGAAGGGCAAAGCAGGAGAAAATAATGTTTCAAAATCTCGAAACAGACTTTTTCAGGAAACTCTGCCATCTTCTGATGATGAAGATGATGTGGACATGCAGTTAATACTGGAGGATAGCTCTGATGGAGAACAGAATGATGATGATATTGTTGAAGGCGACTTTGTCATCACTAAAGTAGATTGCAAAGCTCGTTCTTTACTCTACATTTCCCGTGTTGATGTCATTGATAATGATGGCTATGAGGGTTGTTTCCTTAGAAAGATTTCAACCAATTTGGTTTTCGGCGTTGGGAGGCCATCTTTGTAGTTGATAAAGAGGACTGTCACTCTTTCTCAAAAGAAGATGTGATAAAAAAATTACCCACTCCTCAGTATCTCAAAGGCACCCGTCGAATGTTAAACCAGCTTGTGTTCAGTATCAATCTGAGTAAATGGGATTTTAAATATTAAAGCTACTTCTAAATATGTTTAACTGTAAAGCTCTTATTTTCTTAGAATTGACTATTTCCAAAATATTTGTAAGATGCAAACATTGCACAAAATATGAACTACCACCAAAAAATTTGCATTTATTTTTATAGTCATAGTTTTTGAAAGAAGATATTCTTTTTTTTGGTATAAGTTTTTTTAAATCAGGAACATTTTCTTACTTCATATGATTTACTGTGTTAAAATAATTTTTCTATGTTATTAGTATTATGAAAAAGTTTTTCCCACGTGGATGATCATTTACCCCATCAAGGTGATCAACTTACCCAACTTATGGGGCATGTTGATCATTTTGAAAAAAAAAATTGAAACATACATTTCATTTACTTCCGCTTTACCAAACAACTTTTTATGTGGATGGAAGACAGGTATATGTATGAAGTATTATTGTACAAATAAACAAAGCGTTTGCATTATTAGTTATCCTTCCAGAAGTCCAAACGTGAAAAAGTGATCCATCTTAGCCCCACTCTCCCCTATATATATTATATATATATATATTATAAATATATATATATATATTATACACATATATGAATACTACTGGTGTTTTAATTTTTTCTGCTTTTATTTTTACTTCGTTAGATTTTTTTGTGTTTTTTAGCATGAACCTCGAAAATGTGTGAAAAAACGCTCGGTACTGCATCTTTGATCTTTCCTGTGGCTTTGGCTAAATATATGGTCACGCGCTATTTAGTGATAAACATTATATATATATATATATATATATATATATATATATATATATATATATATATGTATATATAATATATATATATATATAAAGCGCAGAGAACATCTTACGAAGTAAAAATAAAAGCATCAAAAATTAAAACACAAGTAGTATTTATATATATATATATATATAAATACTACTTGTAACTACCATTAAAATACTGTAATGTCTCTTTTAGGCTTGAAAATGTTGTTATGAAGAAACAACGAAACGCGTCGCAATAAAAATGTGGTGTCTCTTAACCTACGCTCTTCTTTTTCCTACTGAGATTGAGATTTCCAAAACATCTATATATATATATATATATATATATATATATATATAATATATATATATATATATATATATATATTTTATTTATATATATATATATATATATATATATATATATATATATATATGAACGTGTGTGTGTGTGTATTTATAGGTTTGCACTGCGTACACGTATCTACAGTTCTGTATGACTCGTTATTTATATAAAAATTGAAAAAAAAGTATCATAAACTGTTATACAAAAGAGTTCGCATATGCATTTTATTGTCAAATAGGGGGCAACATTTGGAAATTGGAAGAGCTTTCCGTTCTGTTTTGCACGTCATTTAAATGCACGGCTTACTAAAACATTACCTGAAACATTACATAATATATTATGAATGATTATCAACAATTTTTCTGTATTTGGATAATACAATATTTCATTCATTTTCATATGTACACGTCTCTTTTGTAATGATCGGCTGAACATTTGTTGTTTGATAGTTATTCCATGTCTTATCCTTCCAGGGCATGTTTTCGAGGTTCCCGTGAGCTAAAAATAGAGTACAGTGATGCTCAAATCTCATGCACATGATTCTCTATATATCGTTGAGATTCTCAAACTAAATGTGACGTTGCCCAGTAGTGTTAAACACTTTTTTTTTTCATTTCTAATATCATACATGTTGAAATGTATGATAGCTAGCACTATTTTCCTTATGGGTATATAAATATGATCCCTTTTATGCGTTGGTATAATTCGTAATCCGTGTGATTTGAACTGATTTTTTCCCCCTATTGGTCAGTTCAAAGTACGGCGTGATAAAGTTAGCAGTGCTGTCAAAGACAGCGCACTTAACATGCTCTTGGGCTGGCCAACAAAACTACGTCTGCAGCATATAACAGCAGACCTAATAAGCTCAACAGTCATCATCATAACATTTCCAACATATGAATACGAATTGCAACAAGTTTCCTTTGAATGTTGAAGTTTTAGGCTGTGTTCAAGCTGCCTAATGTTGCGAAATGATTTATAGGCCTGAAAAAATAATCTAAGCCTTCTGAGATGTAATCTGTTGCTAATTAATTTATTTGTCGAGGTTACCTGTTCTTTGAGGAATAAAAGATGATGATGATTTTGATTATATGGAGAAGATGGCTATTAATCGAAATATCATAAATTTAATATCAAGGCGTATGGAACTCATGTTTTTCAACTGGCTTAAAATATTATTTTCTGAAAAGTCTTTCTGCTCGCTTTTGGGTGTATAACTTATTCTTCATAAGGTAATTTGAAGTGCAAGATAACCTCATTTGCTTTCTGGCCAGAAATGTTTAATAGAAAGATGTGAATGTTAAGTGTAAAGTAAAGATATGTAACACAGCTAGGCCTAGGAACAAAATCTTGGCTTTGACAAATTGATTGTGTATTATATCTGGCGTCACAACATCTGAGTAATTGGCACCGATTGGCTTTGACAAAAGAATAATTGCATAGGCGAATTATTTGCTAGTATGCCATAGTTTCTGAAGTATTTAAGAAATATAACATATAAGTTTGTATGAAAATCCAAATATTCATCAAACAAATATAAAATAAATGGTTTCAAGATAATTCCATTGTCGCTACTCATTGTAGACCTATGTTCCACCAGGTGGTTGTTGTTGCACCGACACTTTAATTGTTGTGTCACACACGCTCCCCTCACACATTGATATCAGTGGGCGCATTCTACTTTGTATATGCATATTTACATTTTTTAGTTTTCATTTAACATTTGAACTGAGGTTTGATGATGACATCGTTTTGATCAAATGCCTCACCGATGAGCGAATGAAAGTTTTGAAAATGCTTCGTAAGTGGTTTTTCTGAAGTCTAGCTACATGTGACATTTTCTTACAGTTTTGAAATATATGACAGATATCACTCTTATGAAACATATCCTGTCCTTATTGTATGCAATAATTGTGTTTTTGCATTGAAATAACAGATAAACATTGAGCATGTTAGTTGCCAGTTAGTGAATTTTGAACGAAATCATATGCAGTCGTGTAGCATGAATTCTGAGCATAGCTGTATATAGCCACTAGGTATGTAAAAACAACGGAAAGCAAGATTAAGTTAACTAATCATAACACAGAAAAGCTCACAATAAAAGTAGTATACCATAACCTAACTATAATGCACAAGAAGGTCATGACATTTGAGGTAGGTATTCAGATACGGACTGGAGGGCCTGGATTAACTCTGATAATACAGTAGTCAAAGGGATTTCAAGAACAACATATACGTCTTGAAAACCAACAGGCAAAAGCGCCTAAGATTGGTTGGCCCAAAAGTACAACAATCACAAAATATAATACCGCCAAGAAACCTCTTATACCGTATTTATAGAGCTAACAAATATAAATGATATTAATTCTTGCCCAGTTCTGTCTGTCTTCTATATTTTTATTTTACGAAAGACCTTGGGGGGGGGGTTTGCAATAATAAAAGCTACAGCAATTGCAATCGACCAGGCTTCCAGCCAGCCATAACAAAAGTAAACCTGCGAACAAACACGAGTAAACATTAGAAAGAGTAATATTTCATCAAATAGAGACGGGTAAGAACCGAACTCGCACCCAGAGTGTTAGTACGAGGTTAAGTTGCTGATCTGACCATGAATATCATGAATTTGTTCTGATGTCAGTAGCAGCATTCGAACTCGCATCCTGAGTATCAGAATAAGGTCACGTGACAGACGTAACATTAAGAACGCAATGTGGATGTTGTAATTACATACGTATGTTGTAAAAATCAACCAGTAGATTCAACATATATACATTGAATATGCAATATGTATTCAGTATATATGCATTAAGCTACAAAATCCCTTTAATATCCAATTCGCTCTACCTCGGAATGAGTATATTTTCATATATGTTGACCAGAGAGGAATTTTTTAGTAGATAATCATTTCATCCACGAGAGGACGTAATAATTGTCAACTAAAAAATTCCCATCCAGTTAACATATATGAAAATATATTATTTCCGAGGTAGAACGAATTGGATATTAAAGGACATTTATAGCTTAATGCAAGTATATGAATCACGGCGATGTGATAAAAATTCATATTCAATATATAATACATATATATATATATAGTATATATATATGTGTGTGTTTGTGTATATATATATATATATATAATATATATATATATATGAAATTTTAAAGTCTACTAATAGGGGGAAGTCTTTTATATATATACATCCTATACCTATATGTATTATGGTATAATATATAAAAATATATAAAATATATATATATATAATATACACACACACATATATATATATTATATATATATATTATATATATATAATATATATATAGAGAGAGAGAGAGAGAGAGAGAGAGAGAGAGAGAGGTTTAACTTTACTTAGAAGTCTGACTGACTGGATCTCAGGCAATTAGGGGATATTGTGCAGTCCATTAGGTTCCTGCTAAGCCCCGAGGATAAGTAGTATTAAGTCTACGCAGATATCTTAGGATTGTTCCTTTTTCCCGTAAATTTGGGTGACCAGAGAGCAAAAAGAATTCGCGTAGATGTTTATAAAAGGATATCTCCACGGATAGTCTTGTCTATCCTTCTTAGGTCATTTACTCGGTAATTTTTCATTGTATAATTTCTGTTAACACGTTCAAAAATATGAGAGAGAGAGAGAGAGAGAGAGAGAGAGAGAGAGAGAGAGCGTTTCCAAAAATATATGAGTTATCATACTACACAACTTCTCAAGTGCATATTTAATTCTGCCGTGCTAATTAACAATGCCATTGGGTATATCGCGACTAGGGTACGAGCTGATTTCAGCCTGAATCACCTGGGTACGAGTTGACCAGCACCCCCATTAACTATGAATGCTGTCAATATGTGTGTGTGTAAGTTGTCCACTTTCGTTTATGTATTTACTGCTTCATTATACCAGCACTTGCAGTGATGATTATCAACGTCCTATTCTCCTTACTACCTGTTTACTTATTACATTAGAATTCTTTTAAAGAAAAATGATAATGCATCAGTCCTAATAGCTTTGCATTTTTCAGTGCTCATGGGTTAGAAATGTTTACTTTCTGATCAGGTCTCAACAAAATGTTTTTCGCCCGTAGCGTCAAAAATCGGAGTTGAATTGGGGGAGATGCAGTGAACTGGCGCTTATTTTTATATAAACTGTGAACTTTTTTTCTTTTTTTTTACAATATGCTGTAGTTAACCAAAATGACTTCGAATAAGTAGTATGTTCTCGACCTTGCCGTTTTTCCAAGACTTGCTTCATAAACCCTTGACCCAAGTTATGATGTAACGTACATCTAGCAAAAACATTGCCGTATCTCCCTTATACCAGGTGAAAAAGAGTAAACATTTTGACACAGTTGTTCTAAGTTTCTAACACTGAAGACGTAAAATGAGCAAAAGAATGGAGATTTGATGAACTATGGATGATTTTTAGCAATAAAAAAACCATAGTAAATGAAAATTTGATGTCATACAGTAAACAATTTTGGTGAGAAGGCAGGATAAGGATGCTTTAGTTTCTAATAATCGAAATAAATTATACAAATGCCCAATATCTAGCCCAGGCTCACTGATGAAACTAGATGATGCAATGCGAAAATAAAAAGAGTTATTGGTTCCTCAAGAACCAATCTGTCCTTGTCCCGGAATGGTCTCTTTCTTCTGGAAAGCCCGTTTTAGGGGGAGGGGGGATGGGACCAATTTAAAGAACCCCGAATTGAGGAACGCAGATTAACTGTAGTCGGATTATCGGATTATAAGTCCGGAAGAAGTTTGGCATCGTAGCTAATGACAGCCATGTTCGTAGTGATTTTGGTGTGACTATAAGAAGTGTTATTTTTTAACAATTTATTTTCACGAGACTGTGAATTTCTTAACGATTATAAGTAGAGTGTTTACAGCCTGCATCTTGCAGAAATTGCTGCAGACTTTGCTATTGTTATTACGATAGTGACTAATCTTTCAGAAAAGAAGCTTTAACTATAAATTCGGCTGCTTGCAAGATGAAGAAAACTATGAAATACCACCGAGGATTATAAAAGGGGAAGGTCGAAGGAAAGTGGATCCCAGATCGACGATTTCCCTTCGAGAAGCTGAAATATGTCACGGTTGAAGGCGATTGGGGCCCCTGTTTCAATGACTTCGTTGGTCCACCTATAGTTATTCATACTCTTTGATTTTTTTTTTATCATTCTTTTATCTATTTTGTTTCGTGAATTCTTGTATTTTGTTTGTTTTCGATCAAATTATACGGCACTGATTACCGCATTACTACGAGGATGGTATTTGTAACAACCAAATGTAATTTTTCTTATATTGATTCACTTAACCCCTCATGGTGTTATAGAAAGGGAAATCAAACAGAGAATTGTTATAAATTGGCTGCTATGCCTTTTCCAGTTAATTATGTAACTGTCCTGTGCCCGAAGAGAACTAGCTTTAAAAAGAATGCGCATAGAAAAGAAAAAAAACATTTAAAGCCGCTTCAGGCTAGAATATGAGCAGAGAAATAAATTCCTACTTCGTAAATGATACCACCCTGTAGAGAAACCAACAACTATTCCAAAACCACGAGCAGCGTTTGGGTTGGATTACAAAATTTAGGGCTGGTATGTTCGCTTTACTCCTAATCCTTATGGCTAGTAACCATTTTACATAATTCTTTTGTAATCTTTCGGCGGGTTAAATTCAGATTGCCTCATTCAAACAAAAATGAAAAATAGATAAAAAAAAAGTAAGAAAAGATAATTAAAAACAAATAAAAGGGAACATAAAATAATAAAAATGGTCGGCCAGGATTTAATGGTATACACAAATCATTAACTCTATTGTTCGAATATTTCTTTCCAGCGGTAAAATATGAGTTGGGCATTCATTTTTTTGTTCGTCATGAATTGGTACTTAATTTAATCAATGCGCCGAGACGTTTGATAATTAATATCTTTCTCTCTTCATTAACAATTAATCGTCTTGAAGACCGCAACTAACGATTATTAAGTGATAACGATTTTAGTTTGAAATATAACATAGCCCTTTTGCTATCTGTGCGGAGTCATGAATTTTTAATAGCCACAGTGACCTCTTACAATCGTGATTTCCCAAAGCTTCTTGGAGACGCTTACGTCTAAAAGGCTTGAATCTTAATGAAAAATGAATGCAGTTTTTCTTTCCATGGTGATATTATATACCCACAAATGGCATTAAGGATGAGGTTGCCATAACTCAATTTCTACGTGAAATAAGAAAAATGAGTTCAAATGTACATAAACCTGTCGAAACGTCTTGTTAATTTATAAAGTAAGGTAAGAAGATAAGCATGTCATTATTCGGTCAACATTTTACATCTTTACTTGAGATTTATACTTGACGCATTCCAATCGCCATATGTACGTGAAGATATCATGTTATGTCACTCACACACATTTTTATGTATTTACAGAGGAAGGATTGGGATATGTTTTTCATTGGACATTGCTGTTAGCCATGACTTTTTCCATTCCTTACAACATATATATCCCATGTTTATTTTACAGATTGTAAGAACAGCACAGTTTTAGAACTAGACTCTCTCTCTCTCTCTCTCTCTCTCTCTCTCTCTCTCTCTCTCTCTCTCTCTCTCTCTCTCTCCTAATGATAAAGCTCTTATTGTAGTATGTTTTCCCGTAAGAGCCGAATGTCCATTAAAATTGCCAATGCACGTCTCTGATACTTCACCTAAAAACTCTACATCTGTTTGGCTTTCGGTGATGATGGGAATTTTCTAATTGTGCCCATAAAAGTCTCGGATAGGAAGCAAAAAAGTTAATTTGCAATTTGCCTCATGCGAACTGATAGTAATCGTTTCATGCATTCCAATGCATCGCGTGAAGGAATTTATCACTTGAGGATTGTTTTTGCTTATTGCAGAGTATGGTGCTATGAGAATGACAAATATGTAATATAGATATATGATCTAGCGAAGGATATTAACGGATGAAGAGATTTTCTTTTCTGTCTTAGGGGGTGCATATATTTGTATATATATATAATATATATATATATATATATATATATATATATATATATATATATATATATATATATATATATATACTATATATATAGATATATACTTATATATATAATATATACACACACCACCACTAATATATATATATATATATATATATATATATATACGTGTATAAATATATATATATATATATATATATATATATATAAATATACACACACACACACACATATATATAATATATATATATATATATATTGTGTGTGTGTCTGTTTGTGTGTGTGAGAGAGAGAGAGAGAGAGAGAGAGAGAGAGAGAGAGAGAATTTAAAACTGTCGTTACACGAACCTGGGGTCAAGTCCGAGAAAGAAAGAGAAAATGTTGGCAGTCATGGCGCCTGAAGACCTCGAGTAGTTCAGCATCCTAATTGGTGGTTACAACGAGCTTTGGTCCTAACGATCTCCCGGGGTCACACCCTGCCTGCACGTCAAAGATCCTGACGGAGCAGAAATAATTAAGACTAAGTTCTGGGCCCTGAATAATGTATGAGAGGGACAGTTTTGTCTTTCAGGGCGGGAAGGGAATCTCTAACGAGTTATGCTATTATCTTAATTTCTATGGTATGTAGGGTGAATGTTTATTGGATTCAGAGTGCAATAAAAAAAATTAACTTTTTTAAAAACCACATTTTAAGAAATAAGCTAATATTGTCAGATCAAGTGTGAATCTGTGTTGACCTAATTGTTTCTAGGATTGAATTTAAGTTACATTAGGAAGCACAGAAGCAGTCCGATATTTTTTATGCAAATATAGATTCAAATTACGTGTCCTTTCTGTATTTTTAAAATATCGTGCCAAGAAGCTTCCTTAACGAATGTATGATATATAATATATATAATATTATATATATAATATATATTATATTATATTATATAATTTTTAATTTTTTGGTCAAATGGTCATAATCTTCTATCAGTAGTGAAAGTGTCATTTCATTATCCTGTCAATGCAGCAGCGTTGCATGCTTATATATATATATATATATATATATATATATATATATATATATATATATATATATATATATATATATAAATATATATATATATCATATATATATATATATATATATATATATATATATATCTACGTATGGTTTAAGGCTTTACTGCCAGTCCTGGGATTGGGAAGTCGCTGGTTCGCGCCTGTCGATGGCCAATTCTATTATCGCTAATAAATTCCCCCTCGGTTAAGCTTATATGAAAATATGAAAATATATTAATTCCGAGGTAGAGCGAATTAGATATTAAAGGACATACGTAGTTCGATATATATATATATATATATATATATATATATATATTTATATATATATATATATACATACACATACATACATACATACATACATACATACATACATACATACGCCATAACTTCTGTATAACATTTAAATAAGAAAGTGAGAGGAGAGCCCTCACCTCAATAATCTTGGCCCAAATTGCGTCATTATGATAACTTAATATTTTTTTTAGCTTATACTTTTAATAGCCCCTATTCAGTATAACTGAGATATAAGTATCAATAATTCTTTATGAAAAGTATTGTGCCGAACTGAAGGAAGGAGTATAAGGAGGGTGCATATCCGCTAGGTCTACTTTGATCATAATTTCAGACACAGCAGAGGTTTTGAAAGTTGTGCAACCATATTTTTTTTTATTTTATCTATTTTTTCCAAAAGTACCCCTCTTCTAAATCTGTTAACCTTTGCGGAAAAGGATTTAATGAACGTCGACGTTGAAATATACATTTGAATTTGAATGTCATATCATAAATTTGATTTTCCAATATTTAAAAAAAAAAGAGAGAGAAAAAAAAAAACAAATTAACGTCCCACCAATTCTCCAACTAACGTTATACCTGGAAATGTTCTGTGCAATATGTCTGAAGGTCTAAGTGATCTGCACAATTAGGAGTAATGTTTTTCAAATAACTAGTGAATAATGTTTATTACGAATGTTTAACCGATACCGATACCAACCTTGAAAGCCGATACCAATACAGATACCCGTTCCTTCCATTGCACTGTTTATTTAGGAGAATATAAATATATTGTTACTAAAATCATTCCTGTTCTCTGGTTATTGTATATTAAAGGTTCAAAAGTTGAAAAGTCATATAATAGGGTTATATAAACAATTTCAAGGGCATAAGTTATATTGAAAAATAACATCAAGTATAGCCATTAAGCATTTAATCCCTTTATTACCTGGATACAGTTTGGCTTATATTATGGCTCCCATTAGAAAACTTTTAATTTAGGTGCGTAGTGATTACTCGAATTCACTGATATATACTTTTATTAGGAGTTTTAATTTATATTTTGGCTAGAAACAGTTAACAGTCTCGTTTATTTAGATTATGAAAGGTCCAGGTAATGAAGGGGTTAATCCTTTGCCTCATTACAATACATAAATTGGTTCTATTAAGTAATCCCAAGAAAAATGAGATGCCGGCACATAAATTAAAATAAGACTAAGAAAGGACCAGAGTTTTTTCTAGGTATAGATCAACAAAACATTAAACTAAAAAAAAAAGCACAAATCTCTTTGCAAGTTCCGACTCACACTGGACTTGGACCATCTGAACTAAGTAAAATTATAATATTATTAAAGATAATATTCAATATAATTATCCTAGAAATTAATAGAGATGCAGAAAATTGATATTATGCCAAACTTTATTTGGTGGGCTTTGTTAATATATACGTTTTAGGAAGCCTAAGGATTTTGAATTCATATACTAATGACAAAAGTATCGGATGGTATCCGCCAGAAATTCACCCATACCGAT
>NC_061108.1:49172836-49222836 GCF_015104395.2 Macrobrachium nipponense
CTGGAGCCTCGGGCTATTCGAACTCGGCTGTCGGATTGTTTGCGCGTTGTGTGTGTGTGTGTGTGTGAGTGTAGTTAGGCGCATGCGTGTTTTGTGGGCCAGTATATATTTTCTTTGCTATAAATAACGTGCAGAATGTAGGTTTGTCATTTATACTATAAGTGGTACCTGCTAAATCCATTGCCTTTCCTAATTTATTAAAAGAATTGCTGAACACTAGGAACTCAACAACGTCCACACCAATATATTCTTATGGCAAAGACGCGCGCGCGCGCACACACAAATATATATATATATATATATATATATTATATATATATATATATATATATATATATATATATATATATATATATAATATATATATATATATTATATATATATATATTATTATATAGGTTGCATATGTGTGTGTGTTTCGATATATAAATACGGAGAATGATTTTATAAATTCATAACGCTGTGTGTTGTGCAGTGGTTCGTGAGCAACGTATCTATGTGCATTTGCATATCTCTTGTTGATTTTATCCCTCTTCCCCAAAGAACGCAACTTCTCAACCGTCGTGAATGATCAAAATTGAGATTTTGATATTAATCTTTTAAACCGGTTTAGCATGTAATCTCCTGACAGATTCCCTTCGACAAGTGGATCTCCAGCGCACTCTTATCCTGTGGGTCATTGAATTTGACCTCTTCTTGTCAGATAAATTGCTCTAACATGAGTTAAAGCTGCCTCGAAGTGATCCCGCCGAGAGGAAATTGGCCATTCTTTTTTAAAGAATGGTCCACCGAAAGTCATATTTGGTAGTTAGAGCCACTACTGTTCTGCTTGTTTTCTCGGATTCTGCAAGCGTTTGCTTGTTTGTGGATTGTTTGGTCTTGTTTCGCCGATTCGTATTCCTTATGTTTTAACATATATGTTTCGCATGTATTTGATTGTCTATCCTCACTGGTTTTGTAGAATCAGTGAAGCAGTTCCTTCGTGATTATTGACAAGCACGTGTGGTCATACAAAAATGTAAATGGACTTTTTTGTGTCCCGTCATATTTTTCTAAACAATTTGATTTTTACCGGAATCAGATATACTACGTGCTGTTACCTTGTCAGATTGCATAAACAAATATTGCATGATGTAGTACATGTGGAAATGACTAGGATCAGTATTGACTGTCAACTGTTTTCAGTGGAAAAGGATACAGGACAAATGAATTAGGATTCACTGGCGAAAGAATGTACAGTTTTGCAATGTTTCCTTCTTTCTTTCTTTTCTTTTCTTGATAAGTCTTTTACAATCCATGATTACTAGTGCTGTGACAGTTGCATATTATTTTTGATAGTATTTGATTATATATTCCATAACTTTTATATGAGAACATTTTGGTGTCATGTCTGTCATGGATTATATGTTTTAGAAATGTTTGGTAATTTTCAGAGTTATGACTATTTGGATTATCAGTTTTCATACCTACTATGTTAATTTCAGATTTCAGTTCAGTGTTTAGTATAATAATATTTTAAATCTTTTTATATTAAGCAATTTCTGATGCCAATCCAGTCTTGCAATATATATTTTCGATGCTTTTGTGTACCTGTTGGACTGTGTTCGTAGTTTGACCGAGGTTTCCAAACACCCCTATTACGGTTTCTTTTGAGCTATCTTAGGCCGGTTATTCACGCTCAGGTTTACCTGTCCGTCCACTTACGACCGTTCGACGGATGACCGTCCACACGTAAAGAGTAGAACTGTCAGTCGGACAGTCGAGTCAAATCGAGGTCATTGCCCTCGTTTCTCGCCTAGCCTTCGTCGTGGCAACAATACTATGGCAGCGATGGAAACTCCACTGGGTGATAAGCAGTGGAGCTACAGCCTACATAGACTATATTGCTGCTACGGCAATTCACTTCAAAATAGAAAAACAAAATGGCGTAACAGAGCACGGTCTAAATATTGCCTGTTAATTAAAGAGAGATGTTAATTCTCATACAATATTGATGAATAAGGTTAGATTAGACCCGGGGGTAACATTTCCATGAAGAGGCAGGACACTGGCCTAGTCCTATACCAAATTGTATTTATCACTTGGGAATAGTTTTTATTTATCATATGCTGATTTTGACTCGCAACGGTCTACAAATAGCGCTATATACACAGTTTATTCATATTCTGGTCGGAGCGGCTGAGATCCTTCCCAGGCGAAATCCAGCGGCGAACTGTCATAAAATCGTTGGTTACCCGTCCACACGTGCGATCACCTGTCGGTCGGTCGAAAGAACTTTGGGTAATTCCATCAGTTCATCAAGTTCTGGTGAGTGGACTGACTCCGCTCACAAACTCGTCCACACGTACGTTTTGACGTTAGTTTCGATGAACTGACAGGGAGACGACAGGTAAACCTGTGCGTGAATACCCGGCCTAATTAGTTGGTCCCAGTGAAAGAGTACCATTTTGTGTTAACCTAGATAAGGGGCCGTACTTTGTGGAAGGACGCTTTATGGGATAATATTCTTATAAAATGGTTCCATATGAATATTCGCTCATAAAAAATTACAAGCACACACACACACACACACATATATATATATATATATATATATATATATATATATATATATATTTGTAATATATATATATATATATAGTATATATATATATATATATATATATATATATATATATATATATCATGCGCTTTTTCCTATTTGGAGGGGGAGTGACATAAGAAGTGTACAACCTCCCAGTTCCTCATAAAGTTTCTAGTGCTGAGATTGCTGTGGCCTTACATAATTTTCTTTACCTCATTTCAAGCCGATACGCTGTGAACAGTGCACGGACCTCCCAAACGTGAGGTGAGTGCTGCACTACTCGGATACGTTGCCCAATTTGGCTGATTGCACTTTCTAAAGGTGCAGTCGGATGTGCAATCATCTCGAGGCGCATGAAAATTTTTTTTTCAAATATATCTCGTCGTGGTCAAAAGACTAAGGCGTTATTATAATTATATGAAAGCTACCATTAATGTGAGGCGTTAGGTCACTTTTGGCTGTGCTTTTATTCTCTTAGAGTATCACATAGTGGGATAGCACATGTGAAAAGAAGCTTGTATTTTTGGATCTGAAAACCAAAAATATATGTGGATGAAAATGTGGAAGGTATAATCTGATTCACGTCATAATGCATCGTTCCTCGCAAAAAAAAAAAAAAAAAAAAAAAACTGACTTAATACTTGGCATTAGTCACTCATGAAGGAAAGCACTATTTGTTCTACGACCCGCCTCTCTCATTCTCTCTCTCTCTCACTCTCTCTCACTCTCTCAAACAGTCTTCCCATCTGACACATAAACAAAGAATATTTTTCACCACGACGATGTTCCCTGCCTCTCGTGCCATGATAAACATTGAACCAAGATCGGTAGATAAAGGGCTTTGGGTCTTTTGTTGGTTTTTTTCTGCCAAGAGGTGATGTATTTTTATATCTTAATTTTGTATATCGTGGAGAAAATTGGAGAAAGGAAAGAATAGTCTATATCAGAAAAGCTTTTGTCGATGGGTAATTTGAATAAATACTCTTTCTCAATGTAAAGGCATTGATACCATTAGATTGGTATTTGTTGCATTGTAAATTAACCCATTTTAAAACTTCCATAATTAGCTAATACAAAAATAAATGGAAATACATAAATAATGTAGAATCATTGCTTTCCTTAAATCAAACATTTTTCGCCCTCTCCGGTAAGGAAGGTGATTTGAGTTTATGAAAATACCATTGACCGACAACGACAACAATTATTCAGAACTCAATAAATCAAGTTATTACTGTCATAGAGTGAAATTTAATTCCATGGGTTTCTCAGTGTTCAAATATAGGGGCAGAAGAACCAGACATCTGGGTTTATTAAAATGGAATAAGAAATATTAACAAATGAGCTGTCTTGAATAACATGTTAGAAATAATTTAGCAATCATACGTTGTTCAATGTTTGTTTCTTTTTATTCTCAAAGAAACCTAAAACTAGGTTAACGCTTCAAATATAACTTCACACACACACACACACACACACATATATATATATATATATATATATATATATATATATATATATATATATATATATATATATATATATATATATATATATATATATATATATATATATATATATATATATATATATATATATATATATATGAATGTACCTGTGAGTGCACGACCTTGGAGGATAATTTGATACATTTTTATATGTATATAATATATATATATATATATATATATATATATATATATATATATATATATATATATAATGTAATGATTGTACCTGGGAGTGCACAACCTTGGAACCTTGGAGGATAACGTGAAGTTGATCTGGCAATGACCTTGACAATGAGGGCCATTCATATGCAAAATCAGAGCTGAGGCCCTACTTCAGTTTGGGTATTAGTTATGTAAACATTAAGGTTTAGCTTAATTAATTATACTTACACTCTCGATCACATTAGAAATGAAAGGATCACACCATATAGATTGAAGTGGGATGTAAGGACAGATAACAATTAACAATGAGAGCTCTCTCTCAAATCCAAAGGTGGTCAACTGAGTCCAAGTGATAGCTACGGGGGTAGGTCTATCATGACTAGAACCTTCTTCCAACTTTACTCCTTCCTCCTGTATGGGTTCCTACTGTACTGATTTGTAAGGACGATCATGGGTCCTTATATACCCTTCTGCAGCCGCCATCTTGAATGTTTTCTGATCAGTGACTTCCATTGTTTCTTCATCAAAGGAGGACACTTCAGATTCCCAAGGAAATGCTGGAAGAGAACAATATTTCGACAGAAACGAATGTCTCCAAAGGAACAACAATGGAAGGGGCGTCGCTGAGGAGAGAAGTTGAGAGTGGGCAGAGCTACTAGGTGTTAAAGGGTTAGGGTCAGGTCAAAGTTCAATGGCCCGTGACAGGGTCAAGAGGGGTGGGCCACTGAAGCTGAGGTGTTAATGAAGGGATCACGCCCCTATGAAAATTGGCACAATTGTGTGAAGAGAAGTGTGAAGATTAAGGCTTGCCCTCTTTTCCCATGAGTGTTGTGACCATATGCAAGTGGTAATACTCAGGCGGCCAGCTAGTTTAGATGGCGGGAAGCGCTAATGACAGCTGGAGGTTATTAAA
This sequence comes from Macrobrachium nipponense, assembly GCF_015104395.2. Lineage (NCBI taxonomy): Eukaryota > Metazoa > Arthropoda > Malacostraca > Decapoda > Palaemonidae > Macrobrachium > Macrobrachium nipponense. The sequence goes on from NC_061108.1 coordinate 49,178,004, forward strand.
GGCGATTATACGGAATTGAACAGGGAATTAAACAATAGGTTTAAAGGAAAAACATCGCTTAGAATCGGCTGAAGGAGACACTAACAGGGATGCAGGTGTTCCCAAATGGAATGCCACAGTTTTCCTGTCGCTAATCCGAGAATCCTCTGGGAATTCGCTTGGAGTGTCTGGATGTTGCGCTATTGTATTCACAGTGTCTTGAAAGGAAATTTTAAGGATATGAAGAGTTCGCTAAGTGAAACAAAGCTTACCTTAGTTTATTTTGACACAAAGCTGATTTTTTATGACATTAAGGAGTCGAAGGCAAGGTGTCTGGTAGTGTGTGACTTATATGATAGCAAGAAACATTGGCTTTATTTTCCTTGCACTCATTGTGCTGCTCCTGTCTGAAGGTAAAAGCAGCTCCGGGCAAAACAACTGAATTTTCTGAACTAAAAAAAAAAAACACATTTTTAGCATTCTTTTACTGTACACATTCTTTTGGGTGGAGAAAATATATATACTATATATATATATATATATATATATATATATATATATATATATATATATATATTGTATATATATGTATATGTATATATATATATATATATATATATATATATATGTATATATATATATATAATATATATATATATATATATATATATATATATATATTAATCTTTTCCTTAACATTATTTCTACTTCGTTGTATTATACCTAATTTTTCCTCTCAGACATATTGGGCTATTATAAAACAGTTTACCTGGTTTCATTATATTTAAACAACACCTAAATGGGCTGAAATCTTTTCATATACGTTTATTAGTTAACAAAGCTTTAAAGAAATTGTATTTATTGATAAGTAAGATAAGGGAAACATGTTATTTTACTATAAAAAGACCAAATTCCATAACATGTTAAATTATTTGTCTAATAATATATGCTCTTAACTCGTCACCGTTCTCTTTTCTTATATTTTTCTTGATTACGTGTCCAAAAATAGGAAATACGGCAGGTAAGAGATCATTGTGCTTTTTACGATATATAATACTGGATAATGTGACCAGAAGACTCAATGAAATGTTGTTGCTATGATATGTCGTTCATTATTTCCACTTTATTCTTATTGTTTTTATTTGTTTACTTTTTTTTGTGAAGGATACTTAGGGTATAGTTATCAGCCGCAGCCAGCGTTCATTTCACAGGAAGAGCTTCATTCCTGGTATTTAGCTGATCGTCGGCATTCCTTACTGGTAGGATGCCCTTATTTCTCTAAGAGTTAGAAGTTCATAAAATGGACTGATAAGATGTTGAACTTCGATTAATTAAGCTCCTGACTGACAGGTTTTCTTGCACAAACTCCGCTAGTTTTACTCAAGCAAGAAAATTATTTTTATAACATTTTATAATACTAATCTGGTCACCAAGAAAGCACATTAAATGTTCACCTTATATTCGAAGTGTCAGAATTTATTAACTGTAAAAGTTGTAATACTTGAATTATATTTACTAAAGATTAAATTATTGGCCATAGCAAATATTTCTCATTAATTGTAGATTAAGGGAAATCCGCGAAAACTAGATTATTTTAAAAAGCATTGTCTTGATTTGTTCTGGCTGTAAATTGTGTGAATTTGATGCGATAATATAACGCTTAGTGTGTCGTAATTCATATAGGAGACATGATTTAGTAGTAGTCTGAGGAGTATTACTAGTAAATCCACACATTTATGCGACTTTCATATTTTTAGTATTAATTGCATGTTTCTCGGTTGTTTCATTCTTTTGAAATAATAATAATAATAATAATGATAATAATAATAATAATAATTTTCTTACCTTGTCCATTTCTTCCTCTGGTTTGCTTCTGTAGCTCCAGTCTCTGGCTGTTGGTTACTGTCGTTGTGGTGGTCAGTTGCTGGATGACGACCTCCAAGTACCTGAGCGTCTTCCCCTTCAATTGGGCTGAATACCTGGCTGCCAGACGTAGTTCCTCTGTTGCCAGGGGTTCCATTTACGTCGTTGTCGTTTAATCCTTCATTTCTTTCCATCATTGCTGAGTTTTGCTATTTAACCCATGGCTGCGCACTACCCCATCAGGAATAGGTACTCATTTACAGCTGAGTAGACTGAGGAAATTATGGTAAAGATCCTTTCCTAGGGATCAGCGCTGAGGAGAGCGGTCACCCTCTAACGACTGACCAGCCCCAATTTTGCTTAACCAGTCCATTGACGACCTAACCCACTCTGCCACGGCGTGATTCGGTGGCAAAAGCCCTCCACTGGAGCCTGTGCAAGAAACATCAGCTACCTTGCAGTAATAAGTGGTACGAGCACCAACCTGAAGGAATGATAGAAAACGATCAGGCAAAGACCCTCTGAGACTATGGTATCAGAACAGATAGGGTGATACGTGCAAATAGACCAGACGTGACGTTGATTGACAAAATCAAGAAGAAAGTATCACTCATTGATGTCGCAATACCAGGGACACCGGAGTTGAAGAGAAAGAGAAGGAAAAAATGGATAAGTATCAAGACCTGAAAATAGAAATAAGAAGGATATGGGATATGCCAGTGGAAATTGTACCCATAATCATAGGAACACTAGGCACGATCCCAAGATCCCTGAAAAGGAATCTAGAAAAAACTAGAGGCTCAAGTAGCTCCAGGACTCATGCAGAAGAGTATGATCCTAGAAACGTTGCACATAGTAAGAAAAGTGGTGGACTCCTAAGGAGGCAGGATGCAACCCGGGGGAAAAAAAAAAATAATAATAATCTTTCTGGAAGTATCTGTGGAGCAAACATAGCAACTTAAAATTTTTCTATCTTGGCTTTGGTTTGGTAAATTTAATACATAATTGTCAAATCAAAGTTAGTCGAATCACCCACTATAGGTGGCTGGAATTTATTTTTTACTGGAATAATTGGTAGCATTAGGTTATTTGTTACTTGAAAAGATAGTAAAACTCATGAGGGGCAGGGTGAATAAAACTCAAAATTGAATCAGTTCAGTAGTATGGTAACTGGTTAACGTTCAATTTTGTTGGTGTATCTTCATGTTTGGTAACTTTTTATACAGGGAGAATCATGTCATTGCCACATGAAAGGGCAATAGCTATTGCGTAGCACATTGAACACTTCCACGGGTTTAATATATCTTAAGCACAATATTTTTTCTTCTTTTTCCCGCTCGCGCATCGGTTGACTTGTTTTGGCCAGGAATTATCCGACTCTCGAGCATTATACCCGATTATGAGCAAGACTCTGGCAGTAGAAAGCTCCTTATTGTAGGATTTATTATCAATGAGGAATCCACTGAGCTGATTTTGCATGCATGCTTTCAGAAAACAATTGTGCCTCAGAGGAGGGAGGAGATCAGGTGCTTTGTAAGAATGCGAATCGGGTGTGGTGGACAACCTTTCTTCTTCACTGATTTATAAGCTCTTCAGGCTGCCTGCCAATGTGCTGCTGCGAGGGGGAATGTTTATCGAGATTTTTTGCCTACTTTTCTTTTATAAAGCTGCATGCGCATTTACATATATCTGGTTGCATTTTGGCCGTGTCTATTGTAGGATTGGTGCGTTTTCGCTGAGAGAGGGAGGAGATTGCTAGAGGAACTACTATTTTTTTTTTTTTTTTTTTTTTTTTTTTTTTTAATACATTATCTGGACTACCAAATCGAATGGATGTCCTCCAGGAACAATGGGTAGCATGTCTCTGCATTTGAACAGTCAAGGTTAGATGAAATCAGAAGCGATACTGATATCAATCTCTCTCTCTCTGTCTCTTTCTTCTCCACTAGATTTGCCCTTTGGGATATTTTTCCTTTTTGCGTTCTTACTTGAAACCGTTTCACTAGTGTATTTTATCCTTTCCTTGTCTTCTGTAAACGTGATGCTTAACATAGGAAACGGATAATAATGTATAGTTTGAATAATAAAGTACTCTCGTGCATTCGTTAATTTTAATTAAGGGAAGAGAGGAACGGACGATAACGGCTTGACCTCTCTACAATAAGCAAATCATTATCAGTCTTCTGGAGAAGTTCTTGCACACTCGAGTAGTGTAATTCCCCTTTTCACATAGAGGGCCAAAGTAAGTGTTGCAAGCACGTCTTTCCGAATTCTTGAAGCAAAGTTGTAAGTGAAGATTGACCTGTTATATTCATAGAGAAATGGCACATCAAGCAATGAGAGCACCACATTACTGTCCATGGGTTTGTCAGTATTATTTTCTAAGAAGCAAAAAAGGTTTGACTTCATGTCGCATGATTTTTTAGTTCTTTCCTCATCAAGTATAACATGTAGGAAAAAAGAATCCTCATAATTATAATATGATTGATGTGCTACTGTGTGAGTATCTGAGAGCGTCATCTTTGTTCTGTTTGTATACTCACGCTGTGAATAATGATATCCTTTTATCAACTGAAATATTACTTTTAAATATCACGTAAAAAAAGTGAATTATGTATTCATGCTTAGGTCTGATAAAAGAACTCGTGATCTTTGTCGTTGATGTCTACATTAAGTGAATTGATGCTGGTCTCTATAAGGGTTTGGGTCAATCAAGTCATGTTGGCTGAAGAAACCTGCTGAGTCGAACCACTTGTCATGATTCATTTGTCTTCGCGGCCGACGTTGTTGTGCCTTTGTTGATTATGCTAAGGAGGTTTTACCGGCTTCATCCTCAGGTGACCCTTTTTTAGGGTACGACTTGTTTTTTCTCAGACAGCCCGTCGATTCAGCTCTTCTGCTCCAGATTGTAGTATAGATCCTCAAAGAATGTTTTTATTATTATTATTATTATTATTATTATTATTATTATTATTATTATTATTATTATTATTATTATTATTATTATTATTATTATTAATTCTACACATTCCAGATGAGAGTAATACTTCTGTAAAAAAAAACTTAACCTCCAAATATTGCCTTTTTCCTGATAATTTATTCTGTCCTTTGTACATTATTCAAAAATGCATTAAACAGCATTGTCTCTAGTCTACCGTTCTTTCTTAAACGCTGTCTGTTAGCGTTATCAGCTGCTATCTTTCATGGTCTTGGCCGAAATGGAAAACGCTTATAGTCCCCATTGAAATGTTTGATTTAGCATGAATAGCAAAGTAAAACGGTATCAAAAGCTAGTATCCCAAAACGAGCCTTATTTGTGTTTAGATGACGGGGATCGGTGCGTTTCATGCTCCCGCGATTTACAGAATCGAGTGACAGTTCTTACCTGGATGACTCGAAGTGAAATGACAGGAGGCAGCCCCAGGAGCCACTCACCTGACCGCGGTATCGCAAACCTTCATTGGAGATGGTTTGGAACTGCGCTTTGTACTCGATAGCATCTTCCTTTTTTGGGCGGGGCCGTACCCAAAGTTCAATCTATTGTGATGTAGATTAACCGGTATTTTTTTTTTTACGCCATAATGAACTTTTCCTAAAATAAACATACTACGATATACCCGGTGTAGTTATATAAACGAAGAAAATAGGATATATCCCCGTTACAATATTGCTTTGGGAATATCATCAAAGGTATTCGAAAGGCATGTTGCTAATTTCCATGTTAATTTTCGCAGCTAAAAATAAATTAAATAGCTGTCCCGTACGCCACTGTATGCGGAACGCGATATTGTCATGTTCAGTACAGTTGTTTAGTGCTTCTTGTAAGTTAATAGCGAATAAGTTATACGTAGACACTCGTAGTGTTTTATACATAGTAAGAGTCCTCACTTTTGGGTTCATATCGTATTCATTCACTTACACCACGAAGAAAACCATTTCTAATCGCTGTCACATCGTTATTCCTCTCTGTTGGAACTTTTTATAGGAAAATTACATTAATCGGTGGCGCTATTAGCATCATAAGTTTTGATTTAAATTGGTATCATAAATATTGCACCAGCATAAGCCGCCAGAATTTAATTATGTATTGGTTTTACTGAAATACTGTAACCCTGATTACCTGACATGATTTCTCCTTAACTTCACTAACGGAATGATCGCCTCGCATCTTCCGTTTCCTGTTCCATCACCACAATTTTACCAACAGTTATAACAAAGACTTTCAAGTGTAAAGAAATGTGCCAGTAACTAAGAAACCCCAACAACAACGTTGGTATCAGTAAGTGCTATGGTATTCATTTAGTGTTCATCAGATAAAGACGATAATGATAAAGATAGCTGACCTTATTAAAACTATTTTTCTTGAGTAGTAATAAACTTGATTCACGGTACTTTGATCAGCCGCTACTGTTTTCTAGAAGCAATTAGCTGCTCTTTATGCTTAGGTTACATATCCAATGGCTGCAGCTACGTGTTAAAGCAATGGAAAGTAAAAGGTTTTTCATGCTTTTATACTTATACGTGTCCCAAGTTGTAAAGTATCAAAGGTTGTTTAAGCATTTAAATGTATACATGGTAGCTATAAAACCCTGATGCATCCGGTCCACATTTCTCTCCACTCACATTTTTTGTGTACATCTCATAAAACTGGAGGAGTTTTTTATTGCTTGCTCCTGTCCGTCGTGTGGTCCTTGATCGTTCGTTCTTGACGGTGGCCCTCCTCCTAACTACCTCCCACCTCCCACTCCCCTACCCCTACCCCTCCCCTCCCCCGCCTCCCCCTCCCCCCTCACCCCCTCTTCTCTTCGCTTCCTCTTCTCTTTCTTCTTCTTCTTCTTCATATTGTTCTACTAAGGATTTTAGAAAGTGATCTCTCTCTTGAAGATATTTCATCGCAGAGAATTTTATGGCTTGTGTTACCTAATGTCAAGTTTATTCCATTTAAGCCAATGTTGACTGTTTTAAAATAATCACAGGCAAATCTTAAGAAACGCTCCATTTCATTCAAGTTTCTTGCAAAGGAGAGAAACTTCGCAATCTATAGCAAGATTTTTGGCAAGAAACTTATTTCCTTATAGTGATGTACAGAGTAATTAGTTCACATTAACCTTATAAAGATTAAGATATTGTGAAAGCGAAAGTTAATTAATTTGGAAACTGAATCTGAGGCCGAAAATTATCCACCTTTACTCCTGCCATTTTTCTTATTTTTTTAACTCAGGAGAAGTGAAGTTTAGAATAAGACGGTACGTTTTTAAAATCCAGCTGTTGTTTAAAACATAAGAGTTGAGTAGAAAAAATCGACAGACTTAACCTTAGCTTCTGGTCATTGCGGTCTGGATTGACTCCTATTTGCCTCAGGCGAGTTGTTATATGAACAAATACTGCATTTGCCAATAATCAAACCCATCAAAACTTCGTCGATTTCGAGCAATTTTTCTAAATTTGGACGTCACTACGTTCTGTAAACACAAAAAATACACATATAAATATTATATATATATATATATATATATATATATATATATATATATATACATATACATATATATATATATATATATATATGTATATATATACATATATATATATATATATAGTGTGTATATATATATATATATATATATATATATATATATATATATATATATATATATATATATATATATATATATATATATATATATATATATATATATATATATATATATATATATATATATATATATATATATATATATATATGTATATATATATATATATATATATATATATATATATATATATATATATATATATATATATGTGTGTGTGTGTGTGTATTTTTGTGTTGCATTGCCACATTTATGACTAAACAAAGTTTTAGTGTACTTACAGAACCTAGTGAAGCCCAAATTTAGAAAAATTGCTCGAAATCAACGAACTTATGATGGGTTTGATTATTGACAAATGCAGTATTTGTTCGTAAACAACTCGCCTGAGGCAACTAGGAGTCAATCTTGACCGCAATGACCAGACGCTAAGGCTAAGTCTGTCGAATCTTTCTACTCAACTCTTATGTTTTATACAACAGCTGGAGTTTAAAACGCACCTTCTTATTCTAAACTTCACTTCTCCTGAGTTAAAAACTAAAAAAAAAAAAAAAAAAAAAAATGGCTGGGGTAAAGGTGGATCATTTTCGGCCTCAGATTCAGTTTCCATTATAATTAACTTTCACTTTCACAATACTTAAATTTTATATAAGATTAATGTCAACTAATTACTCTGCAATGAAAGTCCTTCAAGATATATATATATATATATATATATATATATATATATATATATATATATATATATATATATACATACACATATATATATATATATATATATATATATATATATATATATATATATATATATATATATAAGCACACACAAACGCACGCACACCCTATATTAGTATATATATTATATGGTGTGTGTGCGTGCGTGTATGTATGTATATATATATATATATATATATATATATATATATATATTATATATATATATATATATATGTGTGTGTGCGTGTGTGCGTGTGTGTGTGTGTGTGTGTGTTTTCGCATGCCAGCCGCGATCTCGTTGGGTCCATGAGTGAAGATCTCAATTGATTTACTAGATCAATGACTTGGCTCAATTAGGATGCCTTTACAACAGGATAACTTAATCAGTGACTACGTATGTCCAACGACAAAGATTGACAGCGAGCGAAAAGTAGTCAATTTAAGACTGTGAAATATAAACGAGCTACCAAAGTTTGGTTCAAAAGAAAACACACTTAACCACTAAAATTAAGTAAAATTTCACTAAAGTGCTAAGGATATTAAAAGGGTTTCTATTGAATCCTGTGGCACTATAAGCTACATTATACAGGGTTACAAGCACTAACTAGTGCCACACCAGGTACGATGTATTAACTAAAAGATCTAGAACCAATACTAAAGTTAACACTTAGAGGAAAACAGGATTTTCTTCAACGCGTCGGACGCAAAGCAGCTAGAGGCAAAGTAACATTCAAATAATAGCGTCTATGATCACGTGTGTAATGTTTCGTTTGCAATTGTTTCTACTTAACACCGTTGAATGACACATAGGTAGACAAAGGAGCACTTCTGGTACATCTGCAAGATATTCAGAGTTGTAATGACCTAGACTAGGGATTTTGCAAAGTACTCGGCCGAGTATCTGAAAAAATTTAACAAATTTACTAATTTGGATCCCGGCTTCTTAGTGACAAACGTGGGTAATTAAGTAGTATATGAACGTTATATATATATATATATATATATATTATATATATATATATATATATTATATATGTGTGTGTGTGTGTGTGTGTGTGTGTGTGTGTGTGTATATATATATTATATATATATATATCCATATACATATATATACTATATATACAATATACTACATATCTCTATACTAATATCATATAGTAATATATATGTGTATATGGGAAAATGTGTCAATATGTTTGTTTGTTTTGACTGTTTGTTCCAAATAATCTGCACCAGTGAACCATTCAGTATGAAATTTGGCACAGAGGTTAAGCTAACATAGGGTTCGAACATAGGCTAATTAGATTTTCTTAAAAACATATATAACCCCTCCTAAAAAGTTATTAGGTACTTCTACGCCCAAGAATTTTTCTTATTTTTGGCCCGATTTCTTTCAATTTTGAAACTTAGGCTATTTGTATTGTTGCATTACCTCAGAATAGTTATCAAGCCGCGTGGAGCCCTGGGGAAGACCCCTTGAAATATAACTTTCTTGTTTTGGGGCAGGTTTTGGTCAAATTTAAAGTATGATTTACTGACACCAATTGCATTATTTATAAATTACTATAGGCACTGGGTGACCCCTGTGCCCCCTCCTCAATATAGCTATATTATTATTTTATCCTTTTGAGCCATACATCAAGTTTTAACAATCAAGCATCTTTCCTATAAATATGTGCTGTGCTGGATGAAGAAAAGTGCAATGGTCCAAGTGGATTACTTATTCTGACAGTGATTGCAAAATCCACCCTGTAGGGTTGTCATCACAGAGAGCATGCCCCTTTGTATACCGACCAACTCCGGGTACATCAGCCATGATTAGCATGGCAGAGGGGGTCGGATATCGATTCTAATTAAAAATACCCGAGTTCGACAGTGATTGGTAAGGTCGGAATCAGTATCAACTTATACCTCACTTGTTGGCCGAATCGATAACATCACTGAAGTCCTGATTTCTCCTCGGTCCGCTGGGTACTGGTTCGAACCCACGATAAGACGAAATTATTAACAACCAAAAAATTCTCCTTTGGTTAACATATATGAAAATATATTCATTCCGAGGTAGAGCGAATTGGATATTAAGGGACATTTGTAGGTCGATGTATGTATAGGAATGACAGTGATGTGATAAAGATTCATAATATGGCTAATTACAGAAAACGTGTTACTTGGTTAACATGGCAGAAGGGGTTGGATATCGATTCTAATTACAAATACCTGAGTTCAACAGTGATTTGTAAGGTTGGAATTAATATCAACTTATACCTCACTTGTTGGCCGAATTTATAACTTCACTGAAGTCCTGATATCTCCTTAGTCCGCTCTGCGCTGGTTCGATCCCACGAGAGATTGAAATTATTATCAACTAAAAAATTCCCCTTTGGTTAACATATATGAAAATATATTAATTCCGAGGTAGAGCGAATTGGATATTAAAGGACATTTGTAGCTCGATGTATGTACATGAATCACAGTGATGTGATAGATTCATGTATATATATATATATATATATATATATATATATATATATATATATATATATATATATATATATATTGTGTGTGTGTGTTTGTGTAGAATCTTCTAGTCATTCGAGAAGTTAAGAGGGCATTGTCGAGGAACGAAATGAAAAAAAAAGCTTGAATAAAGACAAAAGTGCTTGGTATAGACACTTTCTGAATAACATTTCTTGTGGTAATTGCTTATATATATATATATATATATAATATTATATAATTACCATTATATATAATCTATATATATATATATATAATATATATTATGTATATATTATATATATATATTATTATATATGTATGGTGTGTGTGTGTGTGTTGAATTACTTTAGCCAAAAAGAATGGCTTGTTACACATTGTTAGAATGTTTAATCTTTAACTTTGTCTTTAAACGTATGTGTGCTAACGCGTATGTTTCTCGTGTCTTTGAAACAGATGATTCTGGCAAAGGGGGACGGGAGTCCTAGAGGGACAGGGAGTCCCAGATGGGAGAGAGAATTGGTGTGACAAATTACTGTTTTAAACATTTTAATGTTGGGGGGTTAACCGAGTTAAGTTAGTCAGTAAGACTTGATTCATTATCTTTCCATTGTTAAATAAATAGTTATTTTTTATATAACTTGACTCATTTTGATTACCTGTCAGAATGGAGAGAAAGAGGTGGAGAGATAGAGAGAGAGAGAGAGAGAGAGAGAGAGAGAGAGAGAGAGAGGGGGGGGTCGCTAGTCGTTGGTCGTTTGGAGAGAGAGAGAGAGAGAGAGAGAGGATTGTGTGTCGGGTTGCCTGACGCTCGGGGTTCCACGTTTACCAAATAAATAAAGAGATTAATATCCCGTTAACAGGTGGTGGCAGCGGTGGGATTCGAACCCACGCCTCTGAAGAGACTGGTGACCAGTTAAACATAGAGGGGTCATGATCAGTTTTGTTGTCTTAGCGATAGTTTTCGAACGACGAAGCCTTGTGGTATTGTGGAAAGTTATTAATTTGTTAGGTTTCAGTTACTAAGTGAGAGATAATGAAAATATCTGTCCATTAACTGTAGTACTGAGCAAAGACAGTTGAACTAGGGTCAGCAAAATAAGCCCGTTGCGAGGTGCCTGGCTGCCTGCCTGCCAAAATGAGTACTCAGTCTGGTTTGTGTGTGAATGATATCGAGTGCATCCTGTGATGCCCGTGCGTGTGTTATTAGAGTGTCCTGCGCAAATTCCGAGTTTTTTGTTCTCTTTATGAAGTGGTGAGTGTTGAAGATCATTTTGGGATCTTGGGGAGGGTTTTTGAATCACTCAGTGTTATGGGACTGGTTTAAGAGGTCAAAAAACTTTTTCCCATAGTAGCAGAATTTCAACAACAATGACAAAAGTTTTTTTTACATTACTAATAAATTTCAACATGTGCCCCCTTTGCTGCCGGGAGTATGTCTAAGCGAAATTCTATCTCTGGCCAGGTATTCTCCAACATCTCCATAGCTACCGTTACTAGAACTGCCGTTATCCTTGCTTTCAAGGTCTCAATATTAGGTACTGGTGTACTGCTCAATTTATCCTTGATATAACACCATAAGAAAAAATCAAGAGGGGTAATGTCTGGTGAACGTGGTGGCCATTCTGTTGGCCCCTCTCTCCCAATCCAGCGGATGCATCACTCACACTGGGTCTACCGCTTCTCTTACGGTCTTAACACTTCCAGTCTCTCTGAACTTTTTACACCAGTCTTTAATGCTTTTAACATCTGGTGGTTCTCGTCGACACTCATTTCTGAACTTGCGATGAACTGCAACAGGTGATTTTGTTTCGTGGTACCATAAAACACTCTGGGCTTTCTCCTGTAATGACACCATTTTTGCTCTTCTTGACTCAGCTGGCGGATAGAGTGATCACAGAATGTGAAAATTGTACGATCATATCCACATTAATTTTTAAGTTATAAATTTTATTAATCAGGGAATGACCTTATGGACACCATATATATATATATATATATATATATATATATATATATATATATATATATATATAGTAAATAAAATATGTTGCTCCTCTATTTTGAGGGGGTCTCATACTTCACCTTCTTTGGAAGGGATTCAAAAGTATTGGTAGCACTGACCTTCATCCCTCCTCACTGGGCATTGTCTCTCTCATCTCTTCTCTTCCTTCTTCATCTCTCTCTCTCGTCTCTCTCATCTCCTCTCTCTCTCTCTCCTCCTCCTCACACCTATTCTTAACTAAGAGCATCTAGATTAAATCTTAAATTTACAACATGTGAATGGAATCTCTCAGTTTCTAAAGAGGCGAACCAAAAAGTTGAAGAGGTGAGGTGCTGGCCAAAGAAACGGGAGATCAGCGCCTGTGCTATGAGCCTCGCAGAGACCCAGGAGGACTTAAACTAATATAATATATATATATATATATATATATATATATATATATATATATATATATAAAATATATATATATATATATTTATATATAATATATATATATTATATTTATATATATATATATATATATATAATAGATATATATATATATATATATATATATATATATATATATTATATATATATATATTTTATATTATTATATAATATATATATTATAATTAATATTTATTATATATATATTAAATATGATATATATATATATATATATATATATTATATATATATATATATATATATATATAAATTATATATATATATATATATATATATAAATATATATATATATATATATCTATATATATATATATATATATATATTGTATATATATATTATATATATTATAATATAATATATTATAATAAGTATATATATATATATATATATATCCATATATTATATTAAACTATTATATATATTATATATATATATATAATAATAATATATATATATATATTATAATATAATATATTATCTATATATAATATATATATATATTATATATATATATATATTATATATATATATATATAATATAATAATTAAAAATGGTAGAATGTTGATAAGTGCTGGTTAAGGCTTTTTCCAGTGAAACGGACATACGTTTTGTCGCATTTCTTACTTGGTACCATTCACCAGTAACGTAGGATTTTTCTTTTCCTGTAAACTGTAATAACTGAAGACGCTGCAGTATTAGCGTAGTTGGAAACAAAAGGGGTTCTCTCTCTCTCTCTCTCTCTCTCTCTCTCTCTCTCTCTCTCTCTCTCTCTCTCTCTCTCTCCCCAGTTTTTCTCTAATATTTTTGATGCTATCCAGATATGTGATTTTAATTTTTTGTATGTTTCTTTTGACCTCACACTCGGGGGATGAGCGAAAAGCTGTCAAATACTCTATCCAATTCACTGAAAAGCGGTTTATAAAGTGAATCAGATTTTCTTTTGTTCCCCTCATGAGAGTACAAAAGCATAATGATGAAATAAAATAAAAATCCCATACCTGGAGAGAATCGGTTTGCTCTCGGCTCCCCTGATACTGTAGGTTGCTCGTCTGCACGAGTGTGCACATGAAAATTAAACGCCAAAAGATATTGCCTTATACATGATATCAGGTTAGGAAAGCAATAAGGCTTGTGTGGGTCGTAATGATAAACGTCTTAGTAGAGAGTATTCTAACATCAGCGATTGGTAAGATACTAAAACACACACAAATATTCTGTGTAAGATACTAAAGAACACACAAGTATTCTGCATTTGTCATCGTATAAGTAACACCAACCATAGGATAAACTGGGATGTATCGCAAATTGCTTGAAGAAGTAAGTGTAGTTTCAAAGGTCAAATATTCGAAGGTATCTGTCATAAGGGTGATGTAAAACCAGACAAGTTCTAGCATATCTTTTTGGATCCTACTTAAAATAAGACGACTCTTTTGAATTTCGTAATTGTCTAATTATTTGCAGACATTGTTATTATTATTATTATTATTATTATTATTATTATTATTATTATTATTATTATTATTATTATTATTATTATTATTATTATTATTATTATTATTCAGAAGGCGAACTCTCTTTATGTGGAACAAATCCACAGGTGCCATTAACTTGAAATTTCAAGCTTCTTGTGAATTTGGTGTTTATTTGAAAAAAAATAACAGATGGTAATTGGAAATTCAGAACGAAGAGATCACTTATTAAAAAAATTTAATTAACAATATAATAGATAAAAATATAAAAAAAATCATTATATACAAGGAAAATTGTTTCAGGGTAATAATGCGTTGCACCTTTGCTTGAACTTTTGAAGTTCCAGTTGCCTAACATAATCAGATATATTATTCCACAGGCCAACGGTGTGGGCATTAAAGGACATTCGACAACGAGGCACTTTTACCGATACTGGTGCCGCTGTTCAGCAAATCTGGTTACTCTCGGCAGAGAAAACAGGATCAGGGATCAATTGTGAATGTGAAAGATCTCTGTTAAAATACAACTTATGAAAAATTGACTAATAAGAGATCATGTTAGGAAACGGAAACCTACCACCACAAACCACTCTATTTAAGAGATGAATCTCTGACGGAAGCAGACATTCACACTGGAGAACAGTATTCTAGCAAAGGAAGGACATATGACCTAAAACAGGTTGCATTGATTTTATCACTGCTATCAAATAATGAATACCTAACGTCCGTGCAGTATGTACCGACACTTTAGTAAGATGTTTCTCAAAGGTAAGATGTGAGTTAAAAGCAACAAAAGCCTCAGACTCATTCATCAGAGTTTCATTCACTTGAAAAGGAGGATGAGGTGGAAAATCTTTACGAGATCTACTATTCAGTAGTGCTTTCATTTTACTTGGGTTTAGCCTCATACACCACCATCTACACCATTCAGTAACCTGCTTCATTTCTCAGAAGTGAAGACTTTACTATACCCATAAGTGTTACAATATCGGCAGTCTGAACAATCTTCTTTTCTAGGGCAACAACCATACAACTTGTATACACTAATAATAACAACGGATTAAGAACACTACCCTGTGGAACTCCGCGCACAGTAGGTCTTGGTAAATTATAGATCCTGTTAACAGTAACTCTGCTGTCTACCTGTGCAGACCCTTGAAGTGATTTAATAACCTGTCCGCCTTTCGAGATACTGAAGTTTATAAATGTCTTTTGTTAGATGGAAAGTAGCACTGAAATCTATTTTGAAATACTTTACGCTCACAACTCTTATCTAGGTTCATTTGCTATTGGCATGCCAAATCTGAAAGAGTATCGCAGGCACCTAACTGCTTCCGAAATGTATATTGACTAACAGTTAACAATCATTTAGATTCCAAATACTTGTAGAATGGCTTAAAAATAAGTTTTCTGCAACTTGGAGAGCACACGGAGAATATAAATTGGCCTGTCGTTACTGCAGTGGGCAGATATGATACTCTTTGGAACAGGCACTATCTTATTAGGCTTGCTGTCATTCACAAAGATATTCTGTCGACCTAAAAATCTGTAGAATTTACTAATCTTGAGAGGCAACACACTAGAAACCTTTTAAAAAAACAAGGGAAAGAAACCATCGGGATCCTTTCCACCCCAGCTGTCAAGATAATCAAGAATTTCCTTAACATCCCATGTATGGGGAGTTTTCACATGCCCTGAAGAAGTCATTTTCTGTTCGTTTATAAAGGGGTAGAGAAATCACCTTATATGGACAGTTCCTTTCACAAACACAGATGCATACACACGCACACACACATATAATTTATATATATATATATATATATATATATATATATATATATGTGTGTGTGTGTGTGTGTGTGTATGTATGTGCATATGTGTGTGTGTGTGTCTGTGTGTTTGTGCATGTATGTATGTATATATGTATGGAAATGTATGTGTAAATTGTACAGAAGAAAAAATTAGGTAAAGTCCTAAAGTACAGGTATATTATATAAACTTTTGAGCCTCCTGGCATGTTTTTATTTTTGTCAAACTGGCCTGATAAAATTGTTGATCAAACCCAGTTTGACATAGGATTTTGACCTGTGATTTTGATCAAATTACTTGTTCCCTCCTTTCAGCGGTGAAGGATCACCTCATTGATGCTAGTAAGCAACAGGGAGCTTTAGTTACAGATGACCACTTAATCCTGGTAAATGTGAAAGCTTTCGTCTTAAGGAAATTGTCTGCTAATCATATAAGAGAAAGTGGAGAACAAATCTGAGAATGAGATGGGTTATTAAGGGTTAACAGAAACTATGAAGTCGAATATTCGGTGGAAGAATGGAAGTATATTTATTCCCATCAGTATTAGGAAGTAAAAACACAGATGATAGTTGGAAAGAACAGGTGATTCGCAGAATAAGCGAAGTACGGTAGGTAGCAGGGTGTGCTCAAAAGACTCTGAAGAAGTATTAAGTGTTTATCTAAGCCACGGTAGAAATGTGTAAAGGGGTTGTTGAATCAGCACTCCTTTGTAGACGTGAATTGTGGATGTTGAATGTGAATGAACGAAAAACGGTTGTAGCTGCGACAGCGGACTCCCCATACTGCAACCGAACTTTTGACGGTAAAATTTACCCGTTCCCCATAGAATTGAATAAAATAATACACCTTGTAGAACTCTGCGTCACTAATAACATCTTTTCTTTTGGTGACAACTTTTACCGTAAAAAATTCGATTGCAGTATGGAGAGTCCGCTCAGTCCTGTTTTAGCAAATTTATATATGGAGTATTTTGAAACCGTATGTATAAACCCTATCAAACCTGCAGATATGATTTGGTTTCGTTATGTAGACGACATCTTATACTGGAAAAGCGAGTGGGGCCATTTTGATGTTTTTCTACAAAAACCCCGAGCATAAAATTTACAGTAGAGTGGGAAAACAATAACCACATCCCCTTTTTAGATGTCTTAATCATCAGAACTATTAACAACTACAAATTCTCTGTCTTTTTCAGGAAAGCAACAGCCTCACTTTCATATACCTTTTTACAGGTATCTTGACATTCCAGTTGAACTCTACATAGCAAGTAACCTATTTCTTAGAGCCCTGAGAATTTGCTCCCCAGATTTTTTTAAACAAAGATCACACAAACTTTAGGCCACCCTAACCCTTTTGTTTTCACTTATCCGAATACAAATCCTTAATTATCAACTTTCATATAGATGAAGCGGAGTAACACAATTGTCAAAACCAACGTTGGCTTAACAGAGACCACAACTTAATAAGGGTGGGAGTCAGTCCACCAACATATAGTCCTTAACTTTAAACCAGCGTGTTTTAATGGGCCTTTTATACTTGGGACGTATCGTGTTTTAACAGAAGAATTTATTTACATACATACATACATAGAATATATATATATATATATATATATATATATATATATATATATTATATATATATACTATATATATATATATACTATATATATATATATATATATATATATATATATATATATATATATATATATATATATACATACATATATATATATATATATATATATATATATATATATATATATATAATATATATATATCGTATCTAATTTATCTTATGCATATTCAGCAGCTGCCGAATGCTAAACCAAAGGTGTTTAAATTAATTTTATTTCATAACCTCCCGTTCTTCAACTACGTGGCAGTGTAATGTTAAAATATCTTCTTCCTTTGACATTAACACACGAAGATTACCCTGAATGGTTACTTTCTCAGTCAGAACCATCGACAATTTATTTAATTTTTGTTAATTTTAGTTATTCCTCGTCAGACTGAAGCGCGAGTGTGGCTTTATATTTCGGTGTTAGCATCACATGATCACTCATTTTGTAAAGCTATACCCATAGTGGGCCTTGCTAATTTGCTTAAGAGGGCAGTACTTCACACTGCGTCACGGAATCCTTCAGAGTGAGTAATTTCCGAGAGTAGATGTGTAAGGTATTTCATCGTAAGTTTGCCTGCAAACTTGTATATAGACAGTGCTGAAATGAAAGGCTGATGGTTTGGCAGTGAATCATGTTTACCAAACGTGTGCACACTTGAACAGGAAATGCCAGATTCAATCAAACTACCTCTCATGTTATTTGAACAAGCCAAATTTGTCTCGTCCTCGATCAAAGAGTGTGCAAAACCGTCTGTTTGTTATACTGTTAGACAAAAAATTCAAGTGTTTATGGGACTTCAGTCAGCGGATTTATTGAATAATTGTAGAAAATGGCGTCATATGAAATAGTTTGTTTACCAAACCGTAAAATTTTTATTTAACATTTGTGTCACCCATTTTTTGTTTCTCTCATTGTGCGTCCACGTACTGTGATCTATATAAATAGAAATTCAGTTGCAAGTTGACAGCACTCGGAATTTGTTTTCCAATGTTGTTATTGACTACACACTCGCCCCCCCCCCTCTCTCTCTCTCTCTCTCTCTCTCTCTCTCTCTCTCTCTCTCTCTCTCTCTCTCTCTCTCTCTCTCTCCAGTTTCATGTTATTTGTTTCAGTTCGATTTATTGTTTGGCATTTTTCTTTCACCTGAGTTAATTTACCCGTACCATGATTTTTTTTCCATTGGGTGTATGTATGTATGTGCCAAATGCGCATGGAGTAATTTCAACCAAACTTGGTCTGTATATAACTTAGCATCTGGGAAAGACTACTGTGGGGGTAAGACATTACCTTGGAAGAATAATACTATCATTCTCCAAGGATATCACTGGCACCAAAAGGCCGGGTGTTGTGGGGAGCATGGTGGGAAAAAGAGTGAAAAGTAAAAATGACTGAAAACGACAGATATTTGTTTCTAATCCATAGTTTTTGAGGTAGCTGAAATTATTAGTGACACTCCCAATGCCCTTCAAGTCAAAGTTCAGCCCCAATATGGAGGTGGTGTGAAAAGGGGTAAGAAGGGGGAACATATAAAAGTAACTGATATTTGTGTCTAATATGTAGTTTTTGAGGTCTTTGAGATGAATAGTGACACTTCCAATGCCGTTCACATCGAAGTTCAGGCCCGAGAGGGAGGGGGTTGGAAAGGGGTGGGAAGGGGGTGACATTATAATTAACCTAAAACAACAGATATTAGTGTCCAGACCACAGTATTTCAGGTTGCTGAGATGAATAGTGCCACTCTTGTTGCCATTAAATCCAAGTTCAGCCCTGATAGGAAGGTGGGGTAAGAATGGGTGGGAAGGGGTGACTATGTAAAAATAACTGAAAATGACAGATATTAATGTCTTGATTATACTTTTCAAGATCACTGACATGAATAGTGACTCCTGATATCCTTTAATTGTAAGCTCAGCCCCGATAGGAAGTGGTGAAAAATAAAATGTCAAAAATGATGGATATTAGTGTCTAATCCATAGTTTTTGAGGTCGCTGGGGTGAACAGAGACAAATCCTATGCCCTTCAAGTCCAAGTTCAGCCCCAATAGGAATGGGGGTGAGAAGTGGTAAAATCTAAAGTGTCAAAAATGCTGGGCAATGTAACTGAAGCAACAATCTTAACAGGAATGAGAGAGAGAGAGAGAGAGAGACCTTACCTTACAGACCTTACAGTTAGTTCGGGTTGCCCCAGGTCCCTCAGTGTGAGGCACCTCTAATGTCTACCAGAGAGTTGCTAGTACATCTTCCGGTATATTTTGCATCTTCCAATCTTGGATGGTCTGGGATGCAGTTTAGATATTTGTCGAGCTTATTCTTAAACACATCTACGCTCACTCCTGATATATTCCTCAGATGAGCTGGCAACGCATTGAATAGACGCTGCATTATCGATGCTGGTGCGTAGTGGATTAATGTCCTGTGTGCTTTCCTTATTTTTCCTGGTATTGTTTTGGGCACTATTAATCTACCTCTGCTTGCTCTTTCTGATATTTTTAGTTCCATGATATTTTCTGTTATTCCTTCTATCTGTTTCCATGCCTGAATTATCATGTAGCGTTCTCTTCTCCTTTCTAGACTATATAATTTTAATGATTGTAGTCTTTCCCAGTAGTCAAGGTCCTTAACTTCTTCTATTCTAGCTGTAAAGGACCTTTGTACACTCTCTATTTGTGCAATATCCTTTTGATAGTGTGGGTACCATATCATATTGCAATATTCAAGTGGACTACGAACATATGTTTTATAAAGCATAATCATGTGTTCAGCTTTTCTTGTTTTGAAGTGCCGTAACAACATTCCCATTTTTGCTTTACATTTTGCCAAAAGAATTGCTATTTGATCATTGCATAACATGTTCCTATTCATCATCACACCAAGGTCTTTAACTGCTTCCTTATTTGTGATTGTCTCATTATTAGGTCCCCTATATGCATATAGCTTTCCTTCTCTGTCTCCATAATTTATTGATTCAAATTTATCAGAGTTAAATACCATCCTATTTTCCTCTGCCCAATCATATACTTTGTTAAGGTCTCTTTGTAGAGCGTTCCTATCTTCATCACAAGTAATTTCTCTACTTATTCTTGTGTCATCAGCGAAACTACTCACTACCGAATCCTTAACATTACTGTCTATGTCTTCAATCATAATAACAAACAGTATTGCAGCTAACACCGTACCTTGTGGCACACCGGATATTACCTTGGTTTCATCCGATTTCTCATCGTTTGCAATAAATCTGTTTTCTGTTGTGTAAAAATTCTTTTAACCATCTTCCTATTTTATCTACGATATTGTGTTTTCTAATTTTCTTTGCTAATATATTATGGTCTACTTTGTCAAAAGCTTTTGCAAAGTCTAGATAAACCACATCTGTTTCATTTCCGCTTATCATATTTTTGAATATGTTCTCACGGTGGACTAACAGTTGGGTTTGTGTACTTTTTCTGGGTACGAAACCGTGTTGTCCTATATTAAAGAAATTATTTTTTATTAAATGTTTCATAATATTTTTCTTCATTACCCTTTCATACACTTTCATAATATGTGATGTTAGACTCACAGGCCTATAATTACTTGCCTCAAGTCTTGATCCACTTTTGAAAGTAGGGGTGATATATGCTAATTTGTGCTCATCATAAATCTTGCCTGTATCTACACTTTGTCTTAATAATATTGCAAGTGGCTTTGCGATAGAATGGACTACTTTCTTTAACAAAATAGCAGGGATTCCATCAGGCCCTGCAGCAGCTCCATTTTTAATTTCATTAATTGCCTGCACAATATCAGCTTCATTAATTTCTATGTCAGCTAAATATTCACTATTTTCGTCCCTTACTTCTTATATCAAATTGTATCTTTCGATTTATCTATTTCTAGGGGTGAATTCTCTCTTATATCGTTTCTGCCAGTATGTTGCAAATTTCCTTTTTTTCATTCGTTAATCTCCCTTCAATTCTCAGAGGCCTATTTCTATTCTTCTTTTATTCATCTTCTTCGCATATGAGTATAATAGTTTGGGGTTTTGCTTGATATTTAATAGGGTTTTTTCTTCCAATTCCCGTTTTTCATTTTCTTTTGATTGTATAATCTTTTGTTCTGCATTTTCTATCTTACTTTTTAGTTCTATAACTTTCCATGCATTTTTTTCTTTTGCAAGACCTTTTTTCCACTTTCTGATTTTCTGGAACAAGATCCTTCTGTCTCTTGGTATGCATGAATGATGTTTACTTTTCTTCTTCGGTATATATTTATCCACTATTTTCTCTAATATTTTATATAATATCTCCGTATTTACCCTTATGTCATCGCTTACGAAAATGTTATCCCAATCTTTGTTTAATTCTTCATTTATTTCTGACCATTTTTATATTTTTACTGTAGAAGTTGTATTTTCCATATCCTTCCCACTTTTTCATTCTTGCTTATCTCTGTTTTCACTTGCTTTGGAATGAACTGTTAATTCTATGACATTATGGTCTGAAATACTCGCATTATAAACTATTATTTCTTTAACATAATTCACCTCGTTCACAAATACTAGGTCTAAAGTATTTTCCTTTCTTGTTGGCAGGTGATTTATTTGTTGAATGTTGTATTCTAGTAGCATATCTAATAGCTTTTCGAATTGCCTCTTATCTTCTGCACTACTATTACTCTCTTTTTTATATGTATAAGTACATCCACAATCTCCTATTCGTTCTTTCCATTCTACGAAAGGAAAGTTGAAGTCACCAGATAGGAGAATAGTCCAGTCCTTGTGATTTCTACATATATCATCCAATTTTTCTATTATTAAGTCAAACTCTTTAGTATTAGGAGGTCTATATATTACTATGTTCATTAATTTTTCAGATTCAAATTCTACCGCTATTAGTTCACATTCTGAGTTACTATATTTCTCATATATTTTTCTTGTTTTTTGTCTTTCCCATATATTGCGGTTCCCCCTTGATTCCTATTTTTTCTATCTGATCTATAAGTTTGGAACCCTTTTATTTGATCATCATTCCCAGTCTCTTGGGAATACCAGGTTTCACTTATATTCATTATATCTATTTTCTTTTCAATTTGGGTTAGTTCTTCTAAGTACTCTATTTTTCTTTTTGAGTTACTCGTAACTAAACCCTGCGCATTCATCACTATGATGGTTTGCGTGTTTTCTCCTTCATTTAATATTGGTAGTAATAAGGATTTTCCCATGTCTCTTTCCTGTTCTGGTATGTTGTTCTTTTTTTCATTTCCAGAAATTCTGACATTAAAAAATCCAACTTTTCCATAATATTTGATCTTCCTTCATCATAATTATTCATTTTGTGTCTGAATCTGCAATTTTCTCCGTTTCTGCAATATCCTCTTGAGAGAGAGAGAGAAAGTTTATCGGTTGTCATCCAGAGTTTTCCCGGGCAGCATGGGGTTGGTCAGCTAGAAAGGCCCAAAATATAGAACACAGCTTTATGATCGATTCCATGTTCCTCGGGTTGTTTGAATTTTCATGAGTCTTTGTGTGTCTTAAGTTAGTTCATTGTTTATTGATGCTTTTACTAATAATTGTCTGTTGTCTGCCTTAAAGATGTGCAGAGCATGACGTCTGTGCAAGAGAGAAATTTATAAACAAAGCAACTATAATGGCTTCTTATGAAGAAGATGCGAGCATTTAATATGTCGGAAGTAAAGTCCTTATCATTTATTCACTTATCAGCATTAAGTTCCGAGTCAATTATTAGAAATATTTACGTTAATCGAAAATTAGTGAAGCCTAAGAACTGAGCTGGTGTTTACCCTGGCCTTCCATACTGTCTTATTTCTTCAATCTTTCATGAGTAGGTTTCAATAACATTTCTCCCCTCTACAAAAATGTAGTGTGTCAAATTCTTGACAGTAATCCCAACCCCTTAATTTTCTAACCTTGTATAGCTGCTATTTAACTACAGTGATTCTTTTCTTGTAATCACAAGCCTTAAGCTGAAAAGCTCATTCGTTTAATAACAACTTTCACTGCAGACCTCTGTGTAAGAAATTTTCTTTACATATTGTTCTACTGCAATAAGTAACAAGAGTTCACAGTGATCCACATACACAATTAGAAATAGAAACGAAATCGTACAAAAGATTTCAGTGACATGTTTATTATATCTATGTGGGGAGTTTTCTCTCTTAAGAGTGGGGAGTTTTCTCTCTTAAGAGTGCCCGATGATGATTCCGACCCAGAACTGTCGGCTAATGTTGAAAATGACCTAAGATGTAGATATCAGTGCTTCACTCTTTCAGTTGAAACTTTTCTTTTTTCTACCTTAAGACCAAATGGAATCAAGTTGGGAAAAGATTTCAATATGTTAGTATCTCAGACTTTGTGAAAAATACTTTTCCTGTTCCAATTTACCCTATTTGTCAAGAGCTCCGTAGCATTTACGTAAATTATGGACTCACTTTCTGAATAGGCTTCGGTGTTATCAATCTCCGGATGCACTGCACAGCAACTTGTAGCAAACAACTCTCTCAGACCCATATTTTGCATGTTTTGTATAGCTAAGTTTAGAGGGTCAGCTCAATACAGGTTTTGTTTTTCATTGGATTGCGCTTCCTCCTTGATGTTTCCACGTGATATGTTTGATGTGAACTTATGATGCATGTTAGTGGATTAGAAAATTGGAGTTGAATAACAACACACTTAATCATCTGGAAGGACTGTACACTATAAGAAAATGTTTAGAAGGGAAAACCTTAGAACTAGACTATGTGGCTTAAATTGAACTGTTTCATATAACGTTATGTGACTAAAGATTCCCAATCCTGGACAGTGCACGGTTTGAAGGGAAACTGCAGCAAGGTTGTTTGGCAGCCAGGGGGAACAGTTTGTGAAATTCATTACATCGAGAAGCGAAGAGTCCATCGGCCAGAGAATTTAAGGATTCTATGTGCTTATTATTGTTTGCTGGTTGTTATTGTACATTGACGAAGAAAAATTGCTGTTGTTATTTTGCGGGATTAATGTAAATTCAAAATAGATTTACTTTTTAACGTTTGTAAATTTTCGAAACTTTTTGCCCTTATCTAACTGCGTTCTTGTAGTATATATTCGTTACATTTCCCCTTGTTAATAATCATTAAATGTCATTCTACCATTTGTAGATTTTCATAATTTGTGCAGCGAGGATGCAATAATGTTTATATACGAATTTGCAGAATGTTTTATAGTAACTTATATGTGTGTTATATATGGTTGCTGCATTTAATTCATGTTGTTCTATACTAGTCATAGGAATGCAGACAAGGTATTTGAATGAAATTTCGAAATGGTCTACCTTTTCTTTGGTAATGTTTCGTGGCATTTTTTTTTATACATGTAAGTGATTTTAATAGTTGCGTATTTTGCGAAACAAAAATCTCTTTGAACAGTCTAGGAAAAATGTTAATTTCCCCCAGTTACAAATACTATGTCATTTTTAAATTACTCTTTTGGGTTTCTTTTGCGTCTTTCTTTGACTCCTGAAGTAACACTGTACCTTTCGCAAAGACGTCGGCGTCTCTCTTTTCTAATATTTCATAGCCTTTCGTTGGATACGTGATGTAGAAAAGGAATTTTATCGAACGGGAGAAACGTTCCAACGTTTGTATAACGTAGTCTGGTCGTTTTCTGTACCTAAGAACAGCGTCTATGCTCAGTGGCGTCGTCGCAGCGGATGATGTGGCCTGGATTGCCACTTTATCCATTGCATTTTTAAAGAGCGCCAGAAGCTGCCAGCGGACAGGTGGACTCTGACAATCGAGGCGGTAACAAATCGAGCCTCCACTGTGATGGGCGTGGCGCTCGTCCTAAGACTTCCACGGACCATGGTTTACTGGGCTGTGATTGGCGCCTTTTCTTCCTTGTGACTGACAGTGCCATTTTAGTTAGCTGATTAATGGGATGTTGAACTTGTTGAGCATATTTCCGAGCAATTTCTCTCACAAGTAGTTTTTCGTATATTATGGCTGTGGTTGTCCGGATTATAAATGCACCTGAAAAAAATCTATTCTATATAATTGTCTTTATAGCTACAAGCACGCACACACGCACACACACAAACGCTCACCGGTATTCAGAGAAGAGTAGCCAGGTGAAAATTAATAGAGGCTTCTTGTTTGGAGGTATAAGCATCACCAGTGAACGATGTTGTTACTTGTGAAACAAGGCGTGATCCGACCTCCAGCTTATTCGGGCCGCGTACTTAAATCTAAGATCAAATAGCGCGTTGTTTCACCAACGAACATGGAAATAAACACGCTGTATGTCATTACAAATAATTGTTCTGTATTATTTAAAATGCACATAATTTTTCACATTTTCATTCTAATAAATAAATCATAAATATCATCTACTAAAATTACTGTATCTTTAACTCGACGTGAAACAACTTTTTCAAACTTTTTCAGGTTTTAACAAAGGGCTGTCCTCACACCTCCCAACAAGAACAACAGCAAGAAAAACAACAACAATAATAACAACATAAAAAACAAGAGTAGTTTGCTGGCTTACTCCCCGAATAAGCAAAAATTCATTTTTATGTAGTCAAGAAATTCTCTATTATTAAATTCCTAAAAACAGAAATAGATTTTTGTAGAGAAAAAAAAATCCCAACCTAATGAACTTTGATTGCTTTGGGAAATATTCTTTCTAGTTAAATTTGAAATTTAGATAATATCTATTGGAAGTGTTATTTCGCGCTAACAGACAAATCATACAGATGAAGACATTTTGTATAATTAGAAATAAACCAAGCAGACCATAAATTATCCTTGTGTTTATGATCATTCGTCTCTCTGAAATTTATGACAAGTTCATTCCAGTTAAGAATTCGCTAAGTAGCCACACTTGCGCACGTTACACGAAAATCTTCTTCCTGTTATTGGTTAAGATGAATTATATTTTGTACTTATTCGGAATGTAATGTTCTGAATCATCCAGAACTATAGGTTCGGAGATTTACTTTCCTCCGTCATCGAGCAATCTATATTGGAATATTAGTTACACTGAAAATCAAGGGAGTCATATAAGTTACATTAAAACAAAGCAAAATTACATAAAATTACACAATTAATTTAAGTCACATTAAAATTAACAAACCAAAATAAAATATTATATATATATATGTATGTATTATATATGTATATATATAGTATGTATGTATGTATATATATGTATGTATTATATATATGTATATATATATATATATGTATATATATATAGTATATATATATATATCATCATATATACATATATATACATATATATACGTGTATGTATGTGTGTGTGTATATATATATATATATATATATATATATATATATATATATATCTATATATATATATATATCGTGTACGTGTATGTATGTATATATATATATATATATATATAATATATATATATATATATGTTTCATTTAAGACAAAATATGTACAAGCATATTGCGCAAGAAGTATTAATGGAATTCAGATATCATGTTAGTCTAAAAATGCGCTGTTCTGTTGACCTTGGCTCCCTGTCAGTTGATGATCTTCTAGAATCTAGATCGATACGAACAACTTGAAGATGTTGATATTACAGTCAATCGAGCAACCTATACTTGAATATTAGTTACACTTAAAATCAAGGGAGTTATATAAGTTACATTAAAACAAAGCAAAATTAAATAAAATTACACAATTAATTTAAGTCACATTAAAATTAACAAACCAAAATAAAATATATATATATTTATATATATATAGTATATATATATATTATATATATATATATATATATATTATTATATCGTGTATATACTGTATGTTGTCCATATATAATATATATATATATATATATATGCACACGTGTATATATATATATATAATAATATATGTATATATAGATATATATATTATATAGTATCCGATATATATATATATATATATATATACACTTGTATATATATATATATATATATACACTTGTATATATCCTATATATATATATTTTATATATATATAATAAATATACATATATATCCCATTACATACATATATATCTATATTATTATTATATATCTATATTTATTATATTATATTTTATTTTTGGTTTGTTAATTTTAATGTGACTTAAATTAATTGGTGTAATTTTATTTAATTTTGCTTTGTTTTAATGTAACTTATATAACTCCCTTGATTTTAAGTGTAACTAATATTCAAGTATAGGTTGCTCGATTAACTGTAATATAATATATATATATATATATATATATATATATTATATATATATATATATATATGTATATATATATATATATATATATATATGTACAAGCATATTGTGCAAGAAGTATTAAAATGCAGATATCACGAAGATGATATTGTTAGTCTAAAAATGCGCTGTTCTGTTGACCTTGGCTCCCTGCCAGTTGATGATCTTTTAGAATCTAGATCGATACGAACAACTTGAAGATGTTGATATTACAGTCAATTGTATCCTATTTTGAAAATAATGATATTGGACCACCTACAGCAGTGGTTCTCAACGCAGGGGGGGTGAGCCACCCTAGGGGGTCCGTCGGCAATTTCCAAGGAAGACGGGGTGGTGGGCAGCCCTAGGGAAACATGAAAAATTCTATAATTATAATCGTTGTGCTCTTAACAAGAGTGAGGCACTAATTTTCAGAAGTTTATGGAAAAATGCAAAACTATCCCCTTATAACGTTATTTTCCTATAGTTGACTACTCTAGTTGGGCTCGCTCGGATCCTAAATAATGTTAGGATCCATGTATCTTTGTGAAGCTGCATTTTCCATGCTTGTTGCTCTAAGACCAAATACAGAAACCGGCTGTACATTCTCTGACATTGAACCATGCATTCAAGATCTAGTAGCTAAGAAGCAGTGTCAAGTATCTCACTAATTCATTCTCCCCAGATATAAAAACAGCCCTTCTCTTTCTCTCTCTCTCTCTCTCTCTCTCTCTCTCTCTCTCTCTCTCTCTCTCTCTCTCTCTTTTTAATCTGGGATAGAATCTAACTTATAGATACAAGGGGGGCGTGGAGGGAAGGACCACCCCTTAGAGGTGGCATAATAATAAAAAGGTTGAGAACCACTGACCCAGAGGAGGCAACGCCTTGAACCTCCCTTTCCTTTGAGAATATTAGCCATCCAATTATTTGGAAACTCATTAATGTAGTTAAATGTGGTTGAGGGAAGGTTTGCGAGCACCAGGATGCAGAAATTTATCCAAGAGAAGAACCAATCCAAAAGTAAAAGCAC
Source organism: Macrobrachium nipponense (assembly GCF_015104395.2). Classification (NCBI taxonomy): domain Eukaryota; kingdom Metazoa; phylum Arthropoda; class Malacostraca; order Decapoda; family Palaemonidae; genus Macrobrachium; species Macrobrachium nipponense. The sequence continues at coordinate 49,207,279 of NC_061108.1, forward strand.
AGAGATGTAAATCTGCCTATAAAGAATGTCATGGAAAAATAGGATTAAAGCCAAAAAATAAATTTTCTAAAACCAGTTGCTCGCAATCTTAAATTTTGACTTTTACTGTCTATATGATCACTTGTTGCTGTATTTAATATTTTTAAATATAGATATTTTTAAATACAGTTTGTTTTTCCATTTTCCTATCATCTGGAAGAATTGGCTTGATGACGAATTGACCAGCGACGAATTGTCCCGCTACAAATTAACAGACGACGAATTGCCAGGGACAATTTGACTGGACGACATGAGGGTGTGCCGAGGAAGGATGGTGTTCCTTTCATATTAGTAGTTTTGATGGAGCCTCTTGTATGTAACACAATATTAATTTGGCGACTCATATCATGGTCATACTGACACAGGCTCTTTGGCATCCTTGGATTGTGCAAAGGAACCAGTAGACCATTCCTCTTCAGTAGAGTTAATGTTTTAATGTTTTTACGAAACATTAAAAGTTAATAGTCTGGTCAGAGTTGAAAATACGGCATGCTTATTCTTCTGTTAGTCTACTGGTGCTTGGGACTCAAGTGGGATATAGAGGATTTTATATTTGGGCATCTTAAATTAGATTAGGGGCCACTAAGATGTATCACTGTTAACAGCTTTCTTGATTTAGCAGTCAATATCTCCACTAAAGTACCAGCTCTTGGTCTGCTTGATCGAGCTACTTGTGGGCATTGTAATAAGAGAATACTGAATAATAGGTGTCATACCCAAGGTGCTGTGCTGTTTCCAGTTGGTCAACTCACTCTATCTATTAAGATACGGACTTGAAGCTGGTCTCCTCAGTGATGCTCAAATCTCATGCGACATGACTTCATAGGATTTCGTTCAAAATTCACTAACTGGCAACCTAGCATGCTCCATATTTCTCTATTATTTCAATGTGGAAACGCGATTATTTCATAAAATAAGGCTGCAATATGGTTCATAACAATGAAATCTATCATATATATCAAAATTGTAAGAAAATATTACGTTTAGGCAAATTTAGGAAAAAACGGTGACAAAAAGTTTCCAAAAGTTTCGTTCACCAACGCCGATGCGTTCGACAAAAGATTTTTTTCAACAAACGAATTTTTAAATGTTGAAATAAAGAAAAAAGGAAAAAGTGTTCATAATATTGTAATATATTCTGAGCTGTAACCATAACAGTCTCATTCGATTATTTTACGCTTCGACATTAAAAAACTAAGCAAAAAAAAAAGAAAGTAATTATTTATAGTATACTCAAACGCATCCACGATATCAACGGGTAGTTGTGGCCTGTGCGTAACACAACAATTTGAGTGGGAGTGGCGGGAACATGAATCACCTAGGTCCTAGACCTAGACAACCGCGAGCAGAGACTTCAAGATCGGATAGGAATGCAATAATTGAATTATATGGAGCAACCATTTCCAAAAATTAAGTTGCCCGTCGTCTAAGCATACACAGAGCGACAGTGTTTAGATGGCTGAAAAGGCACAGTGAAGGGCAAGGACTCTCTAATCAACGAAGAGCTGGTCGTCCCCGTTGCAACACGGAGGAGAGAGACGAAGAAATAGTTGGGTTTGTTCGGTCACATCCCATTACTACATCAACCGCAGTGCTACAAGCAACAGATTTACACATATCAAGGCATACGATATACCGTCGGTTGCGAGAAAGAGGGCTTGAGTGCAGAATCCCAGCGCGAAAACCATTTCTAACGCCAGCTCACAAGGAACACAGACTTGACTTTGCTCTACAGCATCTTCCCAGTGATAAGCAGTTTTGGGAAAACCTTCTGCAATGACCAACATGGAAGGCTTTATTGCTGGCGTTCACCAAATACAAGGTAATGCTGATGATTATATGAGTGTTTCCTTTTTTTTCTTTTTATAGCTAACATAGTTATGAGATATAGGACTATCAACATAGACTAATAATGTTAAATTTATCTTTAATCCTGCCATTGTTACTTTCAAGGATGAAAATAGTCTACCACGTTTAGTGTCTTTTGTCAAAATAATATTATAGTAATATTACCATTATGAATTTAGAAATCGTCCATCGTAGGCCTAATTTGATATAAGTTTTTCTAAGCCATTGTATGCCTATTTTGGACATATATATAATATATATATATATATATATATATATGTGTGTGTGTGTGTGTTTTGTGTTTTGTGGTGGTGTGGTGTGTGTGTGTTGTGTGTGTGTGTGTGTGTGCGTGTGCGCGCGCGTGTGTGTGTGTGTAGAGAGAGAGAGATTAAAAAAAATTTCCCTTTTCAGATGTGCAGATAACCATATTCAAAAATATCGTTCGAAGCGGCAGAATTTCAGTAGGACTTTGGGGGTTGGATGGCGTTCTGGCGGACCAAGGAGCCACTGGTGCCTATTCATGAAAGACTGGATAGCTATCAGTATGTAGAAATACTGGAGGAAGTGCTGATACCTACTGTGAGAACTCTGCTCCCCGAACTTATGCCCATCTGCATTGCCATGGACAACTCGCCTGTTCATAACAGTAAATTAGTTAAGGATTGGTTGAAAAGTCATCCAGAAATCGTTCGTATTGAATGACCCGCCAAATCTCCCGACTTAAATCCAATAGAGAATTTATGGGGTATCATGACTAAGGGAAGGGAAGGTGGTATTCCAAGTACAAAACACGCTTTAATTTCCCACTGTTTGTCAGTGTGGGAATCCTTCAGAGGAACTGACGGATGTACAAATTTAGTAGATTCAATGCCCAACAGGATTAATAGAGTAATCGATCATTTAGGCTCTCATACAAAATATTAATTTCTTATTTCTTTAGGTATTATAGTTCCCTTATTATGGTGTAAAAATATATGTATTTCAGTTAAATATGATGTGTTACTGTAAAAGCTCTCAAGTATTTTATTTATTTATTTATCCAAATAGGTCTACACGAATGTAAATTTTTTTTTTACTTGTGTTAGGACAATGAAATGTTCTTAAGAACATTTACTTTATATTTGTTACAGGAATGTTCGTGTTTTCATAAAAAATAGAATTAATTGTGTTATATTTCTTTACTTTGCCACTTCAAAAAATAATTTTTTACTACTATATAACAGATTTTCGCCCATGCAAGTTATACCTTTGTTAACGCCAAGACATTGTTCCTAGGCCTAGATGTGTTATTTTCTTTACATGCTAAAAATACATTACACTAACGTTCACCTTCTAATCATTTCTGGCGGGAGAGCATATGAAATAATCCGCATATACTCGCACTTTAAGATATCCAATGAATCAATTACACACCAAAATTAAGCGGCACGATATTCATGAAAATAAGTCTTCGTTAGTCACATTTTTTTTTATAGGCCTAGACAACCTTAATAGTAATGAACTATTTAATTGGATATCTATCTTCTCGAGATAATTTAAATAATCCTCATTTTTTTTTTGCAAAGAACGGATAATCTCTTAAAATAAACCCTTAGTAAATTAGATTGCATCTCAGTAGTCTTAGATATTTTGGTTAGACCTATATATTATTACCGCAGCATACACACCGTTTGAAAATAGCGTAAAACTTCGAAATCCAAATGAAACTGTTTGTAATGTATAATTCTAATTTTAAAAGTTTGTTATAGCTGTTGAGGTATTAGACCTACGGTCATATGCCGTAGAGGTAGCTACAATGAACACTTCGAGTAGCAAGTTGTGCATGCTGGCATTGGAAACCCCACCAATCTTGAGTCGACGTGCCAGGAGCTAACCAATGAAAAAGTATATGTATTCAGTTCATTTGATGTAAACCACGAATGATACCAGTGCAGTACATGAAAGAGAGCATATCTATATATTCTTCAGGAAAATAGTATTTGTTGTGAATTCGCAAACTTGTCGACGTGTATGACATTCGAAATAAAACAAAAAGCGCTACTTGGCAACTGTTACGTTGAGTCTGAGAATCTGGACGATGCAAAAAGAATCATGTCGCACGAGATTTGAGCACCACTGTACATCTATATGACTGTGTTAGATATTAGTTTATGTTACCTAGATGTTGAGAATTGGAAGCTTTCATCTCACAGATATAGTGATTGATGCTGCACTGTTCATAAAAAATGACAATCTGTCTAGTTCCTCTTGTGCCAGATGAATATGTATCATCAGTGTACCTGGAATAGGTGTCTGTTTCGGTTTGGCGGCAGAAGACTTTCTATAATACCTGTGGAGAGGTTACTGAAGAACATAGGGACTTGGGATATCATCATCATTGCAGGTGCTGGAGGGGACTATCTTAGTAAAGTTCTCTGGGAGGAACATACACGATTATTACAGTATGTCTATTTTTGTCTGATGTCATTGCGGTTGAACCAGATCTACGATGTATCCAAAGGCTTCATCCAGTGTCATTTCTGTTGAGTGTTAAATAGCCCTTGTAAGGACAACGTATTAAGGATGAATTTAGACTTTTTACTAGGTGTTAAGTGGTGACTGGAGTTGTGGCATAGAGTTCCCTGGCCGTTGAGTTTTTACATTGTTATGAATTCCCTGGCCTTTGAGTTTGCTAAAAATTTCTGTTAGCTATTGATCATTCTAAGAGTTTTCTTTTTTGCATTATTATGGTTTCACGCTCCGAGGCGATGATGAGATTTCGAATATTGTAACCACTTCGCTTCCGTCATTGCTCTAAAAAACTAAAAATGAAAAATAACGATTTGTAATTTCATGTAACGGCGACGGAGTCGAAGGTAATCTTTCTACTGTACAAATCAGGCAGCCGGAAGGCTTATCAAAAGTTACCTATCTAAAAAACAGTATTGGCGACGGTGGATGTACATCTTGCGTTCTTCATGAAAAGCCCCCTTTGACGTAGACCAACATTCCACCATCGGCAGCAAGACTTATATTTGGTGTAAACTGACCTTAAAAGATTTCACACACCACCTTTGTTTGTACGCGTGTTCATCAGAATTACGCTTTTTATTTTCCCATCCTTACATTTGTTTCTCCTGTCTATTTGTCGTACTTGCCTTTTTTATACTTGTCTTTTGTAGTCTCTTAACTGCACGCAACAAAGTAACGAGAGAGAGAGAGAGAGAGAGAGAGAGAGAGAGAGAGAGAGAGAGAGAGAGAGAGAGAGAGTTATAACTTATCACTAAGTAATGCTAAAATGCTACCCAGTATCTTTATTGTGTGTTTAGAGATTTCAGGATAAAAATGATCCATTTATGTTTCCATAAAAACTTTGAATTGCCCACTACGCATCGTTCAAAGACTTGGACATGGCCATACGATTGATCTCTTCGTCATATTTGGAATTATTAATGTATTTTAATTCCAATGCCTCACGACAGATAATTATTTCAGGGTCACAAATCTGATAGAACCAACTTCATAGACATTTGCTGATATGAACGTAATTTCCTCTGATTTTCAATTCGTAGGCAGTGCTTTGCCGTATTGATTTTTTTTAGTATGAGATTTGAAGGGGAAATTAAATTGTAAAACATAAAAAAGATCTTTTACAAGTTTCGGATTCGTCGCTTAGTGACGATTGTTATATGATGATGGAAATAACTATTGTTATTTTATTTCCAACGTCCACTTCATTATTTACACTTGAACTGTTGTCAACAGTCTGTTGATTTAGGGAAATGACCCAGCTCTTTGACGCATGCTAATAATACCCTTTGTAAATAGATTAAAGCTTCTAATGTTGTTTGCCATGAATACCATGAAACGTTTATGATAACCCGTTGATGTGAAAGGCCTTTATTTGATCGCAGCTGTCAAGAGACATAATACAGATATATATATTTTATTTGCCTGTGAAATTTATGGTTTCCAAAGTTATTCTGACTCTGCTGTGTTGACACAGTTTTATCCATCTTCAGAATATTTTCAAATTTCCTTTAATTGGAGCTTTCATGTGGATGCCCGTAAAGGCATAGATGTCTAAAGACATAGACTGTTCTCTCTCTCTCTCTCTCTCTCTCTCTCTCTCTCTCTCTCTCTCTCTCTCTCTCTCTCTCTCTCTCTCTCTCTCTCTCTCTTTCAAGTAGCGTACTTTGACGTTCCTAAAGACTGGAGTTAACATTTGACGGTGTACTGGAAGGGGACATCTTAATGCAATTCCAGTCTCAATACAGAAGAAGTGGAATAATTTGATTTTGGGACTTTTTTGGTTATCCGTACAGACTTGAGAGTATCACTGTTAGACACTAATTACTACAGAGGAGGCAATCTGGAGTATAAAAAGGTATTTTACGATTGAATCGGTTTTGTTCGTTGAAGCACCCAGTGTACGTTGACATGGACGATTTTTTTTTTTTTTTTTTTTTTTTTTTTTCTGGAAGACAAAGTTTTTTTTTTTTTTTTTTTTTTTTTTTTTTTTTTTTTGGGGGGGGGGGGGGGTGGGGGGGGGGGGGTTGGAATTTAACACTTCCAGTTATGATGGAAAGTTTTGGGCTTTATGGTGGAGTTCGCTGATTTTAAAAAGCTCTTATCTTTAGGAATAGCCCTTTTTTAGCATTTCGGTATCATTATAATTGCTTCCAACGACGTGTTACGGAAAAGTCTCGTGAATTTCTTTCACTACTCTATTTCCTTTGTTATTACTTCCACAAATCTCTACTTATTTCCAGCCTCTGATCTCATAGTTCTCATCCAAGTATATTTGGGTCTTAAAACTTTTCTGGTTCCCGCAGGAGTCCAACTGACTGTCACATACTAATCCCTCCGGGGTGTGTGCATTTTGCCCAAGCCATCTCCATTTCCCCTACATCAGTATCTCATCTATACACGGAACTTCTGTCATTTCCTCATGGTACCATTTCCCTTTCAGTTCTCCCTGAAGGCTTATTTCCAGATCAACAAAATCTTTTAGATATAGTTTCGCTATCATGCGGCGATGCATGTCTGCATAGCAGTAGAGATTGTACTAAATTTATGTTTGCTTTGTATTGTTTGGTATTATCAACTTCGTCAGCTTTGGCATATCCTAATAATTTTTTCTCTAATATCAATTATGTTTATTTTGTTACATATCACCGCCTTAACCATGACTAACATTGACTGACTAACTGATATTAACAAAATTATGTTGTTAGAACAACAACACTGGTTATCGATGCCAACAATTGGTTAAAGGCGGTGATATGTAACCAGTTGTTGGCATCGCCTTTAACCAGTTGTTGGGATCGATAACCAGGTGCTTAGCGCTTATCTTTTATAGATTAGGTTTTAAATTCCTGATTAGCACTTTTCATTTCTGGCAATGAAATTCTGAATATGGACAGACGTCGATTCATTTTTAGTGCTTGTTTTTACCGTCCATAGCATTGTTTTTTCTATTCCTCTTGTACTTACCATTTTTCATCATTCGGTTTTATTTTGCACTTTTTTACCACTTTTACCAATGGTGTTGCATTTTTCATCCATTATTACCAATTGTATCACTATTATTTCTTTAGGACCTGCTTTTACCAATTCCATCATTAATTAATTTAAATATATGCACATTTACATAACTGTGGATCTGTTTCTCCAATTCCATCATTATTAAATTTTGAGACTTTTTCCATTTTTTATCTTTTTTCTTTGGTAACGATCGTTTTTACAACTTTTCGTCATTTTCCTTTCATTTAGTATTTTTATTAATTTCCATTGCATTTTTTCATGAGTTTTCTTTCATTTAGTTCCTGTTTTCACCACTTTTCATAATTTTTCTTTCATTTAGTCTGTTTTTACCACTTTCCATAATTTTTTCTTTAATTTGCCTCATGTTGTTTTCATTTTTTATTTTCTTTCATTAACGCCTATCTTTACCGCTTTTCATCATTTTTCTCTTATTTATCGCCAATTTTTGCCAAATCATTTTTCTTTCATTTAGCTTCTGCTTTTACCATTTTTCATTATATTTCTTTCATTTAGCACCTGTTTTCACAACTATTCATCACTGCCTTTTCATTTTGCGATTTTCCTCACCATTTTAATATATTTTTGTTCTTAGGAAAAGCTGTATTTCCATCCACCTCCTCTGGCCCTGGATAAAAGGCGGCGGTGATGGCTCATCAAGAGCTCAATTTGTTTACGAGTTGCTAGAAGGGGTCACGTCAGTGGGGGAGGGGTAAAGGGAAGTGGTTGAAAGCGGTTTGATCTCCCTCTCCGGAAATTTTGAATGAGGTCGTTAAGACGAGATCGTGTTTGTAGTCAGTCTCTCTCTCTCTCTCTCTCTCTAAATTTTCCATTTTGGACATAACTTTTTACGATCAAACCAATCCTTTTTTTTTCTCACCGATTGTAGTGTCTCCCTCATCCTCTTTTGATATCAAATCGAAGTAGAACGCTAACGATTCATACTATGTGGGTCGGTTTTTCATGTCTTTCCAATGGAATTTTTTTCCTTGCAATAAATCTGTATTCGTTCCGTTGATCGTTTGTCTTTATTAGCTTTTCATGTATGCAAAGTATGGAGAATAACAGATTCATCTTTAGACCTTGCATATACCTACGTTGCATTCGTCAGAGAGTTATTCTAAACGTAAAAGAATGGGACAAAATACAGATGATAAACGGAACATACAAATTGAACGGTTTTATTGATTTCTAAGTAAATATGATTTAAATACGAGGAAAGCACTAGGACGAATCGTAAAGTATCAGTCAACTTCAAAATTAGGGTTCATTGACTAATACAAGACCAGGACGCGGATTAACTCGATGATATCAACTTCTCAAAAAGTAAGAAGAAAATGGATTTAGAGGTAAATTGTCATTTACATTCTTCATAAAATTAACTGATATTTGGAAAAGCTAGAAAAATTAATACTATTACTTACTGTAACTCGGCGGTGGGCAGTGAACCCACCCAATGCCTAACCCCCCGCCCGCGTCCCCCTCCCCTCCCATTTATGTTCTCGGATTTCATATTGGAATTGCGTTTGTATAATTCGTAACTGTTCTTATGGAAATGTAATGATTATTATTGGACTATTCAAGCAGACATTTATGTTTTCCTTAATTGAAGACAAAGATCTTTGAAGAGGCGTGCTAATGTATTGACTTGCGATGTCAAGTGACGATGAAAGTTGTTCCTACACGATATACAAACCCTCGGTCCTTTACATGAGGAATTACTTACTAATGTAAAGGACATCAGGTTTGTATAGTTAGAAAAATACAATTTACTTTCAAAAATTGTGATTTTGAGATACTGATAAGCGACGTACCTAAGGTAAAGATTTTCCTGCACATTTTTCATAGCGAAATGGAAGAAATGCGATTTGTTTGGATTTGAGGAGCCTGGAAAATGACTTGGATTTGAGGAGCCTGGAAAATGACTTGGATTTGAGGAGCCTGGAAAATGACTTGGATTTGAGGAGCCTGGAAAATGACTTGGATTTGAGGAGCCTGGAAAATGACTTGAATCGCGGCTAGGATTACACCTGACACCTGACACATAATGGGGTAATATTACTGGCGGAAACTTTTACGTTGGCTAAAATCCGTTTAGGCCTTGAGTTCCTGATATAATGATTTATTTGTACCTCTTATTTATTTATGACGTGATTTATTTGTCACTTTTGTATATATATGACATTGGCCATTCTTTGTGACTGCCTAGTGCACGTTCTGGGGGGAATTACAGAAATAAAGTAATTCTTAAACATTGCATCTGAATAAAAGTACTAATCCTAATAGATGAAGTATAAAGTAATATTTGTAATCGGCACGATCCCTCCTCAAACGTTCTTTGTTTAGTTATGGTATCCAAAATATCTCGATGATTTTCAGTAATAGGATAAACTTTCACACGGCAATTATTTTTAACGAGGGTTGTAATCGGATCGGTAATAAAGTCTTTGCACACGGCTACTATCTTATACATTCCTAAGGTAGGTTAGGCAATCTTCGCTGATATTTCATTGTGGAAAAACCGTTGGGTAGAATAAATCAGTGGCAAATATATAAATAAAAAATAAAATATGGAAAGGTATTAAAATTCCAAGATTCTGAGACTCCTCTTCAGAGATTAGCTAATTCATGTGTTCAAGATCTCCACTAGGATGCAAAGGACTACAAGTCTGGCAGTTCCTGGTGGCAATTCTCTCTTGTCGGTCATTTGTCTTCGGAATTTATTTAGATTGAACCTACTAGGAGACATTCTGCTGTCAAAATTTACTGCCAAGAAGCGTCATTAAAATTTGAGATTCTCGGAAATTACAGAAATGAACTTCATTGCATTTTCGTGTGCAAGAAACGAGGATTACAGAGATCTCGTGAAAAATGACGAGAGATCATCGGGTGTGAACTCTGGTAACTATCCTGGACTCATGTTTTAATATCCGGGAAAAAAATAGATGTAAAGAGCAACCAGTAAAGGACGTAAAACTTTGGTAAATTTACTCTCTCTTCTCTCTCTCTCTCTCTCTCTCTCTCTCTCTCTCTCGTACCATTTCACATGCAAAGTGAGCTTCTTTCTGATGCGAAGTACTTTGTATTGCAGTTTGTATCCAGGTGTCTTCTCGTGTACTGTAGTCCACATCTTGGCAGTACCCAAACGAACCCCCGTGAATTATTAAACTTTACAATACGAGCATTTGGACTCGTCGTGTGTCCTCTGGTGCGTGCATACATATGGTACACGTTCCCAAAGCTACAAATTCGTGTGCGATTTGTTTATGCTACATTGTAAGACTGACTTCAATCAGCCACTTGTAAAATGTTCAATGAAGAACTTTATTGCACACTTGAGATTCCGTCCGCGCGAACACGATCCTTTTGTTCAGGTATTACCATCTCTTACTTGGAGATCCTTATCCGGTGACAGGCCTCCCCCCACCCTTTCTCTCTCTCTCTCTCTCTCTCTCTCTCTCTCTCTCTCTCTCTCTCTCTCTTTGTACGTGTATGTGTTGTGTCTGTTTGAATATCAAACTTAAAACTGACTATTTCCTACATAACTGTTTGAGAGTTACATGGTTTTCGTTTCCTACAGTTTTCTTCCTTCCTCTCATACACACACACACACACATATATATATATATATATATATATATATATATATATATATATATATATATATATATATATATTGACATACCCACGTGTGTACGTATATTTAAACAATGTGTAAAATTATGTGGCTTGACGAAGGTTATTTATAGACACACACATAAATTATCTGTTATATATATATATATATAATATATATATTATATATTATATATTATATATATACATATATTAATATGTATCTATATAATGTATATAATGTGTTTTTATATATATATATATATATATATATATATATATATATATATATATATATATATATATATATATATATATATATATATGTACACAGACGTGAGTACGTGTATTTAAACAATGTGTAAAATTATGTGGCTTGACGAGGGTTATTTATAAACCACCATCAAAATTTAGGGTCCCATTCACAACATGGAAGTTCCTCCTCTCCTTGATACTTGATACTTTATTCGAATGCATACACTCTCGTTGCGATCAGCGGCATCGTTTTATATGACTTCGTCTTTTTCTTCAGGGTTCAAGAACAAAACAGGACAATATCAACAATGTTGCATATTGCGCCTTTAAAATACTCTGCATCGAGTGGTAAGTTTTTTTTTCTTTTGTATTATTCATTTCCATATTGGAAAACGTGTATTCTGTAAATCTAACCGTCTTAATACTTTATCCCTTTTACTGGTAAAATTATCTAAGAGATGCGTCCATTAAGTGCATTCCCCAAAAATGGTTTTCATTAGAGTAGATATGTTTCTGAAAAATTAAAAAAATTTCTAAATCTTTGACTTGAAATTTGTAAGCTTGAGAGGTTACTGAACTCTTTGATTAGCTTCATTCTTAAGAAATTGTCAGTGAGTAGCTCTCCAGTGAGAAAAGATGGAGGAGAAAAAAAAAAGAATAGGGTAAGTTCTGTTCGTAGTTCTCTTCCTTTTGTATTATTGTGAAAACTCTTTTTCAGTCTAAGGTTATCTCTCTCTCTCTCTCTCTCTCTCTCTCTCTCTCTCTCTCTCTCTCTCTCTCTCTCTCTCTCTCTGTGCAAATAATAAAGCGTTCAGCTCATAACTGAATGGCTAACGTTTAGCTCTGAATGCATATGAATATGAAATGTATTTCTCTATTGAAATAAACTGTGACTTATGTATCTGGTTGTCAGTTGGCTGTTCTTGGGTCGCAGCTGTGGTTTGGAGAGAGAGAGAGAGAGAGAGAGAGAGAGAGAGAGAGAGAGAGAGATTGTTAAAAAACAGATGGTTACGCTATATTCCATCAAAAATTTTACTATTATACAATGATTGCAAACGGCAGGTTTCGTTAAGGTAATCCTCTCCCCGCAGTGGCAAATAGGTTAAGACTCTCTCTCTCTCTCTCTCTCTCTCTCTCTCTCTCTCACACACACAGACGTGCGCGCGCGCGCATACACATCACTTATTTGATGAATTCGTTGTCGTCACTTCGTCTCTACATACCATAGTGAATAATGGAGATTTGCTTATGAAGGGGCCGTTAATAAATTGGTCCATAATGATAGGTAAATGGCTCCTAACACTTTAGCAGCTATACGATCAAATTCCTTTTGAGTGAAAACTATTAAGCTGAAATCTGGTAATGATTAGAATGCATTTCCTTTTAAGAACATCTTTTTGTGTAGGGAACAATTCAGGTAAAGTCGTTGACTAAAATATTTATTTTATAGTGACTTTTTTCATACGCGAACTAGTTCGATTAAATCCAGGTTCAATTCATTAAAAAAAATCATCTGAAGTTCCTACTGCAACATTCCGTAACATAATAATTGAAAACCATCGACTACCTTTAAAATCACAACATTGAAGTATTTGCTTCACTGTTATAAAATTAGCATTTTGCATGTTGAAAGCTTTCCTTTTGCCGTTATGTTCATCCAAGCAAAACTGTATTGCTCAGAGAGTTTGATAGACATTAAGGTTGGTGCGTCACCACATCGCGGAATTGCTCAATACATTCAGGAGAAAACCATAAAAAATACGTGTACAGAAAACGGGCAAGCATTACCTTCGATTAATGGTCCCCTTTTGTCAGACAAAAAGGTGCAGTGCGAATGTGGGCTTGATAAACTTTTCAAGACCGTAAGTTTATTTGTTGGATTTCTTTTTAAACTAAAATTTAATTATTTGTTGGATCATCTGTGCACATTAGTAATTAATATGCCTCGGAAAAGAGGCTAAATGACTACCGTTGTCATGAATCCAATTCATAGACCAAAGAACCTTCAAATTAGAAATATTGTATTTTTTTATATATATCATTTCTGAGTTGTATTAAAAAGGTTGTGATGGATAGTTATACTAGTGTTTGAAGAAATAAGTTTTAATCATAATTTATTCTCGCTCATTGTGATTCATAATTACATTCCTCTACTCAGCAAAAAATAAATAGGAATTCTATTAATTTGACTGTAAGTAGGAAGTCAAGACGACATTTTCCGTAACTCAATAAAATTGACCTTTGATTCCCTTGATTTTCATCGTATGGTTTTATCTGATACAGACTGATGAATCCTATAATGAAAGACCTTACATTATGTAAGGAGAGGGGCCTGAATTCCTGGCACATTTACTACAAGTAGGTAATAAGAACCACACACACACACACACACACACACAAAACACACACTATATATATATATATATATATATATATATATATATATATATATATATATGTATATATATATATACTATATATATATATATATATATATATATATATTATATATATATATATATATATATATATATATATATATATATATATATATATATAGCAGTATGTGTGTGTGTGTAAGATTGTTGTTTTAAAAAATGCATGTATTAATTTTGCATATTGTAAACAGACTAATTCGTAGAGCAGAAATTTATTTCTTAACGTAACGCATGCATACTTTTATTCTTATCATTCTCATGTAGATTGCTTGTTTAGATTACTGTGCACATGACTTTTGCATAATAGTAGCACTCTTCTTTGGTAAATTAGCATAATGAACTGAATGAGTCCATTGTTAACTTTTATGACTTGGTTTTATTCGAGATGGCTTGATATTAAGGTCAACGGAGTTCACACCTTTTGTTGTCTAATGTGGTGAAGATGAAGGATGGAGAAACTCGAGGAAAAGTTAATAGAGCCTAATTCGGCGTTCTGTATTTTTCAAATTGCTCGTCCGACCACGCACGCGCTCATTTGTGTGAATATATATTTTGAGATTTAACTCAAAGAATTAGAATGTAATTGATGTAATGTTTTGTATACTTTGAAAAGCCTATCGTAAAACGGTTAAAAAAGATTATATGGTGTTAGAACGTCATCAAAAACTATTTGAATGTAACTGATGTACGTATTAGAAGATTTTTAGTTGACTAACGGTGGTCTATTGAACTCTTCGAACCATAAAGAAGGTTTAATGTCACTTATACTCATTGCCCCTCTTAATTGGTCATGTATTGAAAAATTAAACTAACGAGGAAGTAGAGAAGTAGGCATGTAATACATTCTAAATGGTATCGATATCTAGGGCTGTGGTTCATGCTTGAGCGTCTCTATAATGTAATCAGAAAAGGAAACAATGACCCTTATGACAATTACATGAATGGTAGGGGTTTGCTGATAAAACACCTAAAAAATTAAGCGCAGATAAGTCTTTGGGTATGTTCTCAGGTGTGTGGCAGTTACATTGCTTAATTTTGAATAATAAAATTGACACTAACTTGACTATCGATTTGATTCATGAAACTTTGGTCTGATGATCTGAAACTGAAACTGCTTAGTTCTTTAATACTACGTTAGAATCCGTAATGATTTAGTGGATAATTAGTGGCTCCTCAATACTGCGTTTGTGGCTGACAACAGTTTTTTTTCTTTTGAAATCATGTATTTTTAATGAGCGCCAGCAGACTAGTGACTTGTATTGTCCGAGGCGAAAATAATGTGTATGGCAGTTGAATTAGGGCCATCGTCAGGGGGATGTGAGGCCTGGATTAAAACTCTGCTCATTCGATTTTATCGATCATGAATGATTTGACTAGACACAAGAGAAAGGTATTTTTCACGAGTTCACTGTGGCATCAGTACCGTTGTAATAATAACAGTACCCAGATTTGGAATATTTAGGTTTCGGCGTGCAACTCACTAGCATCTGGTGTAGGTATATGAAGCGGCTAAATTTACACACACACACACACACACACACACACACACACACACACACACACACACACATATATATATATAGTATTATATATATATATATATATATATATATATATATATATATTATACGTATATGCGTGTGTATGTGTTATAGTTTTATCAGAAGTACACACGTGAATTTTGTATGCTTGGAGCTGTAAAGCTACAAATGTCTCTAAATGTCAAATTCACTCTACCTTGGAAATAACATATGCCCAAAAATAGTTATGGTAGGTGCATCTACCCTGGTTAGATTTTGCTTTTCGTGTTTGGCACAAAGGAAACAGGGACTTATCCATT
>NC_061108.1:49232836-49240336 GCF_015104395.2 Macrobrachium nipponense
TATGTATATATATATATATATATATATATATATATATATATATGATATATATATATATATATATATATATTATATATATATATATGTGTGTGTGTGTGTGTGTGTGTGTGTGTACTTATTTTATAATTGCCCATAAGGGTATTGAAAAAACTAATATAAGTTTTAAACTCAATTTGGTTGGTTACCTTAAGAATATATCGTGGTCATATACTAATAAGGATATTAAGATTTTATACATACATACTTTACATGTATACATAAATACACACACATGAATATATGTGTATATATATAGATTATATATTATATGTTATATATATGTGTATGTGTATGTATGTATACGTATAATGCATGCATGTATAAAACCTTACTATTCTTGTTAGTTTCCTGTCTTTTTATATAAAGCCTAAAACAAAAGCTAACCCCTGATATTCAAAATTCGTCCCTAGTTTGTCGAATTGGTGGAAGCCATGTTCTTCCCAGTCTGAGAAAATGGTCTTCAAAGAAAGGAATTTTGGTTTGGAAATGTAACGTGACAGACAGGTGAAGTTTTGATACGCCATAGAGTATGAAAAACTGAGACTTTGGCTTTAGAAAACTCAAATACCTAAAAGAATGGGATACTCCATTTCGTCAAAACAAGGAAGAAATCATTATTAGTGGTTCACGTTTTCAATTTACATATATCGTTATGCGAAAGTCAATAGTAACGTGTTAATTAAAGGTTTATGTTGCATTTCTTTTATGCAAGTTCGTTGTTAATGAATTGAATGAAAAACTTAAGTAATAAGTACTCTCTCTCTCTCTCTCTCTCTCTCTCTCTCTCTCTCTCTCTCTCTCTCTGTATTAAAATGTTTGTATAACGTCTGGAACGCGAGTACCGCGTGTGATCCCTTTCCATCAAATCCCATTATTTCCATTCATCCATCACCGTTCCTCTGTGTTAAGTTTTATGATTCGCACTGTCGGTGTGACTGGATAAAAAGCGTGAATGCGTTAGTTCAGGCGTTGCTTGTTCCCTCGTCTTATTGCTATTCCGTATTCATTCTTTTCTCTCCTTCCGCTCTCGCTTCTTTGAACGGGGCGAAGCGCTCATAATGATAAATGAGGGATTGTCATGCGAGGACAAAAGAGGCCGCTCTTCGGTGATTGAATTGCTGTATTTGGTTTTCTCACTTGAATCATGTTTTGCTTCTGCACGGTTTTTATAGTGTTTGCTTTCAGTTTGTGTTTTTAAGATTTAAATTTATTCCCATGTAGAAATGTTTATGTAGTTCTTCGTTGCTGTTATAAGCATTATCAAACAGCGAAAGCACTGGTTATAATTATTAATCATAGATCTATTGATCTTGATCTCTTCTCGGTACTAATATGGCTCTGAGACCCAGCGTTTGAAGCGCTGGAGAGAACTCATGTAATCTAATAAAAAAAGAAAAGTAAAAACGAAGCAACGGTTCTAAGGTAGATATCGAGATGCGAGACTGGACTTTCAAGTGAGTTAATAGACTGGTTTGTATTTACCGAGTCCTTCTGTGACATTGTTTGGTCCTGTGACCTTTGTGGTATTTTGAAAACAGACGAATCTAGGCACTGTACATTTTGTTAGAAGATATTCCACCCTTAGTCAGAGACAAAGGAAGCAGTTCGACTTTGGAAACGACGTAACATCGGCAGTGATTTTGTGATTCGCGTGGGGAGAACGACATGCCAAGTTGTTTTTAGTTGGGAAGACCTGAATGAATGAGTGAAAGAAGGCGCGAATGAATGAATGGTGCCACGAAGCATCACAGTGAGTACCTAGAGTGAACTGTATGACATTCTCTTGTAGTTTATGTGATGCCTTTTTTATACCCTGTCTCGAATATTGCTTTGGAGTAGAATATGAGGTGCCTTGACAAGCTTGTTGTCATTTTATGTTACAGGAACGTCGGTCTTGCTACAACACACCTTTTATAACTTTCTCCTGAGGGACCTTATAAGAAAGCCACCCAAAGACGTTATTCATGTAATATTCATACACAGGCTTTCTATTGTCTGTAGATGGATACACTTTTCATGTAGCAACTTGAATGCCCGTAAACTCTCTGATGTTATAGTCATTTTCATTTCCTGTAACTGGGTAGAAATTGACTTCTTGGAAGTTAGATGACGAACACCGTTTCGAGAGCAGCACTCTTATTCCTTTTAAAAATGTAGCTTGGCCAACAGCGTTCGAGGTACTGTATCTTGTTTCAGAGTATTTCATTTCATTTTAAGGGTCTCATTTCAGCATTTTCTGAAAGTCCAATGTAAATTTGAACATTAAATTTCCATAACACCTCCCGTTATTAGTCATTCTTTTTCACCAGACGTATATCGTAATTTGATTTCACACTGAATTGTATAGAGATTTTTAACTCGTGTGCCCCCTTCAGTATTCTGAAAGTCTAGAAACGTTAAGTGACCGTCATGGGTCTTATATCTCTGAAGAAAAATTATTAGAGCGTAAACGAGTTACAGAAAAAGTTTTGGACATGGAATCTCAGAACTAAAAACTATTGGTAACAAGTGTGCTTTCCATACAAAGGCAATGAATCTCATTTTATCGTTTGCAAAGGTGCCGTCCTTTCTCTAGTGTTGACAGATTTACTGTGTAGAAAGATTAGTCGGAATCGGTGGTGACACTTGGCATAGTGAAATATTGTAAGGCAAAGAGGAACAATGATTTTACTCCTAATTAGTGTTTTTAATGTTTCAGTTGCTGAAACAGTTTTTCATTGTATAGAAACTCCCGCAGAATAGATCTGTGGCAGTATATGGAAAACATTGGTTGTATGTACAGTTACGCTATTGTAAATATATTGCATCACTTGACGAAATATATTATCATTCGGGTCGTTTTTCTTTTTTATATTCCATACAATAATTAGTTTCAGAACATTCTTTTATAATATGAGAACTGGAATCTATTATCAAATATGAAAAATAAAACAGCATGGAAAAACCGTGTTTTATGGAGGTTTTTAGGTATTTCATCAGAATCATTATGAAATATTTTCATTTTGTTTAGGTAGGAACAGGCCTACCAACCGTGTCATCAGATTATCATCTGTATAAAAAGATTGTTATTTGATTCAAATATTACGCGAGTGTGAGTTTGACTTGTCTATTGTTATCAGGCCATCATTTGTTTGAATATCTTCCTGTTAAAATAAGAAATAAACGTTATTTCAAGTTGGCTTTGAAATGTAATATAGAAAATACCATATAATTTATAACTTCCTTAAATTAATCTAATTACATTCTCTTGAATAAAGGATGGTGAAATGCATTTGAAGTGTGCTGTTCAGTTGGCACGCCTTGAACACCGAATTTTGAGGAGACTGGTGTTGATGCACGATAACTTATAAATCTTACATATTCTAGTTTTGTTTTTGATATCATAAAAAACGTCAAGTTGACAGACTACGTTTTATAAATGGCGAGCCTTATTCGCAGAGCTGGGCTCGGTGAATAAGAGCTAGGCGTTTATTCGCCGAGCTCGGTTCTGGGAATAAGGAATTGGTCCTTATCAGTGCTGCCAATGAAATTTTTCAGTTTCTCCCAGGACTTCAGCGAAAATTCCACCAGATTCAACTAAAATCCCCCTGATTGTAATAAAACTAACATTTAGTTAAATGAAGTATATTTTAATCGTGTTTACATATCAATGGTTAATCCAAGTGTTATTCCTGCTCTTGTTTTGCCTGTAAATTCATAATAACAATAACTTAATTAAATGAAGTACATTGTTATCAAGTTTAGGCCTACATATCAATGGTTAATCCAAGTGCTATTCCTGCTCTTCTTCTGCCTCTAAATTCAATTTTATATTATTTTCTTTCATACGTTTAATATACTTGACTCTTGTTATTCCCTTTTCTACATCACTAATTAATGCCTTGCTTGGTTCCCAATTAGTACAGTCTGAATTGTTTTTCGTGATTGATTGTTTGGCCAAAATTCATCAGCTACTGTTAGTGCTTTTAATGAATTAGTTTTCCTAGTTTTAATGCAGTTCACTTGTGAAAATATGCGCTCTACACACGCTGAGGAATGTGGTAAACACGATAGATTTGTCATTCATTCAGAAATTAGTGCAAAATATGGAATTGCCCATGCCAATTTTGATGGAACGTAAATTATACCAGTATTGTGGTATGTTGTCACTTGCGATAGGTAACTCTTTAGCTGTGAGCCGATAACTTCTCCACTGATCGTCAAGTTCATTCACCTGAGCTGGCGGTGCTAAATTAGGGAAATTGCTTGCTATCCCAGTCATTGATGATGGCGAAAGACTTACGTTTGATGCAATAGCTCGATCAAGAATATTTAGCTTGGCAATTACACTATCTTCATCAAATGGAAATCTCTTCCTTATTTGAATGCAGAGTTCGACAAGAAATTTCAAGCAGTCATTCTTGAATCTTTTCAAAATATCACTTGGTAATGGTTCATTTATTAGTTGTGTCATCGCTAGTCCTCCCAGGTAAATGTTATCATGACTTTTGTGATTATTTTTATTACTTGGATCAATATCTGTAAGCGTAACACGATCAATTATTGCCTCATCCACAAAACTGTAGGCTATCTCTTAAAAATAACGAAATTTAAGCGATATATTCATCTTATTGCTTAATTCCCCCAGATTATCAACAGTTTTTGCCAAATTCCCCCATTTCCCCAGACGATCCCCATTTCCCCCCAGATCTGGGGGAATTCCCCAGGTTTTGGCAGCACTGGTCCTTATTCACCGAGCCGAGCTCGGTGTGATTATTTGTGTGCTGTCAGCAGTAGGAACGTGGCGGAACGGTGCTTCGCGCCTTATCCGCATATTTAAATATTCTTGTCAAGCTCAATTGACAGCCTATTTCACACGATAATAAAAAATTACAAGGAATAACTTTCCTTAGAGTGGTATGTGCGCTCAGTGCTAGCTCGGCGAGTAAGCGGAGCGAGCCGAGTTCGGCCGATAATTACCAAACGCTTATCAATGCCAACAGAATGAGCCAGACTCTGCGAATAGTCACTTTGTTTATAAATATGAAGGCGAATTCAGCTATACCAGAGAAGGAAATTGGAAATATTGTTTTTTTAATGGTTTTGGAGGTTACACTTAATATCAGGATGCGAATGGCTTTCATAAACTGAAACGGTATACTAATTATGTTAGACAAACATAATTTACTGTTATTTTTCTTTAATTTTGTTCGACAGAATATATTGACATCTTTAGATGTTGTCCTTGAATTATATTCTAAAGCATTTATTAAACTTTTATTAGTTATTTCTCTCCTAAATTAATTTTTTTATTGTTACGTTTCAGCCTCTTGCTCACCATCAATATTATCTACCCCCCATTACCGATATTGATAATATAATATGGAAATACATTTTTGTTTGTCTGTTTTACCGCATTATGGAGAGCGTAAACATTTTTCTTTCAAGGAGTTACTAATTCAGTCCTCAGCTATATGGTTTCAGAATTAGGCCATTCAACACTGAAATGATCAACTATACATTTGCATAACGGCTGCAAAAGAACACATTGCTGGTTTAAAAATCGAATACCACGCAAATACTCATGAAGAAAATCATACTTTGTATTATAGGATTCTCCGCCTTTCACAGACCAGGAATGGACCATTAGGCCTAGCCAACCATTTACTTTAATTTTTTTTTATTAAATATTTTGTTTATGATAAATAAACAAAATATAATGAATAGTTTAGTTTATAACGCTGTATACACAAAACATATAGACCTACAATTTTGAGTGCTGAAACAAAACCTTTTTCAGACCGAAAAAATATGGTTAGGCCGAGTTACGAGAAAAATTAATACAAATAATATTAAAGAAGAAACACACGAAAGAACGGTAATCATTTTAATTTCCTTTAAAGAATGTTAGTTAGCTCGCCTGCCAATAATATACATTAGCGAGTGACTCGGTTATTGTTTTTGTTTTAGAGTTAGCCAGTCGTGTGCAGGAAAAGGATCTTCCTCTAGGTCAACCTATAACCAATTAACAGAAACTTTGTGTCACCATAGCACATCATGCGCCTGCGCGTGCGGCTGGGCGAATAGTTGCCAGATACCGCTTGCTGAATTTCCATAAATATATACCTATTGTCCGAAACATTAAGGCAACTGACGTAATATTGTGTAACGTGACTGTACAGAATTTGTTTATAACCTATGAGATTTACAAACCATTGAAAGTCTTTTTCTATCAGCATCTGTTACTATAGTAGATTCACATCAACCGTGCATCTGCTGTCTAGGCCCGTCCCTTCTGACGCTCCTGATTGGCTGTTGCTAAGCCAGTCACAAGGCTGGAAACTCTGTCTCTCCAGAGAGTTCACATAGGCAAGATGTATGTTCCGCCTCTCCTGAGGATACGTCTTTCAAAAGTATCCCTTAGGAGAGGTGGAACATGCATACTACCTATATGAACTCCCTCGAGAGACTGAGAGTTTCCAGCCCTATGATTGGCTAATCAACAGCCAATCAAGAGCGGCATAAGGACTGGCCTAAACATCAGATGCACGGTTGATGTGAATCTACCATAATAATGAATTTTCGTTCATAGATTAGTTTCAAAGTACGATATATCTTAAATTTTGGTTTTAACACAAGGTACTGATGCCGCTGGCTTTATGTAATTATGTTTATTTTTAGCTCAAGTACAAAAGGAAATCTCAAAATTAAAATGTATGGAAATCCTATTATCCATTTTAGTATCTTTATTTTGTCTCATTTCGTAGAGAATCAATACAAACACGGTGATGATGTAGTAGCTAATGAAATCTGTCTTCTCTTTCAGGTAAGAAAGATGGTGCTACCGAGGGTCCATCGATTCACTGTTAAAAGATCCTGTGTTGATGGTAAGTTCGTCGTTGTGTTTATGTCGTCCGAGTCCTGAGTTGATAGTTGATAATGATACAGGACCACTCACTTTGTTTCATATTTATTTTTTTCATGTTGTTTTGCAGTGTACTTGAGGAGTCCTTATGAGAAGGAAATTATTGCGATATAAAGGTTAAGGATCACAATATATTGCCCTCTAGTAATCCTACTTGCGAAGGTTAAAAAGCAGACATATCATCGTGCATATTTTGTAAATTGCTTGTATTAAATTAATTGTATTTTTAAAAGAGATTTCGCTGGTCTTTTATTTTAGTGTTATTATTAGTAATTTCTTAGAGGAGCAAACTTTCATGTTTAGGAAGCTTCACTGAGTGGAATTCCCTTGTGTAGGAAAAGGTAAACAGGGCTAGGAACTAATAGTGACTAATGTTTAATTAACTGGTAACGATAACTAAATATATGAATTAGTAACGATATCACCACGAAGAGCTAGAAACTGCTGATCAGGGAAAGACGGTAAGGAAGCTCGTGTAACTCTGATATGAAAACCCCTACTACAGAGGTTATGGCAATATTGGTCATAAGGTCAACTGAACTGAACCAACTGCCACA
>NC_061108.1:49245336-49247836 GCF_015104395.2 Macrobrachium nipponense
TCCTGGATCACCATCTTTGGTTTGACAGGAGATAAAATGCTGGGAAAACAGTTGGCAATCCTCTGTAAGAAATTAAGTTTCATTTGGCGATTTGACTTTGGGAAAATTGTAGTGCTGTTATTTTTAATGACCTGGTAGATACAATAGCTATTACCCTGTAATTTATCCAAAAAATGTATTGAACTGTTTGTTTGCTCTCTCATAATGTGTTGCTGTAAGTTGAGCAGCAGGCGGATCCATTGCCCTTCATATCTAAAGTAAGACATACTAGGTGTTTTGCTTTATTCGTTAAACCAGTTTATACAGTAGCTAATCAGCAGTTGTGAATAGGGTTTGACTTGGATATAGGAATGCCACACCTTTCCTTACTTTGTTCATGGTTTTGTTTAATGGCAGCAACACTATGAGCTTGATCTTGCAGACGCAATAGATGTGACACTAATGTCTCTGTACTTCATGCCCTTTATTTCTGGATCACTCTATCTTCCTGTTCATCTCATTTTACTCCCTCTTTTCACTGTCTTAAGGGCTGAATGTCTGAAAAAGGCATAGTTTCATGCCTTATAGCCTAATTTCCTTTTTTATTCATCAATTCACTGAGCTTTGCTGAGCTCTTTTCATGATATAGCCATGGCACATCGATAGTCTTTCATTCAGCTGCATAGTCGTCATTTTTCTTCCTCAAACAAAGAGTATTCTACTTTTTCAGTCTTAAAGTTTTTTGTGGTTCTCATCTTTGTTACATAATGAGCTTGGAGTCACTCTCTTCTTCTGTGCTCATTCTGACTTGGTGTTGTGAAACAGCCATCTGTTAGTGATGTATTCATTATGAGTGTAGCTTGTGTGCCTCCACCTTTGTGTAATTTTATTGAATGAATTGTTACTGGCATATTACTAATGCGTGAGAGAATGGTACATTTTATGTAATATTACTTCAAAAAGCATAGTCATGTTTCCTTTGGAATGTATTAAGACGTGATATTAGCACTTGTTTTCGTCTCTCTACAAAGACAGCATTTAATCCACTTTGTTGTTTTTATTTGGCTTCCATAATTTAAGACTTTAAGATGTCGTAGGCCATAGGGTTACCCTATTACCACCTTATATTCACTTTGATTTGTGGGATACAGATAGGTTCATACGGCTGCTTTTCACCTAATCTGATTGTTCATCCAATATCATTTGAAACCCATTTGATTTGTACACCATCAAAATGACGATCTTCCCTTTCTGACTCAGCCAGTCAACTCAGATAAATCCATCCAGTATCTTTAGGGATTATTGGATTGCATTGGGGGTACTAACGCTGACTTTTAGCTAACATTCAACCCCAATGCTGAGTTATATTGCAGTGACCGTCACCAGTGTACTCTGGTAGTGAGCAACATACATTATAGTACATATTTTTATTTGAGCCTACCAGGAGTAGCCAAGGCTAATCTTTTAAGGTTTATTATTGGATGCGCCTTCTCCTTGATGAATTGTCTTTGCCCAGTTTAGAGCTTGTCTACCCAGAGCTTCGCTACCAAAGATCCCCACCCTCCCTTGCATCATCACTGTTTGTGGATTCACCCTTGTCGTGAGGAAAGCTAGGTGAAAATTATACCGACAGAATTGTGATTTGTAAGTTACTGGGGTATATTTTAGCCAAAAAAAGTCATCTTCTTGCACTCTCCCTCACTATTAGTATTTCTTTTTAGGGACAATGTTTGGATATACATGGCTGGTATTATCTCATAAAATTATAACCAACCCCTTTCAGCCTAGGATTTTGGCCTAACAGCAGTGGGCTTTGATTCATGGTGGCCTTTTGGTATAAGATTCATTTGTTGGGTAATTAGCTCGGCCTGTATAATAAAGAATATGCCAAATAAAACTGATAGATTAGTAATTGGCACTGAGATGGAAAACAAAACCCAAATTGACACAAATTTTGTGGTTGTATCAAACGATATCGCCTAAAAAAATATCTCTCTCTCTCTCTCTCTCTCTCTCTCTCTCTCTCTCTCTCTCTCTCTCTCTCTCTCTCTCATTAGGAATCGTAGAATTGGTATTGAAACTTGTTCCAATAAGCTCATCATCAAACCAAGTAATTATACAAGTAGTTTTGTACCTCTGAGAATAGAAGTGTAAAATCCATCATAAACTTAAAGAATATAACCTGTATTTACATAGCCACGTGTTGGAGACTTGAATAAAGGAAAGAATTATATTTGGATTGGTACTGGATAGTTTATTTTGACCAATGTACATAGAATTCAGAAAGCTAGAAACAATTATACATATTACCGAGATGTTCGTTGGTCTTGTCTTCAATTATTACCGGTATATTATCTTCGAAACAGAATTAATCGACATTTAATTAACTTTTTATTGACAATGATAATGATTTAGACCATTTTAAGAAGATGACAGGTTATGTCAATTGTAGTTTTAATATCAAAAGGGAATTATGCCGTGTAAAGCAAGCTTCAGTTCGGTAGGCGTGAACACCATCCTC
>NC_061108.1:49262836-49287836 GCF_015104395.2 Macrobrachium nipponense
GCTTTCCTCTCACGAAGTTAAGTATTTGAATTGCCAATTATCAGATTTAAGCACTGCTTCTGCATCCATTATGTATTCAGTTGAAGGAAATCACAGTCGACGGAGGAACTGCGGCATCTAAACCTCCCCCCCTCCCCCGCCGGGATTTTAGCGGACCCCCATTATTTTTTATTCATTAGAGATCATACAGTCAGAATCTGCTTGTTTGCACTTCAGCTGTTGGTGATATTTGCCGTAATGGCGGCCATTTTAATTCATATTGTGCGCATAGGAAAAAAATATATCTAATAATTTTTTCTGCTTATGTCCTTGTGATATATATATATTCATACGTTTTTTGGGGCAAGGAATTTTTTTTTTTTGTAGTTCTAAAGCCATATCATTAATATTTTTCAAAGTACTTAGTAATTCTAATATATTCATGATAAGAATCCTTGTTATTTTTAAGGCAATGACGTGCCAGTGGTTCTATCAACTAAGAGAATTTTCAAGAAAACACTATAACGCAGCTATGCGTGTTCACAGGACTATGCTCAAGGCTTTAGAACGCCTTCTTTTGCAAAGTCTTGAATCAAATGTAACAATCCGCTGGAAAGGAAGAGCTTGGGATATAATTGAACGTCTTGCACATTCCCCAAGCAGAGCATTGCTGGACGAAGCATTTACCAATGAAGATTGTGATGCAGTGATTCAACGATACAATAATTTTGAAGAACTAATTATAAGAGGAGAGTATGGGAAAACAGCTAAGTTTTGGATTGATTACATGGACAAGGTGTTCTTGTTTTGCGCTTCCAGAGGGCAACTAAAGAGAACAACTTTGATCAACACATAGCTTGCTTAGAACACTTATGCCTAATGTTCTTTAGTTATAACAATCGAAACTGTGCTAGGGACACAACGATCTAAAGCTTTCAATGCTCAATCTGGATAAATCTCACCCAGGAGCCAAGGAACTGCTGCACCATGGCATGAGTGTGAGTAGGTCAGATGTTAGGTGTAGTAGAAATGCAGTGGACATCACAATAGAACAAACAATAAATAGCCATGCAAAAGCAAGTGCATACAAGAGCTGGGTATGTTCAATCTCTTGATGAAATCATTCAAGAGAGGCTGATTAATAAGACTAAAGACTTTAATGATCCAATTAAAAAGCAAAATCTCAAAACATTTGCTTCTATTGCTAAGTCAGTAACAATTACAACAAAGGCAAAACAAATAGAGCTTATAAAAACAAAGAAATGCACTAGGCCAAGTTGCAATATTGGCTACAAGACACAACTTGAACATGGGAAAAGTTTTGAGTCATCTACTTGGACCAATGCCTTTGTCCTAAGCAACTGTTTACTGTGCATTCGTAAAAACCAACAAAGCGAACGAAACTCCTTCATGCCCTAAAAACTGAACAAGAAGACCAGAAATTGAATACACGAATTGTATCATTGACGGAAACGCAGTATTACAAGCACAAGTAACAATACCTACAATATTTGGTGAACTACTGAGAAAGTGTTTGACCAGCTTCCCAAAGTCAGCCGGGTTAATTTTGTTGTTACTGACACATACTTCCCGCATTAATTTAAAAATCCAGAAAGGAGGCGAAGAGGAGCACCAACCACGTTATTTCTTAAGGGTAGTTTAAAAAAAATTCCCCGAAACTGGTAAAGTTTCATGACATACACAAAGAACAAAGAGCAGTTAATACATTTCCTATTGGGAGAATGGAGTCGAGATAAATATGGAGTCAAGTTAAAAAACAAAGTTATTTGCTTTGTGATTGGTCAAAACTGCATAGTTATCACAATTACTGACGGATCTCGAACAGACACGCATGAGGTTGAGGCCCTGGAATCATCCCAAGAGGAGGCTGACAGTAGAATTATCATCTTCATCATATGGCTTCTCCAGTATCCGAAGATTTCACCATCGTTTTATAAGATCACCAGATACAGATGTGTTCACCTTGTTGCTGAAATTTGCACAATCATAAAACAAACTATATTGTTTGACACAGGAGACGCCTCATAGAAATACTGAAAGTTATAGATGAAACTGGTCAGGAGATATGTAAAGTCTTGTCCTCCTTTCATGCTTTTTCTGGATGTGATAGTGTGAGCACATTTGTTCGGAAGGCATGTTACTGCCTGGAAATTATTACAGTTTATCTCCACTTGCAAATCTCTTGGATCTAGTCTTTCTGTGGATGAAAATATTTATATCCAGCTAGAAAAGTTTACATGTTTACAATCGGTCATCAATTCAGTCTGCTATTGACAAACTACGTTAAAATCATTTTGATGAATTAGATGAATTTAATAGTATCACTGACTTGCTGTATGAATATGATGATTAAATATGCAGTATTAATTGTAGGTCGTTGCATTGTATTTAATTAACATTCTAGATAACTATTATAGTTAAAAATGTTTTACTTACATAAACACATAATCTGTATATATTTACTTAACTTTATCGAGTACCGGAGCGCTATTACTGTACTATAAAGCATCATTCTCTCTAATCCAATGTGCCAAAGAATATATTAGATCTTTTTCAACCAATCCTGCACTATCGATTGTACTTCTGTATAAATTAGCTTTATTATAATGAAGAATACTTAGATGCCGCTCATTAACGCTGTGCATAAAAGATAATACTAATTTTCGTATGTAATTAACTCGCCAGTCGTTTTCAGGTTAACGTGTGTATTCAAAGCCTATAAAGCCAAACTTTCTTCAATCAAATGTCTTAACAAACATATTTATATGCTTTTGTATTTAATTCATTACTTATTTTTTTATACCCAATGCAATTTTATTTTTTTATACTCAATGCAATTTTATTTTTTTAACATTAATATTACCAAAAGAATACTTTAATTTATTGTACCTGTACCACAAAACTTCTTATAATCCTTTTAATATTTGGAATCCTCTCTTTTCTAATAAAAATGAAAGATTTATTAATTTACTTTCTTTTCGTGTTTTCCTCTGATTCTTTGGACCAAAATTCTGTGATTTAATCTAATTTGGTTGTTTGATGAGAAATCACTTCAAATTACGTTACTTATTCATTGCCCATTTGTTAAGCTAACACTGTTTAAAATTAGAATTTTTAAAGTTTTTTAAATTTTGGATATAGCAGCCAAAATTTCGACATCTTAGAGTGCAGGAAAGCAGACTCTGAATCAATTGACTCTTAAAGAAATAATGAAAAAGTAGAGTCTGCAAAAGTATGTTGGAGGGGGGGAGGAGGAGAGGCAACTGGTCCGTGCTCCACATAGGAGATGGGTGTACCCCAGAATAAACCACCTCCTAAGCGGTAAAGATAAGTTTTCTCATGGTATCTGTTTGCTTTAATTTTGGACTAAATATAACATATATGCGAAATAGCATCTAAAAACACTGCTCTTTATGGATATTCAAATTCTGACACACTTATCTCTTCTCTGAAAGAAAGAAGAGATAAACTATAATAATAAAAATTTTTCTTGCGAGTCAAAAATTTATATCTAAACCACGTATTGACTATTCTCTTTCGATTAAATAAACCATTTCATTCCATTCAGCGTACTTTAAACCTCATAGGTCCTTAACATTTTCAAATATTGTTTTTTTCTATGCATGACAAAAAAACGAACATTATTTTTGTTATCTTGTTTTTGTCATGAATATTTTTCGATTTTCGGCTATAGCAGCCAAAATCACCAAAATTCAGAGTACAGACAACCAGAATCTGAATCTACAGACTCTTTAAGTATAGAAAAAATATAGTCTGCAAAAATCTTTGGGAAGGGGTCGGTTGTTGGCCCATGGTGTAACCCGGGGGTTCTCAACCAATTTTCCCTTAAGTACCCACCGAGTTATGAGACCACCTACCCAAACCCCCAGCAAGCTGACACCGAACATAATAGTAATATATTGACAAACTCAATATACAATGGGACTGGAATGGATATTATCAAATGATTATATATTATAAGAGTTTATTAAGCAGAAGCAGAAATATTACAAGCATTTTACAAGGATACTACGCATGCAGGAGTGAAACAGTATTTATTTCATCACCAAGCAAATAATGAACTTGAGTGTGAAGGTTGAGCCTGTTTGTTGCCAAGAGGCTTTTCAATTCGAGGAGCGGTATTAATAGGCACACACCTAGTAGGTCATGCTCCACATTAAGCCGTGATGGATGTTTCGTTTTCATGTTCAACAGCGTTGAAAAACCTTGCTCACGCAGGTAAGTACTAGGACATATCAGCAAAGAGTTCAGGACAACATCAGACACAACATTTTATACCAGAACTCGGTCAGGGTAAGTATTTCAAATTATCTTTCGAAACAAGAGTCATTAACCAACTCTCAAGAATTATTCTTGCATGTTATCTGGGAGAAGGTGCTCATTCACAATGAATGGGTTTCTAATCAGTTTTGATTCCAGTTCACTCAACTTGGGCAGGAAGACTGCAACTCCATCCGCAGAGAAGCTAGATGTGCTTGCGCAAGCTGCACGACATCTAAATTTCCAGTGTGTTTGCTTTTATCAAGTGCCTCACCCAGGTGTTCCAACATGTTCAGCTTTCCATCTTTAGCCTTCCCTTCCCAAAGCTCCAGCATCATAATGAATGACCTTAGTTTGTCCATGAAATCAATCACTGTGGCAAAGCGGCCTTGGAGAGAGAAGTTAAATGAGTTCAGCCTTAAGAATATATCAGTAAGGTAGGCCAGTTTCTGAAGCTACTGCCTGTCTGACAATTTCTTGATGAACTCAAGTGATTTTGTCTTGTGGTCGCATTTGAAGAATTCAGTGAGCTCCTCCTTTAGTGATTCTACTTTTGCTACCACATTCCCTCGCGACAACCAGGGAACCTCAGTGCGAAAGAGAAACACTTCTTCGTCACTTACTAATTCTTGGCACAGTTTCTCCCACTGTTTTTCTTTTATTTTCTCTCTCTGCATATTTTAAGATATGTTTTGTCACCGATCATAGAACCCCTGTAAACCTTCCTGTGAGCCCCTGGGGGTTCGCGAACCCCAGGTTGAGAACCCCTGGTCTAACCGAATCAATTCTCAAAATATTTTCCATACTTTATTTACTCTCCATTTATTGAAGAAACTGACGAAAAGTTAAATCATTTCCCTCAAGTATTAATTTAGATTATAAATTGAGAATCTCAAAATTACACATACATTACAGCCATTATTCATTCAGCATTTGGTCCAGATTACCTGTATATAATTCGTTTACACTTTGCAATTCGAGGCTGGAAAAAAATGTGGTTATTTAATTGTAAATAATGTTTCTAGGTACATTTTGACCGTTTTTTATTTCACGTTGTAGGAATACATTCATTAGATTTATTGGTAAGCCATCGAAGCCAACATGATTCACCACCGATCTTAATAGTCTTTTATTGATAAAGATGCAGATTTTAACCAGTACGAAGAAATATTGTTCTTCAGTTGTTCAGCATGCACAAGAAGAGGATAAGCTGGATGTAGTCTGAATTAAACTGTACACTAGTTAAGTTGCTTAAATTAATGCTGACCTCCATTGCATGAAGATGTATGAGACTTTATCAGTAACTTTAGCTCGTTTGATTCCAAAGAAAGCTATCTAGACCCATACTAATGACCAACCTTGGTTTGATGATTTATTAGAACATCATGCCTTGATAAATAGACCAAGTTACCATTGGCGGCAAAAGCGCACCTAACGAGCTACCAGAAATTTGGTGAAAGTAGCTCTGAAAGTTACTCCAGTTAATCGATTTGCAGGATGAACTGCAAAAATACAGAGCTTTGAAAGCCAAACAGTTAAAAATAACTTGGCTTCATCTTTGATTGATCATATTTTTCTCCCCATTGGCTAATGATGGGAAATTATTAAGTAGCCTTAAGGATAAAGTTGAGTTACTGCCTTGGTTTTTTGCTTTGCTTTCAGGCAACATAAAAAGATTCCTGGTAATTTAAATGTAAAGATCCATATAGTCTATTGCTACTTATTTTTCACAAACATGTCCAAGGTTTTTTTCCCCCCAGTTTTGTAAATATGATCATTTTTGTTTCCCAAGAAGAGCAGTATCATATAAACAGAGAATGGCTACTAATTCTTTGAAAAATTATATATATATATATATATATATATATATATATATATATATATATATATATATATATATCTATATATATATATATATATATATATATATATATATATATATATATATATATATATATATATATATATGTGTGTGTGTGTGTGTGTGTGTGTGTGTGTGTGTGTGTAAAGTAGAAGATGAAGTCCCTCTTTGATTCAACAGAGTTCTGAAATAGATAAAAAAGTGGTGCTGTCATTGTCATATGAGAATGAACTCTAAAACTTTGAGACGGAGCTTTTTTGTTTTCACCACATAAGAAATTGATCTAGAGCCAACAGAAAACTAGATACTTTCCGTATGGCTTCCTTTAATTACAAAAATTATATTATGTACGTCACATGCATCAGATAGTTTGTCGTACCATTAGTGGTTTGAAAAAAAGAAAAACATGTTCAGTTATAAGGTAACCGAAACCATGGCGGATGGCAGCCATCTTGGGTATCCTAGTCATAACAATGACTGATTATAAAATTGATGTCAAATATAAATTCCTTGATCCCCAAAACCCAAGAGCATATGTTGGTCAACGCTGTAGCTCAAACCATTGAGAAAGTAATTTTTAAGTTGGCCTCCGACGGGCATTTTGAATTTTGGCCCCTTGCGAAGTTAGCCCACATTTTTGGAGGGTTACCCTCGCTAATTTTTCAAAGTAACCCTCAAAGATGACAAATCCATAGAGAAACCTTTGTTTGGACTCCCCGGTCACGGAAGTGCCAGAAATGACTCGACTATCTGACGTAAATGAAAACCAGTAAGATGGAGTCGGGAGTGTTGATATGTGGTGGAAGAATGGTAGCAATTAATATCATGAAATACTTGACAATAAATGTAACATGTTATAGTAGGATGAAAGAAGAGATAATGACTAGGTTGGGTGAAGCTAAGAACAAAGTAGAAGGTATGGATGGAAAGAATGGGAATCTTTATGGAATATGCAGTTCGACTGTGTGAAGGGTCCGTTGACCTACTTTTGAGAACAAAGTAAAGGAGTTTAACTGAACTGTAAAGTACGAATTGTTTGTTTGCGTAGTATACGTTGTGCAAGACAAGCTGAAATGGGCAGGAATATGGAAAGTAGCCCCCCCACCCCCCACAAAGAAAAAAAAAACCCCCCCCCCCCCCCCCCCCCCCCCCCCCCCCCCCCCCCCCCCCCCCCCAGTGACTACGGTAAATAATTTTAAAAAATGAGACAAATATTTTGCGATTGTTTGTTCCTGAAGAGAATATGAAGAAGGTAGGTTGGTGAAAAGTAGACGTAATTAAGAATGTCGGGGGAAGGAGAGAGGAGAATCCAAAAGTGCAGTGGGGATGGAGTGGGAGACAGACAGGAACAAAAAGCGAGAGAATTCGGATAAGATACAGTTAGGTGAAGTATGTTTGATGATCTGCTAAGAAGCCTTTTGTACAAGTATATGGAGCGATTATTGTTGAGAAAGTTTTCCATGCAGTAGTTAAAAGATAAATCTAACAGTGACGATATAATTTCGGACGAAATTTCTGTAAATACCCTGCACATACAATTGGAAGCGGCAGAAATTATGACAATCAGCAGCTCACAATTGTATCGGTATTACTTTTATGGAAGGGAAACATTTCAAGTTAACCGAAATTTCAGGTAGTTTAAATGGTATTTGTGTTTTTCTTTACGGCTTTGATAGCGTTCATTTTGCTGTTTCGTATCTTTAGTGACAACATAAGGATTTTTATTTGGATACAAATTTCACGAAAACTGACGTAAATATGAACAATATTTCCAACTTTTAAAGGATTTTCTTGAAAAGACTTCGTTAAACGAACCATTTACCAACCTTAAGGATGAATGACTATTGCTAGTAATCCGTCACCGTTTCCAGGAAATGCTGTCTGCTATTGAGGGAAGATCATCAACCGAGGATGTTTTTGGAGTCGAAAGTTCCAGGAATGGGTTAATTGTGACGACGCGTAGGTCGTCATTTGGCCCCAAATCACAAAAGTTTTGGGAGATAAATATTCTGATGATAACATTAAAAGTTTAAGCAGAACTACTATAAATAGAGATAGATCATGTTTTTCTTTTATTTATTAATTACTTATTAATATACCGTACGCCCTTTCTCCTTTTAGGGGTGGTGCCTAAAGGGCTTAACCCTCCGGTTTTCAGCAAGTCTTTTGGGATGAAGCTGCCAGCTCATGCCCTTTTTAACGCTGGTATGCGATCAATACAGTCGTTTAACTATCAGGAACCTGATTCACTGCTTAGGTCTGCAAAGGCACATTTGTTTTTCAACGAAACGTATTCATCAGAGGTTAGGAGTCTGTCTAACCTATTCCTCTCGCTTTGTAGGCGAAAATACTGTATCATGCCACAACGACATACTCATTTCCACACTCATGCATTGTATGTATATGTGTATATATATATATATATATATATATATATATATATATATATATTATATATATATATTCCAGTCAGCAAGATATATAGACTTCAGGAGATTCCATGATACAGATGATAAAAGGCCAAGTTTATTAACAAAAAGTGTTTCGCACTAATGACCCAGTGTATCATCAGTCTGTGAAAAGTAAAAGACAAAGTGGGAATGACATACAATAGAGTCCAAGGCCAGATACAAAATTGCTGAGGAAGTATTATTATTAAGAGAGGGAACCACTCTTTTAATATATAACGATTCTAAAGTCGTTAAGTGGCCTGGGTCCTTTACATAACCAATTATTGAGAGTGCTGTTTCAGGACTTCGGTTTTACATATTGCGACATAATTTTTTATATTAGAAGATTCTGGCTGCTTCAATCTTTGGCCAGTGCGAAAGCTGAAACCCAAATGGCTGCAATATCTGACCTGCAGTAACCTCCGCGTCGATCCAACGTAAAGAGTTCGGACATCCAGGGCATGTGAATTTATTAACCACATTGGATCGTATGAAGGACTGCAAGCGATCTAGACTGCTGCCATCAAGAAATTGACTGTTACAGCTGAACAATTAAAGAACCTACTATATAACGACTTATCTCTTTTAGATCGCCTCTTGTACCAAACAATGTTTTACAACTTTATTAATGATTTTATTTCAAATGTATTTTTAAGACGTCAAAGAAAACTACTAAGTCTTGGTGTTGTTATTCCTGATTTCCAACTAAGAAACTACTGCATTATTAACTTATCTGATCACATTTTATCGAAGAGAGGATTTTTTACTATTTTTTGATTTGGACTTTTGTCTGCCATCTTTTAGACCCAAGTATGCCACATTCTTTTTACCATTAGAGGTCACATTCCAAAGACTTAAGAAACTTTATGTTAATAAAAAATATTGGTAATCTCCAACAGAAAATCTCAACTTCAGTTCACAAAACTTATGGTAATTTAAAAACTAACTGGACTCCTTTTTTAGACAAACTGATCTGAGTATACTCTTAAACTTAAGAAAACGCGATAACATTGTAATTTGTAAGCCGGATAAAGGCAAAGGTGTTGTGATTATGAAGAAGAATGATTATGTGGCAAAATGGGAAAATATTTTGTCTGATACCACCAAATTAAAGCTTTTGGTGAACCCACTTTTCTCGACATATACAGAAGGTAAGATAAAATCAATAGAATGTTAAGGAATATAAAAAGTTAAGAAAATATTATAAATGAGACTACATAACTATTTGTGACTGGCTCTTCTTTCAGTATTTTGTATGGCCAACCTAAAATTCACAAGCCTAATATATCTCTTAGACCCATTATGGCTGCCTATAATAGTCCTTCGTTCTTTATCTCAAAATTTTTACCCGGTGTTCTTTCTGAATATAGTAGCAATAAATTTTCTTTGAAAAATGGGTACGAATTCCAACAGCAAATTACCAACCAAGATGGAGATTGTTACATGGTAAGTTTTGATGCGGAGTCTCTTTTCACAAATGTTCCACTTAATGAAACAATCAATATTATTCTAGATAGGATTTTTATTAGAGAAGATACAGTTTTTCATGGTTTTAACAGATCCATCTTTAAACAACTACTTGAACTTGCAGTGCAAAATTCAATGTTCATTTTTCACAAGAAAAACTATTCGCAGGTCGATTGAGTTGCCATGGGGTCGCCTCTGGGCCCCATTTTTGCTAACTTTTTTTATGTCTAACCTTAAAACTAAATTTTTAGACCAGTGTAACCATAATTTTAAACCGTCTTTTTATTGAAGATATGTTGATGACACTTTTGTTTTGTTCCAACACTCTTGGCTATATTCTTTATGTTTAGAATATATTAATCGACTCCATCCAAAATTCAATTTACCATGGAGGTAGAAAGCGGAGGTAGTCTAACATTTTTAGATATTAATGTAAGTAGACATAATTCCGAGTTTACTACTGCTTATAGAACGTGGACATATACGGGCTTAGCCAATACTATAGCTCTTTTCAATACTTGTTCGAACTCAATACCATCTACACCTTAGTCCATAGAGCTCTAAAATATCCTTCAACTTGGCAAATATTTCACAGAGATAGTCTTTTTATTCAACTTTTTCAAGACAAACTCCTACCCACAAGATATAGTCCATAAAATCCCTAATAAGTTATTAACGCAGTTATTACAACCTCCAACTGTCAACTTTGATTTTCCTAAAAAATTATTCTATGCCTCAATCCCGTATATGACTGACTTCAAATTTGCCTTAAATCTTACTCGAGTAATTGAACAGGAAATCCTCTGTCTTAAAGACAAACTTATTTCCAACAACCCATGTACAATAGGATGATTTTTTAGATTTCAAGATCGCCTGCAGTCCTTCAAGCGATCCAATGTGGTTTATAAATTCACATACCCTGGATGTCCGGACTCTTACGTTGGATCGACGCGGAGGTTACTGCAGGTCAGATACTGCAGCCATTTGGGTTTCAGCTTTCGCACTGGCCAAAGATTGAAGCAGCCAGAATTTTCTAATATCAAAAATTATGCAGCAATATGTAAAATAGAAGTCTTGAAATAGCACTTCTCAATAATTGGTCATGTAAGGGACCCAGACCACTTAACAACTTGAGAATCGTTATGTATTAAAAGAGTGGTTCCCTCTCTCAATAGTAATACTTCCTCAGCAACTTTGTATCTGGCCTTGGACTCTCTCCTGCTTATGGACGGTTGGTGTTTGGTGGTCTCTCTTTAGTTTACTGTTTTCTGTATTTTTTATGCTTTTATTTTTTACTGTCTGAACTTGTAAATTTTAATTGCATTGTGAATTCCTTTTTTGCTAATAATGTATTTTATTTTGTCTTTTACTTTTCACAGACTGATGATGCACTGGGTCATTAGTGCGAAACGTTTTTTGTTAATAAACTTGGCCTTTTATCATTTGTATCATATATATATATATATATATATATATATATATATATATATATATATTCCAGCAACGACAAACAACCCGAGAACGCCTTATCGACGGTTTTACTGAGAACGTCTTATTAACGATGTTTACAAAGATTGCAGTCTGTCATCACCTCATAGAAAACCAAGACAAGAAAAGGGGTATAATTAAAAGAATGTAACATAAATAGAACAGGAAATGAAATCTCAATGACAAAATTCTATCGAGATCTTATGAAAAACAGTTTTTAGCTGGAGATACCATAATTGTAAAAATCTTTCTATTATACAAAAAGACAAAGTAATAACATTTCTTTACGTTAGAAATGAGTTGTTCATCAAGTATATGAGTGCCAATTTATTCATATCACGGAAATATCGAATTTGTTGAACAAGAGTGCTTGAAAAATAAAAATAAGCACATTCTATACAATAAATTTATATATAAAATACATTGTAATGCATATATAATATATATATATATGTATATATATATATATATATATATATATAATATATGAGGTTTTAGTCCACAAGGGAAAGTAAAAGCTGAAGTTCCTTTTAGCTCAACAGTTTCGGCCTCCACTGGCCCTTATCGAGAGCTGTTTATTAGCTAGCCCACAAGTTTACAGTACATTCAAAGTGAAATATAAGAGACAGAAGAATGAAAATAGGCAGTTAGATAAACATTCGTCATTGAAATACAGGAAAGTAAGTTACTGTAACAACCTGTTTAAAATGATTTACAACCACTTCGAAGGTTTCAAAACAAAAATATCTGTTAAAACAACTCACCCAACAATGAAAATATGACCTTAGCGAGAGGATAACATTGCTTAGTTTGCAACCCCATGGCAAAGGTAGCCGCTCGACAAAGGCGTCTTATACCACAGCAATCAAGCATAACACATAAATAGAAACAATCCTCTTTATTATATGATTTATAACCATTCGATAGTTTCATAACATAGAACAACGCCTCAAACACGTTTACTGTGAAAAGAAGTCTGTTTAGCTTTCACTGTCCTTTAACTATATGTAAAAAAGATGGGTCTGTTTTAAATACCCCTGAATGATTATTAAAATGGTTGCAGTCACTTATTGCAATGCATGCACTTTCAAGTAGCCATTTCTACATAATTATTCCGTTTCAGCAGTACTCGGGAACAATTCCACAAAATGGCGTCATTACATGATTGGTTATGGACATTATGGCATTGCTACTATCATTCCTCCTGATACTATACTTGTTCTGATTTTTTCGCACCTCAAGTTCCTTTTTCGACTGTCCAATATAGTACTACTTACATGAACATGGGATCTGATCAATAATACCTTCATCATATTTAAAGTTCCTTGCTGGACGAGTGGTTTTCGCGCTCGGCTGCCAATCCGGTGGTCCGAAGTACGAATCCCGGCTCGGCCAACGCGGAATCAGAGGAATTTATTTCTGGTGATAGAAATTCATTTCTCGATATAGTGTGGCCCGGATCCCACAATAAGCTGTAGGTCTTGCTAGGTGACCAACTGGTTCCTAGCCACGTAAAAATATCTAATCCTTCGGGCCAGCCCTAGGAGAGCTGTTAATCAGATCAGTGGTCTGATAAAACTAAGATATACTTATCGACTTATCATCATATTTAGGACTATTTCTTATAAGATGACTGCCTATTGTGTTGGGGATAGAAAAGACCAAACCCAAACCCAGCACTTTCAAAGAATGTACAATGTTTTCAAAGGTAGGGTGATAGGATAAGACCAAATTACGTTAGGTTTGTCTAGTTGGTTTAGCATTGGAATAAAAAGATTTACGTGATAATCTGAGACATTCTTTGAAAGGAAAATTAATGGACGGAGATAAATAAAAGATTCTAGCAAGATATTTCTAACTTCTAGGTTTTCTTTATGAAATATATACAAGTTAAGGTGTTCTATATATTATACAAGTTAATACCATGTATAGTAAATAGATATTGTATGATTATAGCTAGTTTCATAAATGCTCAACTTTCAGAGAGTAAATGAAAGTAGCTTAATTGGGAACTCAAGGGCCTAGTCACGTCACACTCCACTAAGCACTGCTCCTGCAGCGATGGCTCTAGAGTGGTAGACATGTGTGTATCTTATCATAATTATAAGGATCAGTTCATGTTAAGCCAGTCATAATCCTCTCATTTGTTCAGATACCACTCCTACCCGACTTAGAATCCCTGTACATGAGGAACACCGATTACGGCTTTCATCTTTTGAAAAGAAATAATCATTTGGAGTGTTCTAGGACTCTAAATAAATCATTAAACTCCCATTCCCTTTTACCAGTGTAGGACTGACTTTTGCAGTCATATAGTTTGCAATTGCACGTGCTTCTTGAATCAGAATTTGAAATGCTAGCAAACATATGTACACAATTTATGTATCAAAATTCATAAAGAAACTAAGTCTACAGGCATAGCAAGCCTCGTTTCACGGGCAGAACTAGCTCCGTTGCTCGGAATCCCTTATCATCCCCACCCCCTGCCTAGTTTCATGCGCATCAGACCAGCTGGTTGTCCGTGATTGAATGACAGACTGACGGACGGACAGACATTAGGCCCATTATAATAAGATGTGGAGTTTTATGAGCTGAAAGTCTACCAACTATATATAATATATTATATCTATATATATATATATATTATATATAATAATATATTTATAAATATTACACATACATACATATATATATATAAAATTAAATTATATATTATTATATAACAAAATATATTATTACATAATACATGTCTATATATATATATATATATATATATATTATATATATATTATATTTTATATATAGATAGATAGATAGATATAGATATATAGATAAGATATATAGATATATATATATATATATATATATATATATATATATATATATATAGTATATATATCTTTACGCCAATTGAACGCGCACACGCATGTACACGTGTGTGTGTATGTATAAATATATAAATAACATATATATATATATATATATATGTGTGTGTATATGGTATATATATATATATATGGATATATATAGGGTATATATCTATATATATATATCTATAATGATATATATATGATAGAAATATATTATAAAGCTATAAATATCTATATGTATATATATATATATATATATATATATGTAGATATAAATATATATATAGATATAAATCTATCTATTCTTATATATATTATATATACATATATATAATATATATATATATATAATATATATATCTATATATATATCTATATCTATATATATATAATATATATATATATATATTATATATATATATATATATATATATATATATATATATATATATATATATAAAGGTTTTTTACCTCGTGGCAAAAACCTTTATTAATACATAGCATCACGTTTTATGTACTTCGTGATCAAGTTATTCATATATATATATTATATATATATATATATATATATATATATAATATATATATATATATATATCGAGCTACAATGTCCTTTAATGTCTAATTCACTCTACCTCGGAATTAATATATTTTCATATATGCTTAACCGAAGGGGAATTTTTTTACACGATAATAGATTTGCCTGGTCCCAGGCGCGAACCCAAGAAGGCATTCAAATCTAGGACGTCAGTGGAAGCTTTTACATGTATATGAATCACGGTAATGTGGTATGACTTATATATATATATATATATATATATATATATATATATATATATATAATATATATTATATAAATGTGTGTGTGTATATAATGTTATTTATTTATACATACACACACACGTGTGCGTGCGTGTGCGCGT
The DNA here is from genome assembly GCF_015104395.2 of Macrobrachium nipponense. Lineage (NCBI taxonomy): Eukaryota > Metazoa > Arthropoda > Malacostraca > Decapoda > Palaemonidae > Macrobrachium > Macrobrachium nipponense. Next base: position 49,278,177 of record NC_061108.1, read on the forward strand.
TCAATTGGCGTAGAGATGTGCCGAAACTTTAGCCAGAAAGAGGATTTGAAAATACATAAAATGCCAAAGTAAGGAATTTACACAACCAAAATCATACAAGCCGCCGCGGAAAGGATACACGTAGGTACGCAATATTCTAAGTGTTATAAAGATTAAATTATCTATAATTGTGTTTTTTCTCCTTCTCGATACCAGATGATCTCATTTTCATCTTATCATCAACTGAGATAGCAATTATGATATCTATATAAAGTTTAATGTTACTGCCATAATTATCTTTATTTATTATGCTTAACACTTTTCCAGCGTTCAATTTAACGCCATGTTACGATCAGTAGTAGTGATAAGCCTCTTGATATGATAGTAAACTTAATTAGAATTTAGCCGGTAGTGACATAACACCGATAATCATAAGTTTAAGAAGTTTGAGAATAAAAATGAGGGCAAGAAGTGCTGCCACGGAAAATCTGGTATGCAGATCAGTAACAAAAACAACGGTCTATTAGAAGTATGTGGGTGGGTGGGGCTGAGGAAGAGGAGCGGGGACGGAGAATGTTAGAATGCTGCAGATAGAGATCACTGTCTCCTTCTGATGTCGATTTATGTAAATGAAAACCATTTACGGTCTTTGTACAGTTTAGCTGGACCTCGTGGCTACGAGGTTCCCTTTCACTTCTTTTCTGCGCGATTTTCCCTTTAGAGGTGGTATGCATGGGCATGGGGCTATGGACCTCCTGCAGCGAACAGAAGCCACTCCACGGCGTTAGAGCTCACAATGGACAGAGATGTACATTCCCCACAGCACATTGCTTCTCCTCTGAGCTTGGGTGGCCACTTAAGGGTCTCCGCGTAGGTACTTACTACCTCTCTTTCTCTGGGTTCAATTCCTCCGTTAGTTATGGTCACTGGGTACCCGTTGGGCTGTTCTTCATATTTCCTTTATTTATTTATTTATTTATTTTTACTTTCGATGTGAATATAAATTCTTCTCCATTATGCTTTACTTAGCCACGATTTTGGATACCTTATCGGACACCACCTGTTTCCATAAAATATTACCCATACTGGAACATATTCCATTCACGTCCGTTTCCTACCCACATAAGACCCTAAGGTGAAATGAGGCTTTTGTCTTTTGCTCACAGACAGTATTTTGTGCAGGGGACCTTTCGTTCTTGGTGGTCGGGTTGCTGAGATAGCTCTGAGATGTTTCTTCAACTCGACAGTGAATTAAAGGGTGGTCATCTTCTTGATTGCCTAATATTTCTAGCCCTATGGGACAAGTTTGATCTTAGCCTATGATAGTGACTTTAAACATTGTTCAGGAATTACGACGTCTAAGTGACCGAGTAGGCTCAGCTTGATATAAGCTACTTAAATGTGCTGTTTTGCATATTATCTTTGAAAGAAATGGATACCAAGGAAAATCCATTGGAAGCATGAAAAAAATGCTGTTCAAAATCCGGTACTACAAAATATTACGTACTAATTTGTCATGGACGCTTTTATATTTTTCTAGATACCTTCATCTTAAATATCTTACATTCTTTGATATCGTTCAACAACTGAGCATTACACGTGAAAAAGTCGCTACATGCATTATCAGTGGAAGTTAATAGTTTTATACTTCCTGTTCACAATTTATAGATTAACAATACAAAAATGATCTATATCAAAACTGTCTCTTCCTCTGGCCCTTCCCCGCTGCTGTCTGTCTGTAAGCTTTGGGGTTGGTTGCCTTGATGTGTCTTCTTCACCTACCTCGATCGAAAGCGTCTTTCCACTTCTAAACCCTTCTTCAGAACCTTTTGTGGGGTACAAGAACACAACTACCGTAGTCCTTCATACCCTAAAAGGTGTCTAAAAGGACAACTGACGCCTTGCAGTTAATCTTTGGAATCGTTCACTTTTTGTGACAACTGTAAAGGCGCGGGGTTGTAAAAACTTGAGCCAAATCCTTAAACCATTCCAAGTACCAGTTGTGCCATAACTTTAATGGAATAGTAGTAGTATTTTTGTCCAGCGTTCAGTAGAGCATGTAGATTAAGCGAACTTGAACAAAATTGGATTTAGAGCAAGCTTAATGCGATTTTTTCTGTACAGAAGATTTCAGTATTATTCAGTCATCTCGAGGGAGTAATTGTTTCAGTAATGTGTAAGGATTGTGTAACTATTTAGTGAAATGGTGTGACTGTATTTCTGTAGCATTACACACCTTAATTTACTGCAAATTTTAGCTTGTTTCGATGAGGTTATTTTAATAAGAAATATTTAATGGAACAGAGGCATTTTACGAGTGGGCTATATATGCTGGAAATTAGGTCTCCGAAAACATATTTCGTCTCGACAAAACTCAAGATTTCTGGTTGTTAGATGTCTTCTACGTGCTGTATGTTACTCATAATTATTCGATTGGTCTTAGGCAAGGACAGGATGAAGATAAAACAACTTGAACCGTTCCTAATTCATTTTAGCTTATTTATTGTTACGGGTTTTAAAAAATCCTTTGAATAATTTGTACCGTGACCGAAGAGTTTCAATGAGAAAAAACAAATACATCAATCCCAGTTTTTTTTATACCAAATCAATTGAAAGTATTACTAAATTTCGACCAACTAAACAATATTCTCTTTGCTTATAGTTATATTTTTAATCATCTGAATGAGCAAATTGACTGAGAATGAGAACGACTTTGAAGTTGCCAGGGTGACCACTGAATCATTAAATGTCCTGACCCGCTGTAGGATTGACAATCTATTAATTATTTTGAAATATTGGTATTAGATATTTTTTGTAGTATCCACATACAGTATGTAAACTTTAATAATTTTAAATGCATGAGTATTTTGGATTATTTGCAATGTAGTGACGTAGAAGGTCTATAAAAACCTCATTCCACTTTAGCTTACATTCAGGGAGTCGTATTATTAAGGAGAACACTGTTAATATTTATAACTTGGATTGTTGGATTGTGCAAATTTATAACTTGGATTGTTGGGTTGTGCAAATTATAGTATATGGGCGTTTTTGTACAAAATCACACGTGTAATGAGTTGAAGATGAATTTGAAAACAAATAAGTGGAGTCTCTGTGTTCTGAAGGTGGTATATGCAGTAAGTTATGGTAAGTATAGATAGTATGACACATTGACAAAATCATTACTTCAGTACAAAAGGACAATAAAGAAGTGAACTAGCTAGCAGTATAAAAACGAATGTTACTCCGTCAGTCAAGTTGCCTTATAGCATTACTGAAAAACCTATGCAGTTAAATATTCATTGTCAAGGCATTTAACAACCCTCTTAAAATCAGTTGCTTTATAATTCCCTAACCTCTGTAGGTCATTTCCTTTATGTGACGTCATAAGTATTCTTTTCTGCTATGACGCCAGGAGACAGGTTCCTTGAAGCTTCACTCTCCTTCGATGTCTGCATGTCATGTGCGCGTGCGAGAGCAAGATACCGACTTCGCAAGTAGCTCCATTATTTATTGATCACGATAAGAGTAGAGACAATACGGCTGTCGTGCAATTTGTTTATTGTGATAAAATGAAAAGTTTATGCGCCGTTTAATCTCCATTGTGTAACGCTTCAATGCAACACAATGCCTGATACTTAAAAGATAACGCCGGTCTAGGGAGTGAGATTAAGAATTTTCGCTCAGGAGGATGAGAGATGATGCGCATACTTTTATAGGGAATTATTATACAATTGTGAGTTCTTTTTATACTATCTTCGTATATTAATATATCGTGGTATTGTAACAGTTTTATTCCTGTGCTTCCGTTTTTTTCCGGTTATTTTTATGAAATGTTTCTCCTCATATATCGTAAGGGCCGTATTACCATATTTTCTACTATTGACGAGTGATTTTTTTTCTTGGGGAGGGGGGGGAGGTTGAAAATGTTGAGATAACGCAGCTGTGACTTGTAATGAGGTTGGAAATTAAAAACAGATTTTTTATAGCATTTTCTGTCATTGAACTTATATTTGTTTGTGTATGTGTGGTTTCCCTGCGAAGATCCACAAGTAGATACAATAAACAGCCATTTTCTTCAAAATTATAGGTTGAAAATTGTACAGCTATTTGAATTGTAACCCAATTAATTAAACCTAAATTTCGATTAAATAATTTTTTTTATTTGAATCTTTAACTTTAGAAATATTTCAAAGAATTTATTTCATTTTATTATTATTATTATTATTATTATTATTATTATTATTATTATTATTATTATTATTATTATTATTATTATTATTATTATTATTATTATTATTATTATTATTATTATTATTATTATTATTATTATTATTATTATTATTATTATGTTATTTTTTTAAATGTTTGCTGATGTCCTTTTCCCCCCAAATGGTAATGGTTGTCTCTTTCTTTTCAGGTATGATTGTAGTACTGGAGTATTCACGTAGAAATGAAAACATCGGCAAAGAATAATGAAAGCAACATCGCAAATTAAAGGAAGTTTTAATACGAGATAGAAGACAAGTATGTGCGAAAGTTATTTGAAGTTTGAGTTTAAGGTACGATAGGTAACAGTTTTGGGTTCGTTGTTCAGTAAGATGGGATATATATACAGCAAAACGTACCTTAGATGGAAAGAATTACTTCCTTGAAATATATGAAAATACAGATGTATTTGTCTGTGTACAATATCTATAGGCACGACGTTAAAATATGCCAAAGTGTATTGCAATTATTCAGTTATTGTACACACAATATAATTTCGCAAATTATACACACAATATAATTTCGGTTTTTAATCATTTGGTAGCTATCTCCAGATATCTTTGATCTTATTAATTTAAAAGGTGAAATTGCCAATCTGTGCAGCTTTTCCAAATGGTATTTTATTTTACTTCACGTTCCAATAACTACATCTCAAAGCATTCGTCTTCTGCCTTTTTAGTGTGGGGGCCAATGCTTTCCCGTTGGTTTCAAATGTTGATTTTTGGCCACATTCTGTGAACAAAGCAAAGACACCATTTATTGCTAAAATAATATAATAATTAAGAAAAGCACTCCTTTTCAAATTTAACTATAAATTGGAAACATAATGATCATTTTATAGATAAAAAATGTCTTATTGTTTTTTTTCTGTCCTGGTTCTCGTCAACTAATGCATGATAGTGGTGGTGTTCACTGTACAGTGTGACCGAAAGGAGCAGAGTGATGTGCAGCTGGTCTTCTTGCACCCACATTTAATGAGGTGTGTGACTGTTGCTGAAGCTGGAGGCTCCATTGATGGTACTGCTATGAGTTTATCCCCATCTTTCTTCCACCCATAGGCTGTTGCTGGTGGTAGCTGAGGGTGAGGAGTATCACACTGATGCAACACCATGGCCTGGTAATGTGCTCGGGCAATAGCTTCATGTAATGCTCCTCGTGTCGGAGGTAATTTTTCAGCTTCCAATTGTTTTTCGGTGAAAAGCTTCCATCTGAGATCACCAACATCCACCAAAGTGCTACCAGGCTCATACAGCTGGCAAACAAATGTCTCGATGGCTCGTTCAGTATTGATGTCCTGCTCCTCGGACCTCCCTAAGGCAGCAAAGGCGGATACCACTTCCATGGAGCATCTACTAAGTGCTTGCCAACAGGTCAACTTCCCCTTGCCTGCAAATCTACCTGTAATGTCACCTCCAGAGAAGGCGTGAAATCCAGGTAAGGCTTCGGTCTTTGCAGCACCAAGCGCATTCACTATTGGTTCTAGTGAGATTATCCGCTTTTTGTTCCCCACACCAGCGACAAAGTATGTGTTCCTACAGAGCCGATGGTAACAGTGGATTACAAGGACAAATACATCAGTGTCGTGTCAGGTGATTGAATGTAGAGTTCAGTTGCTCCCCTTCGAACAGCATCCAGACTGTGCAGAATAATAGATGCTGAACATCTATGGAGTTTGAGAGGACATCCTTTCGTGAAGTCACTATGACGACCTTGGGCTTACCCTCAAAGTGCTGGAGAGCTATCTTTGCAAGATAAACTTGTCAGTTCATCTTTAGTTGCAGTACTGGACAAGAACTGGTTTGCTGACACCTTGCCAATTGGTGTCTTGTCTGTGACATGATAAGCAATTGCTGGTTTACTTCCCTGTCTTTCTCTTGTGGCCTCTTTCAGTGACGTAGGAAGATCATAATGGTCAAAGACTAAATGGAGCTCATCATATTCTCTGCATTTGCTGTCTATTGTTGTTATGAAATGGTCAGCCTATTGAGCACAGGTCTTAACTGAAAGTGGTTTCCCCATTGCCTAACCAATTGCCATTCCATCAATTACAGTTGCCTTTCTTGGTGTCAAGGGAATTGTGTTGTTGATGATATTCTCTTCTTTCCGATCAACACTAATTTTTCTTGCAGGTCCTCGAGTACAGTCATCAGCTTGCTTTTGTCAGTGCATGGTAGAAGTTCACCAGTCACTGAGAACAAGGCTCGAGGTAGAGACGTCAACTCATGCTGACCAACACATTCCTTGAGATTTATTTTAGGTCGTGAGCATGCAACAATTAACATACGGGCAAAAAGTGATCTGTCATCCTTGAGCTCCACTATCTGATCAGCTACTTTGTGTTTCACAGACTTCCTTGCACTTTTCCAAGTCTTCAACATTTTCGGTGCCATTTTGCTTTCAAGTCTTTCAGACCAGATGCAGTGTACCCATGTAATCGTCCACTGATCTGCACAAAGTCAGCATCTCCATACTTTCCTCTTTCATGCACAAACCAAAGGAACTTTGAGTAGGCTTCCTCTGATGGTTCAGACACCAGGTCACCATTGTCAGGCTCTTGACACTGAATACACAGCTTGAAATCAGTTTCTGGCCGTGGTTTCATTTTGATACAAGGCTATTCTGTGATCACTCCTACACTGTAATGGCCCATGCACTTCAATCTGCCACACACAAAATTAGGACCTCCCCTGGGGTGGATATATATCATGCAAAAGTTTTCTGATGTGGATCATCATTGCATCTTCCTGGAGAGAAGAAAATTAGATCTTGGTATTACGTGCTGAATGGGACATGGCTGCAGAGTTAAATAAGATGTTAGTTGGTGACCATAAACAGGGATAAACAGGCATTCTGTAATGAAGACACTGTTAATTCAGATTGAATATATGTCAGAAACACTTCAGGAAACAAAAAGTAATATACTTGCACCCCACACTCTGAAACAAAATGTGAATAATACCATGCATTGGGTTAAAATGATCTTTCTGCTTTGGCACTGTGCTAAGGGTACATAAAGGTCCAGAGATAAAATGGCAACATCATTTTTCCACTTCCTGATATAGCTAAGAATGCATTCATCATAGTTGCAAAAAATTAACATGCAAAACCAACGAGAATCCCAATGTTACATTGGGCCCCACACTATTTCATGAATCGGCCCATACAGCTAAGATATAGCTGTAAATGCATTTCATGCACTCATCCTTCTGAAGATTCTCTTGAATTTTCTGTCCTCAAACCAACTGAAGACGTGGAATCGGGAAGAATCGGGCATTTTCTTGTCTACTGGCAGCATATTAAAAATGATGTATCTAAATATCTTTTTAATGTTACTATAATTGAATGGAAAATTTGTCGAATGTTATTGCAATCAACTTAAAACGAGTAAATTGAACCTATTTACAATTCATTTTAGTACATTGTCTCATACATACATTAAATTGCATTGCTGGCGTAGAATGAGGATGCAAATATGCAATTGTTTAATCTTAAATTTCGAACTGTCAAAAATGGTTGTACATTTTCATGTCTTTATGTAAATTTGTCTTTTTATTCATCAAGAACGTAGTAATTTTGATGAGTGTTCTTGCAGTAGACTTTAAATTGTTCTCTCTTGAGCTGATTGAAGAAAGTCCAATTTTAGTTGTCTGATGTAGGCCTTTTTAGAGGTATATGTAGTTCTTGAAAGTAGAGAGAATAGGCATGTAAAAGGAGACTGACTTCATTCAGTTTTTTTCCTTGTCTAAAGATCCCCATAGCTCGATTAAATTTTCATTAATGAGCAGAATCCATAAAAATTCGTCCAAGGAGAAATTTTCTTGAAGGGTTATAACTCGGTTAACGCTGGGAACAGAATGCATGTGTCAAGGATGTTGTAGTCGTGGAATACTTTGGTCGTTCTCAAAATTCCACTTTGATTCGCCCGATTTCAATTCTTGTTTAACTTAAACGAAATCCCAAGGTGCCCTCAGCACAATTTGATTTTTCCAAGGACAGATGCCATTCAACTTTCACGGGGTACTCAGAGTTCTTTATTTATTCCCAGGTTAACATCTAATAACAGTTGGTGTAATTATTATTGCGGCTAATACTCCTCTTTTGTTTGTTGTTGTTCTATTTGTCTTGTTTGGATTCGCATTCTTTTGGTTTGTTGGTTGCTTAGCAGACCCCTTCTCCTGTAGTGTGCTGGTTTATGTAAAGAGGCGGAGGGCTGTGAAACGGTCTCTTTTAATGAATGTACATTTATGGTGTAAAACGCTTGTCAGTCCTTTATAAATATTTTAACTGACACGACAGCCTTTTACGAAAATTAACAATCGAATCACTTACGGATGGCGTTTCATGTTTGTTAATTAATGAACCGAAGTTCCTCTTCCTGTTACGTGAATGGCCAGTGCTTAGGTACCTATCGTATAAGGTTATCAACAGCTACCTGCTCCGTATGAGAAAGGCTTCAGTGCATGTCTTGACTAATGTTGCTTTACGTCCCATTTACTGCGACTAGGCGAGGAAGAAGGTGTTGACACATTAATGGGTTTGTCAGGTTCATCCAGATTAATGGGGATATGGCCCTTTTCCTTTAATTCAGTTTGCCTCCAATGTCAACTCTGTTCTTGCATTCTGCCAAACAACCACCCCCACCCCCCGCCACCTCTCTCTCTCTCTCTCTCTCTCTCTCTCTCTCTCTCTCTCTCTCTCTCTCTCTCTCTCTCTCTCTCTCAATATCAGACGAAGATTTCAGTGATAGACTCCATCGGTCAATTCAGTCCACGTTAATGTTGATGCTTGATTATTAAAAATACTATGTACATAAATGTACATAAAAGCTTTAAATTGTTCTTGTAGCAAAAAAAAAAAAAAAAAAAGGTGGGTGGGAGGATGGGGGAATGCTATACATTCTTTCATATCCAATTATAGTTTAGTTTGAATGACAACTAAGTTTAAGCATAATAAAACTCGACTCGACTGCAGTAAAGTTTTCAGTATTCATTACATCACATTGTCCTCAAGCCCCACACTTCAACATTGCTAACTTACTAATAACATCACATAAATGGCGTCACACCATATTTAGATGACCATATAATACTACCATTTGAATAAGATTTTATGAAATTTTGTGAAAAGATGTGACCACTGCTTGCTTGAGATTAATTTTGCTGGATTCTCCGATTTTCTTGGTCATCTTTATGTCATGTACGTAAGTCTAGGTTGAAATATTGTTTTTTTTTATGTCAATAAGTTTTCGGTAGGTTTATATTGTTGTGAGTAAGCTGTACCAGCATTTAACATTTTAAACTTTTTTATGGACAAAGTAATTATTTAATTGACTTCAAATAACCATTAACAGTCAAATGGTATTATAAAAATATAATTAGTTGTAGCAAAAATACTTTTAAACCAAAGTAGCAACAG
>NC_061108.1:49297836-49317836 GCF_015104395.2 Macrobrachium nipponense
GTTCCCTCCATTCCAAATGGTGTATCTTTAGAATAAAAGAGTGTAGAGGCTTATAACTGCCTCCAGGATAGATTCTGTGTCTTTAAAGATTTTAGAAAGAACGATCTGTGTTGTTTTTTTTCCAAGACTAAATCAAATTAATTTGACTAACAGGATAATCTTCGGGGATCTGGAGGGAATCTCTGGTCCCTGGTGGTACCGGGTAATCTCTTGTGCTTTATTATAGTATGTCGGTTCAAAGTGCTAAACATGAATTCATCAGGAATATGTGCAGCCTTTAAGCCTAAATTGCTATGATTAGTTCACTGTCAGCACAGTTTAACTTAGAAAAGAAGGCCGCTAGATAAGGAGATTTTATGAAAGTAAAGCAAATAAAATAGGTAAATTGTCTTATTAGATTCTCACCTTTCAGGAGCCAACTGTTTAAAACTGTACGCTCAAACGATTACATATCGTTTTATGAACATATTAGGGAAATTTCATTCATTTACCGCATCACTCAGAATCCCTCTATTTTAATCTGAGAGAAGAAGAAGAAGAAGAAGAAGAAGAAGAAGAAGAAGAAGAAGAAGAAGAAGAAGAATCAGCAATTTCGAAATTGCAATTAATTCTGACTTTGGCAATTAATTTTGAGCTTGAAACCACACAGACTGACCGAAGGACAGGAGGCGGGGGAGTGAGTAAGAGAGGAAATAATGGGTCATTACGTAAGTCTTAATAACATTTAGTAAACTATATTTCCTGCAGAATAGTGGTAGAGGCAACCAAACAAATCTCATGTAACTGAAGGCCATGAAGTTTAATATATTTAGAGATTGCACTGATAAACCAGTTTATTAGAACTTATAAACAAATACCGTCGTACTGTAAAGAGACGAATTCTGCGTCTATATAAACAAACTGCCCATTGTTAAGATACAAGTCCTGTGACGCTAGTGATGTCACAACTAGTCGTATTCATGGTTAATTACTAACCCTAATATACCCAACAGATTGTTGAGTTATCAAAAATGTATCTACGACATGTTCAGAAGTCACCGTACTACAGGTGGTATTACTAAATCCAAGAAACTACTAATTTGTGTTTGCACCCAGACGTAACTTCCGAATAGCTGCCTGGGCTTGTATTATTTTCCCATTATTGTTTTATCAGTTGAATATAAAATAAATTACAAATGCATGGTCACTGTCGAACGTTGAAAGGCTTTATTAGTCAGACAACCATCTTTGGATTGCTTAACTAATAATTGCAACGTAGCATCAGCGTTTTTTTTTTCTCCAAATTGCGCCCCGTAGGTCATCCCAGGAAGGCGAGAAATTCTTCTAAACTTTGACAGCAGACGAAAATGTAAGATTTTCAGAAGTTCTCGGAACAGATGAACTTCAGAAGTTTAAGGAATTTTGGTATAAGGCTTCTCCTAATGAAACTTTTTTCTTGAATGTTCGACGTGATATTTAATTTGTTTGGCGTTTGTTTCCTCTATGTAAGTGGCATGGTGAGTTGAATAATTTTTCCATTGTTATCAAGTAATTTAGAATTTAAAAGTTCAATTGAAAATTATGTTTGTTCCTACGAAATTAAATTACCTATCTAATGATATATAATGAGGTATACTTTGTGGTATCATTATAGAACCTGTGATTCGACAAAGGCTAATGTTAAAATACTGAAAATGCAATTTTTACCGAATTTTGTCTTTTAACTTTTTAATAGGCATTTTCTAAAAATACCTTCGCTGCACTATTGATATATAACATTTTCTATAAACTGTGTGTATAATGGTGCATAATAAAGTATATTTCACTCAATCTGTGCAGGTGGTACTTCGCGGTTTTGAAAATGTTCCAAGTGACGTTCCATAAGTGCGCTACTTTCACGTTCGATATATGAGAAAAATCAAAACGTTTCCCGCACTTGAAATAAGATGATAGTCATTTTGACCAGAGCGAAATCTTAGATTAGAAATCTTCTCTTTTTCTTTAGACCGTTCTGACCCGGCCGTAACATTTTCAGCATATGTGCCAAATCTTGCATTTTTAGATATTCTTATGTAACCTTCTTCCGAAATTCACCAGACACATAATACATAGCCTATTAATCGGGTACAATATACATTGGTTTACACCATTGCGTATACAATTTATTCATCCACGAAGAAAATTTTATTTTATATTTTTAAGCGTTTGAAAAAAATGTTACGGCCGGGTCAGGTCGGACCATAGAAAATGAGACGATATCTAATCTAAGAATTCGCTATGGTCTAAATGACTGTCATCATATTCATATCAATTGGTATTTCAAGTGGAGAAAACTTTATCATTTATCTCGTATATCAAAGTCAGCACACCTGAGGAACCTCATTGGGAACATTTTCAAAACCTTGCAGTACCACCTTCACAAACTGAGCAAAATATACATCATTATACACCATTATGCATATAATTTATAGGGACAATTCTATATATCAATAGTGTAGCGAATCTGTTTTTAGAAAATGCCCATTTAAAAAGATGAAAGACAAAATTCGGAAAATAAATGCATTTTCAGGATTTTAACATCAACCTTTGCCGAATCATAGGCGCCGTACTAATACCACAAATGTACTAGAAAGTTAATTTAATTTACTACAATTTCTGCACTAATACCACAAATGTATTATAAAGGTAATTTAAACTACTACAATTTCTGTACTAATACCACAAATGTATTAGAAAGTTAATTTAATCTACTACAATTACTGTACTAATACCACAAATGTATTAGAAAGTTAATTTAATCCAATACAATTTATGTACTAATACCACAAATGCATTAGAAAGTTAATCTTATCTACCACAATTTCTGTAATAATACCACAAATCCATTAGAGAGTTAATCTAATCTACATTTTCTGTACTAATACCACAAATGCATTAGAAAGTTAATCTAATCTACTACAATTTTTGTACTAATACCACTAATGCATTAAAAAGTTAATTTAATCTACTACAATTTCTGTACTAAGACCACAAATGTATTAGAAAGTTAGTCTAATCTACTACAATTTCGTATATAATAATGTTGTTGATAAAATGCATTTATTAGGAGTATAAAGCAAAAGTAAAAAAAGAAAAAAAAAATCCGATTTCAGGAGTGTTTTTGCCCCCCATAAAAAATTTGCTGGGCCTCAGACGTCATTTTTTTTTAATACAAGGGACCTACCACAACACATTGGTGAAGGAATCATTTGGGTCCAATTTTTTTCCCGGTTCGACTCTAAGATTCCCTTTCTATATGTCGTTTAATTGGGAACCCTTTTCGAACCATACCACCTTCACAAAATGAGTAAGATATATATATATATATATATATATATAATATATATATATATATATATATATATAATTACCATATGCCATTATATAGAAAATTGTTATATTTTAATTGTGCAACAAAAATGTTTTCAGGAAAGGCCTATTCAAAAAGTTAAAAGACAAAATTCGAAAAAGATGCATTTTAAGGGTTTTAACATCAACCTTTGTTGAATCATAGGTACCATACTAACAAAGCAATATCTACATCATTATATATAACCGTGTCCTCGATAAAATGCAGTTAGGAGTATAATGCGAAAATGTAAAATAACTGTGATTTCGGGGGGATTTTTGCCGCACTAAGAATTTTGCTAGGGATCCCGGATGATTGTGTTTTTACTTTTTTTTTTTTGGTAATACCAGGGACCTATCAGAACACATTGGAGAAGGAATTCCCTTAATATAATGTGTTTACATATCCTTCCCCTAGATGATTGTTTCATTGTGCTTTGCTGCAACGCAAATATGTAATTTTTTAATCTTATTCAACTACGTCGACAATTACTAATTAGATCCATGAACTTTTAACTAATGGTGATCACCCAATATGAATCAAACCATGTCTTAATCTAAGCTTTCGCTTGGTAGGCCATTAAGGAAGTAGAAATATGGAAACAAATCTTATAATTGCCATTAAATTCTATTTATTTTATTGTTGAATTCATCTTGAGAAAGATGATTCCACATTAACAAAACTTTTTTTCGGTATAATAATGGTAATAATGAGGAAAGTTTTGACATGCGTCGATTTGGCCGTTGAAGGTTTAGAAACTATGAGTTATAAAGCAGGGATGTAGAATATAAGTTCTTAATTTCATATTGTTCAACAATATTTTCTTTGTTTTCTGTTCATAAATGGATTCTAAAATGTCACGGAACTCATTTGACCTATTTATTCCGTAGTGTTCAGAGCATTTTATGGTCCTTACTTCGTGAGAAAAAAGGGGGAAATCTTTACATTATTGTACGTATTTGCAAGTTTATGCAGATTTATTAGTATTTAACCAGGAGTTCAGTACTCAGTATTTTAGTCTGAATTCTGACTAGATTGGGAAGGGACAACGAAGATCACAGAATGATTGTTGGTTATGAAGATACCTTTCTCAGAACTGTGCCTTTCAATATAGCATAATCATAAATAAATTTTGGAAAGACTTTTATAGTATTGTACCATAGTTTGTAGTCATATTTGGAGTTAGATCCAGATTTTATCATTATTTTGCGAATAAATTTTCCAGACCTGCAACAAGACCAGTATTACATGATCTTCATTTCAAGGCATATGTCTGGAGGCATATTCCTTGCCCTTTCTTATAGTTAGCTAAACGTAAGTAGATTTGACAAATATTTTTGTTTAATTTGCTTGTGATTTGTTATTTTCGTTATTTTTATTTTAAATCTAAACTGGAAACTCGCATAGGTCTCCCTTAAGTAACTGCTGCCCCCGTGTTTACAAATGGAACCAAATCCGTTGTTGTGATGGATTTGAAAAAGTAACTTTAATACAGGAAGCACAGGATTCTAAACATTTTAGTACTAAGAATTCTTCGAAAGTTCACAAGTGTATTTCTTTTCGAGTCGAAACTTAGTGAAAATATGGGTTATAGAAGTTTTGATGGCATATTTAGAAGGCAGAAATGAAGAGGCAAAAGTAATAGGAGTCGCCAACCGTAGCAAACGCCGTTTTATCGAAAAGTGAGACAGAAGAAAGCTTGGCAAAATTATCATCGGTTTCAAACCGAGTACGATATTACTGTCTGTCTGTGTGGAAACTGTAATCGGGTAATTTTCCAAGGAGTCTCTCGGTCTGAAAGGAAGGTCTCACTGAAAACCGTATGCCAGTGTTGAATATTTTAAAGTTGCCTTTCCGGATTTAGTTAAAATTAACGCAAGCAAAAGAAGGTTTTAAGAATCACCAAAACAATTCTGAAAACGCGCACACAAATTAGCACCCTTTGCATCTCGCTGAGACTTCCCGAGAAATTAATCAAGTTTAAGCACGATTTTTTCTTGTTACTTGATACTCCTACTGTTTAAAACGCAGCGGGTATTAATTTTTTCATTTTTTATATGTATAGCACATAATTATATTCTATAGGCAATGAACTACCCCATAGCATCAACAACTAAAAAGCACGACGGAATGCACTATATATAAGTACAGTGTAAATGCAAAAAAAGACATATTGCCATCATTTTGAACCTGGTGTAAAAGAACTAAGCTAGAACTATAATGTTAAAAAAAAGGAAAAAAAAAAAGTAAAACCAATCGATCTGTGATTTTTGCTGGACCTAGAAAAATGTATCTTAATTTAATTGAGTTTTCATATTGGGAGAATTACTGTGGTATAGAGGATAAAGTGAGACTGTCTTTCCTCTATCTTGTTCTTCCTGTTTTGAAATTTTCGTCGTCCGAATTATGCAACGTCAAATGTTGGACATTGATCAAATTAAAAAGAGCAACTAGAGAGCTGAGTTGAGAGCCCACTTCTGCCAAAACCAACCCCTTTGCTCACCAGGACCAACTACTTATCGGAACTCACAGTTCTTGATGTCAGTAAAGTAAAAAAAAAAAAAAAAAAAAAAAGTGCTTAGGGCTTGTCTAGATCTATATTGATAAAACATATAAAAACAATTGGTCTCAGTGATTTCGTACAATATTTTTTTATACTGGAGATGTTACAGTTATTTAGAGGAGGAAGTGAAACTTTCGTTTTTCTAATCGTATTCTTAATGTGTTGAAATTTGCGATGGTCTATCGTCGAAGCTGTCAAAATGATGCAATGTCAAATTTTGGGGAATGATGGAATTAATATGAACCACTAGAGACCCCTTTAGAGAACCTTCTGCTGTTAAACCAACCTCTTTACAAACCGGAACCAATTACTTGTCGAAATTCCTAGTGATTTTGTCTGGGGAGGCAACGTAATGTCTGGGCTTGCTGAGTTAGACGCTGGATGGTTTCCATGGCGACAAAAAGACCTTCATCAAAATATACGTATATATGTTAGACATTCACTCCCAACCCAAAGGGGGTTAGGTTAAAAACAAATTTTGCCCCAAATCACGCTCAAGGTTTGGCATTCTGTATCTTACTCTTAACTGCATGATGCCATTTTTGTATGCTGTGTTCCTTTCAGTATATCTGCTTTTGGTTTTGGCATCAAGTAGCAAAAATAGGATAGTGTAAAATACAATATTTATGAAACTATCGCAATATTTGTTTGTCAAGATTACAAAACTTTGGACCTGATTTACCCGTTAGTTATTAAAAATAGAAAACAGTTTCCACTTGTTTTTCAGAATTATATTGTTTTTCAGCAGTTGCATTACTGATGCAAGGAAACTGAAGAATGGTCAATTAAAATAAAAGCGGTTAAGCACCGTTGGTGGAGCTTACCGCACATAAATTTCTTTCTTTATCTCAAGCTTACAAAGCTTTCACTTATGAAGATTTAAACTTCAGCTTAAGAAGTATTTATAGTCACATTTTCCAACATACTTTTGACATTGAGGTTTCAGCAAGCCTCAAACGCTATTATTTCTTGTTTCTATTTGAAACTTTCCTAAATTTTCATATGATTTAAATGAATATTTTCATGATAGTTACTTCAATCATAAAGGAACACTTCTGTGTGATGGGGAGACGGGTGAGGAGGAGGGAAATTTATGCTTACGCCATTTCGATGTGAATAGCCTCGTGTGTTGTTAAGACTGCATATGTTATTAACATGAATTTTTATCACATCACCGTGATTCATGTACATGCATTAAGGTACAAATGTCCTTTATTATCCAATTCGCTCTACCTCGGAATAAATATATTTTCATATATGTTAACCGAAGGGGAACTTTTTAGTTGATAATTTCGCTTCTCGTGGATTCGAACCAGAGCACAGAGGAGAGAGAAATCAGGACTTCAGTGACACCTAAACCGACCACGAGAGGACGAAATTATTATCGACTAAAACTTTCCCTCGGTTAAGATATATGAAAATATATTAATTACGAGGTGGAGCGAATTAGATATTAAAGGACATTTGTAGCTTAATGTATGACATTAACATATGCAGTCTCGCTTGAAACATACCTCAGTGATGGAGGTAGCAGTAATACACACACAATTAGGAATTGTATTAACTTAGGTTCTCTTCTGAGATCTAAAAATATTATTTTTACTTTTAAATCATACCTTTAAACCATATATATTTTTCGGTGAGATTTTCAAATCTTTCTTCATATATATATGTATATAGAATATTTGGTAGAGACCGACAAGTTTGGGATATCTGTAGAACCTTGTTGTACTCTAAAATGTTTGCAACTGGAGTTACGCCTACAGGATACAGGTTTGGTTTTTCTGCTTTATTCTGGTAACCATATTTGTTATATGAACGTTGCTGGTAATCAAACAGCCTTTAAGATGTTGACTCTGACCTTAATCTTTCACCTTTGACGGTCAAACTTGGTTAACGATTTATATGTAATGTATTCCACTATTATGTAGCAAGCTTGTAAATATTTAAAATCTTTTAATGACTGAGATGAATTTCATGTCTGCAAATAGTGATCTCTGTGCCGGTTTCTCCCGAACATTTTCATTGTAGAATAGGCTGCATAATGAAATATCTGTCCAGATTCATATTTACATTTCACTTGGTCTCGACATGACCTAATAACTCGCACACAAAGATTCAGGTAAAATCATAACTACTTCTTTACTTTGTTGGGCAATGTGATGAGTGCTTAATGTCCTGCACATTGTTGTTGAATATATTTTTCTTTACACATTTTTTTTCTATTATGGCAATCGTTTCCAATGGAAAAGCTTTGTCATATGAGACTGTTAAATACTTCATGAATATGATGGCGTTTACCATTTCTACTGGCTTTCTTTTTTGCATGTATTCGTTATAGTTAAATGTTTTTATTCTTAGTTTAAATTTTGTACCATGGTGTCGGCAATTTTGACAAGTAATCATTTCCTTGATGGTTTTTGGGTTTTTGTCTCGGTGAATTAAACTCTCAGCAAAATTTTGCAGACTATCTTTACATTATTTTGCTATTTAGATTAATGAATTCGGTTTAAGGCCATACGTTCACAGCATAACAGAAACTGTGTACACGTTTTTATGGAAATTATTTTACATTTTCTGATTTAATTAGTCAGTCAGTGATTCAAAATTCTGTTCATGCTTGGAGGGCATACGTTTCTGAAAAGAGGAAATTCTCGAATGCGTTGTTTGTTTAATTCAAACAGTTAATCATGGAACGATTTTTCATAACCTGTTTGCATTTTAATGTGGATAGATTTGCATATTGTCTATTGTCATGTGTATAAATAATTAATATAAGCCTAGCAGGTAACATGAACCACTAGTAAACATCATGTTTATTAGATTTATCATCGACGTTTGATGGAAGCTTTATAGATATTAGACATTGTCTGGTTGGATGTAGCACCTTTTTCCGGTCGCAGCTGGTTGCAAAATTTCCTCGCCATGTTGTTCGCGGTGTGTTTGATCATGTTGGATTTCTGCCTCCTCTTTGTTGCCTCCCATTTTTGCTTTGATTTATCTATTTATCATTTTATTTTGTATTCGCAGGATGTTTGTGCGTTTGGGAAGTAATGATTTGTTTCTTTGAAGCATATGTGTATCGAAGAAGATACACATATGCAGCTTTTCACTGTTATTTTGTGGTACTTGATCACAACCTTTCTCAACTTGGAGAAACATTATTTGTGCCCCGTCCTTTCTTCGTTACTAAATTGTTAAAACATCCTTACGCATGCATCTATATTGCTTCAACATGTCTGACCGACCACTTTGAAAAGAACATTGCCGGAAGCAAAACTGCTTCCGGCATTATTAGAAATACTGCGGTCACAGCAAGAATCCGACTCCGTAATTGCAATTGATAACGCTGTCCTGTCACCATCAAAACCCATCGGAGCGTTGCTGCTAAGAAATATGGCGGGGTCTTAAGGCAATAAACTAAATGTACCTTAGGGACTGCTTATGTATATCAAGTCTCAGAGGCTCACTCTTGAACACGGCTCAGAAAGTAAAAAGAAGAAAAAAAAAAATTTGACAACCTTAAGGATGACTCGCTCTTCAGACCTGGATTACACCTGAAGCCTAAATCTCTCTCTCTCTCTCTCTCTCTCTCTCTCTCTCTCTCTCTCTCTCTCTCCGTCTCACGCGTTTTACACCTCAGATTGTGAATATTCTTCCAATTTATGTTTCGTTATTACAAAGGATTTTCAAACTCGCTCTTTGGATAAGATAGATGTATCATTACTGAAAATCTCTCTTAAGTTGTGGCTTTCTAACTCGCTCTTTGGATAAGATAGATGTATCATTACTGAAAATCTCTCTTAAGTTGTGGCCTACCAAAGAGCTGACGAGTTATAACTAAGTAGAGTTCGTTTGAAATACCGTTGATCTCATATCAACCACTCTGTATGAAGTTAGTCAATGGCGTTGCAGAGGAACGCGACTTTTTCGAGCTCTTTGCTCTTCTGTTAGATATACAGGTTGGAGAGAGAGAGAGAGAGAGAGAGAGGAAAAAATCCTTTATAGCTGGGGCATGAGAGAAGGCGCAGGTGAGGGGAAATGCGGATGGGGAGGATTTTAAAGGGGACTGGGGACAGCGGAAATAGGAAGGGTGAATGGAAGGCGAGAGAGGACTGGTGGAATGGAGGGAGCACTGGTTGGAGAGAGAGAGAGAGAGAGAGAGAGAGAGAGGAGAGAGAGAGAGAGAGGAGTTGCGGGGTATTAGTGGAAGATGTTGGAAATACATATATTGAGCTAGACTGGTTGATCCCAAAAGGCATGGGAAGCTGAGAACGAAAATTGCGAAATATCCGCAAGAAACACGAAATATTTCCAATAAATGGAATGTTCAGTTACGCTTATAATTTGTGCGCATTGGCTTCTATGTATATTCATATTTTCATAATTCTTGTAAGTGACAAAATGCTTTTTTCCAACATTCCCAATTTTCAAGCAGATTTCATTTTTGTTGTTGTTGTTGATGTGCTTATTCAGTATTGGAAACCAAAGAGCAAGTAATTCTCCTACAACGAAATGTCTGTGAATTCTACTTGACATTAATCGCTGAAGGAAACTGGTATTGGGTGTCAGGAGTAACAGAAATAGAAATGGAGTTCCTTGAGTGATTAATTATCAATATAGTTTACTATATAATACATGGAGGAGGGATGTAGAAGTAAAACTATTGCAAATTTCGATCCATGCACTTCTTGCACTCTTCTCTGAAAGTCATGAAAGAAAATTAAGTCCATCTTGAATTTTAATACTATTGGTATAAGTGACCCATCGACCCCCTAATCACCATTATGAATATATTTTTGCAATGTTTCAATAATAGACTAACTTTAACATTAAGGGAAAGAAAACTTCAGTTGGTGCATTCGTTCTCCAAACAGTTTTACAAAAGTTATTTTGAATATTTTATCTGTGGTTGCAAAATATGGGGAGAGGAAAAAGTGATTGGGTTTATGGCGAAATCTTTGAATATACTTAAAAAGGACAACAAGGTCTGTCTTTGTGTATTGAATTTTCGCATAGGCGTCGTTTAAATTACTGGAGGAAAGCTTCCTTTTTTAATGTTATTGTTTTACTGTGGAATATTTTAATATATTCTTGTCTTTAGTTTGTAAGTTTGTTTCTACTTCAATGTGTGTTTGTGTGTGAGAAACAGAAAGATTTTTCTCATCTGATGTATTACATCATGACACAAAACAACAACTAAGATTTTTCCGTATTGGTCTTTCCTTTTGTTGGGTTTTCCAATTCCATAATGGTCCATCTAGGACATCCACAGAACTCTTGGACTTTATCTTGATTGGATGGGGGATCCCTATCAAATGCCCATTACGACAACGGAACAAACACATGTGCCTGTCTCAGGTGGCACATTTGGGTGATGCCTTTCGTGTGGTTAAAAAAAAAAACAATGATTGGAAGACTGGAATCTATATAGGATATTTCTTTGGGACAAGTTGCCAGCACAATAAATTGATAAATCGTACGAAGGTTACCGGTACATTATGCCTAGGTGTTTGTCATTTCCCCCCAAAAATAGGTTGTTATATTTCCAAATGCATATTTTATGTACCTCTCCTCCGCTAACAATGCTGAAGTCTTTTTATTACTATGGAACGAAAAAAAAATTCATAGATATTCGTTGATTTTGCGATTTCATGTAATTTAGAAATGTGGGTCATAAACCGTGGTTGATTACTCTTACATGTGACGGTTATTTACTATTTCGTGAGCCGTGGTTGAATTAATATTACTTAAAGCGTAGTTGTAAAATTACTTTTAATTACGTAAGGCTTGCTTGGTTTACTTTTCAAAAATGCTTGCTTTACTATGGCATGGAACGTGCCTGGTTTGCCCTTATATGAGGCATGGTTCTCCCGAGTATTTAAGTAATGTTCATGTATCGAGCTACAGGTAAACAAATAACTATTAGTAGTAGGGTTATTTGATTTTCCTACATAGTCTGGACGAAGTGCGCAAGAAGACTATGTGTTGATCTTCTATGCTACTTGCGTTCATGAATTTTATTGTTGGAACGCTGACTTTTTGTTATGATTTAGGTGTCGTTGGTGTTTATGGCGGTCAAATATTAAGAAAATAAAAAAAAAAGTTGGCCAGTTGTCTGTCTGTAAATGTTCTTAGAATAGTTTGTTCATTTTTTAAAGTGACCCTGTATTTGAAGGACTTACCAATGATTTATAATGGGTCTTCACTGTGTGAAGAGTCAGGTTTGTTATTGTAATTTTTTTTCTCTATCATAGTCCTCAATTCGAGGGGTTCCGGGTTACATCCTCTCCTTAGGAGTCCATCACTTCTCTTACTATGTGCGCTGTGTCTAGGATCACACTCTTCAGTATGAGTCCTGGAGCTACTTGAGCCACTAGTTTTTCTAGATTCCTTTTCAGGGATCTTGGGATCGTGACTAGTGTTCCTATGATTATGGGTACAATTTCACTGGCATATCCTATATCCTTCTTATTTCTATTTTCAGGTCTTGGTACTTATCCATTATTTCCCTTTCTCTCTCTTCAACCCTGTTATCCCATGGTATTGTGACATCAGTGAGTGATACTTTCTTCTTGATTTTATCAATCAACGTCACGTCTGGTCTATTAGCACGTATCACACTATCTGTTCTGATACCATAGTCCTAGAGGATCTCTGCCTGATCGTTTCCTATCACTCCTTCAGGTTGGTGTTCGTACCTCTTATTACTGCAAGGTAGCTGGTGTTTCTTGCACAGGCTCCAGTGAAGGGCTTTTGCCATTGAATCATGCTTCTTGTTGTACTGGTTCTGTGCAAGTGCCGGGCATTCGCTTGCTATGTGGTTTATGGTCTCGTTTTCCATATTGCACTTCCTGCATGTGGGTGAGATGTTATTTCAATCTATCGTTCTTTGAACATATCTGGTGCTTAGGGTCTGATCTTGGGCCGTTGTTATCATTCCTTCCGTTTCCTTCTTGAGCTCTCCCCTCTGTAGCCATTGTGATGTTTCATCGCTGGGCAGTTCTTTAGTCTGCCTCGTGTATTGTCCGTGCAATGGTTTGTTATGCCATTCTTCTGTTCCGTTTACCATTCTCCTGTCTGATTATTTCTGGGTCTTCGTCTACTTTTATCAGTCCTTCTTCCCATACACTCTTGAGCCACTTGTCTTCACTGGTTTTCAGATATTGCCCCAGTGCTCTGTTCTCGATGTTGAAGCAGTCCTCTATGCTTAGTAGTCATCTCCCTCCTTCCTTTCGTGTTATGTATAGTCTGTCCGTATTTGCTCTTGGGTTTAGCGCTTTGTGTATGGTCATAATATGTTTCCTAGTTTTCTGGTCTAAGCTGCGGAGTTCTGCCTTCGTCCATTCCACTACCGCGCTGTATCTGATTACTTGTACTGCCTATGTGTATATGGCTTTTATCATATTTCCGGTGTTAAGTTTTGACTTGAGTATCGCCTTAAGTCTTTGCGTATATTCTTTTCTGGTCGTGTCCTTCATCTCATGGTGTTTTATATCCTGTCCTTCTATTATTCCTAGGTATTTGTATCCTGTCTCGATGTATGTGTTTGATGTTGTTCCCATCTGGTATCCTTCAGTCCTTGTTACCTCGCCATGTTGTATGTTGCCCAAAGCACATTTTTCTATTCCAAACTCCATCCTGATGTCCCCAGATACAATCCTTACAGTCTGGATTAGGGCATCTATTTCCTTGATGCTCTTACCATACAGCTTGATGTCGTCCATGAACATTAGATGATTAATTCTGTTGCCTCTTCTTTGTTGGTACCCAGCATCCATGTTCTGCAGTGCTTTTGTCATGGGAATCATGGCTACTACGAAGAGTATTATTATTATTAATTACTATTATTGCCCACTTTGCACTTAATTTACAAAACAATTTGGATTACCCAGTCAAGATTATCGACAAATAGCGTTTCGTAACATTACATTATACATTACTTTGTAAATGAAGATGTGGTATATGTACTCTGTTTGTTTGTGTCGGTAGCAATGACGCACTCGGCTGAATAAAATCATGAGAGTGGAAGAACACAACAAAGAGTGTCTGGTCTTTGATCATTCTGATTGAAATCCACGTTTTGCATTACAGTTTAATTACACTGAAAAATATTTTACGGGATTACTTTCGACCGTTTACTATCATATTCGCTCACGATTAGAGTATAAGTTAACCGTCCACAGTATTTTTTTAAACCAGATTTCATCCGATAAAATTAAAATGGATTTCTCCTCAAACAAATTTCTGAAAAAAAAGTGATATGAAAGTGAGTTTCAAATTTTCGGTAAAATTCAATTTCAGCCCCCGGCTCGATCCTAGCAGTTACATGAAGAGTTATTTTCGATCAACCGCAATTCAGTGGACTGGGTTTTTATATGAAAAAAAAGTTTGGGTTCACTATCAAAATTAACTCGTTCGGTTCTTCGTCAGAATTCCGTGGAATGGTCCTTTGGTCTTTGCCAACCCTCCTTCAAATTGTACGCAATACAGTTTTTAGTTGAAATTCAGTGGACCAATCTTTGGTACATTGTTGACATCCTTAGGTTTGATAAGAAGCTAATTTTCAGTTCTCTATCAAATTTTTGGTTCGCCATCCAAATTCACGGAATTGGTCGTGGGTTCTTTGCTGACATTCCTTTTACAAGTCTTTTGAAAGCCATCCTTCTATAAACATTTTATTAAATCCATCTATTGGTACAGAATCAAAAGGCAATGCACTGGTACTTAGTTCAAAGCTAATTGCTCTTAAAAGTTTTATAAAGAGCCATCTTTCAGTTCACTGCCAAAATTGGTCCTTGGTTCATAGATGACCTTCTGCTACAATGTTTATTTGTTGCATTGATTATTCATCAAAACTCATGGACTGGTTATTAGGTTGTTGCGGATATTCTAAAAAAGACTAATTTCGGTTCTCCATCAAAATTCAGTGGACTGGTTCTTGCTTAGTTCATGGCGAATCATCCGTAGAGTCCATCGGATTGTTATTGCAATAATTTCCTGGAAAACTTTATAACAAAGGAATTTTGCATTTCTCCATCAGAATTAAAGTATCTGTTTGAAATAGGTAGGTGAATTATAGTGAAATTTTTTGAATTTTGGGGTTGCTTTGCATATCAAATGATAATTTGAAAGAAATTTGTATAAAATTTAGTTGGATGGTTTTTAGTTACGTAATTTCTGTATGTTCGTAGTGTTTTTATTTTTTTGTCTTATTTGAAAGAGTTTTATGTTCTTACAATGTACATCATGGAACAGATATTAAACATAAAATTTTAATTTCGTCAGTACAACTTTTATTATTATTTTTTTTTTTTTTGTTTCAACTGAAAAAAGGCAAAGTTCATTTCTCGGGACGAAAAATTCTCTGTTGCTTTATAAGTTTTACCATTATATTGAAAACCAGTAACACTTCAATGCAAGTGAAATCATGGAGAACGAGTTTTGCGAAAAATCAGTTTGAAGTTTGATCGACCTTTCTCAAGGTAAACTTGCAAATGGGAGATTTTGTTTACATTTATTCTTTCCCCACCAAAAGACGACTATTTAGAACACATACCCAATGCCTTTAAAATGTCTAATGAGCTCTTCAAGCACCTAAGTCTGTCGTAAAAAAAAAAAAGTATATCCTGGCTTACCTTTATCTCCTTTCAGAGACTTTTCCAGTCGAACAGTAAATATCTTTTCTCTCTTAAAATTCAACCTTGACACCCTTTGCAACATAATACTTAAGGAAAATGAAAACCAGGGCCGAACCCGTCAGTGTAATTTTTCCACCACAGGGACATGATACTGATGAAACTCGGAACTGAACATGTTCAACTTCGCATGGCTCATCCAACATTTTCCTACTTAGATTTTTGCTCAACAGCCCTGTAAACTTTTGTTTTATGCTCAGTTTATCAGTAAGGATAACGAATGAGCCAATAGCCCTACGTGTAATAAGAGGGCTTTCTGGAATGGAACTCACTCGAATTCGACTCGAAATTTTTCTAGAATTAGGTTGGCTAACCTGGGGCTCTTTCTTACACGAGGAATAATGTAATTTTACAACAGAAAATGACAATAATTAGTTAAGCGTTCAGTAAACACCACTGAAGTACGGCTACAAACAAGAACGTTGCTTTGACCCAAGTAAGGAACCAGATGATGACCTTGTTCCACACCGCTAAAAAGTGAATAAAAAGAAGTGTCGTAGGCAGCAGAAAAATTTAAAAAACCACTGACTGCCTTACGTAAATAGTAGTATTTTTACACACCGTTGGAAACTGATTCAAAAGGCAAAAGTATGCCCAGTTTGCAAAAACGCCGTCTGGCATCGTTGACACGTTGACCTAAAGGAAAATGGTGAACAAAGATTTCCGATAATTGCCCATCAGAAATCATATACTTTTTGCGACATTTCGTAAAAGTTTCACGAAAAGATTTTTTTTTTATTCTTCATCAAAATTTAATGGACTCGTCATTGGCTCATGGCAGACCTTCGTTAAAAGGGTTAATAAAGATTCCTTTGGCTCATAGCAAACCTTCTTAATTTTATGAAAACCCATTTTTATCTTGACTATTAAATTTCAGTGAATGGTACTTGATTCATAGTCGACCTTTCTTAGAAGTATCATGAAACATAATTTTTTTTTCTGCATTTCCATAAAATGTCGGTGGACTGGCCCTCAAATTAAAGTAGACGTTCCTTAAAAATTTTATGAAACCTGTCTTAATGACTGTTCTTTAGCTCTTGGCAATCCCTCAACAATCTTATTAAAAGTCATTTTTTCAATTCTCCATCAACATTAAAACAACGGTCTTTTGACCGAGCCGACCTTCTTTGCAAAATTCAGTTTACTTATCCTTGACTCATAGCTATTTAGTTTAAGAAACCCATCATTCGGTTTGATGTCAAAACCCTATGGACTAATACTTGGTTTAAGGCCGACCTTCTTTAAAAGTTTTTTGAAGAGGAATTTTCCAGTTACCAATTAAATACAAACAAGAGACTGTTCCTTAGTTCTTAGCCAACTCATGAAAGTTTCATGAAAACCCATTTTCGAGTTCCTCTCAAAACTAAATAGACGCCGGGTACTGCGTTCGATGTCATTGTTCCTAAGGGGTTTTATGTCGAGCCCTTTTTCGGCCACTCCTCCTTAAAGCTAGACAACATCCCACCTTTCAGTTCAGTATCAGAGCTCAGTAGACTGGTCTTTAGTTTTCAGCTGACATTCTCTAAAAGTTATGTGGGATTTTTTTTTTTTTTTTTTTTTTTTCAAAAATTCAAACAATTAGTCCTTGGCTTGTTGCCAACGTTTTTCAAATGTTTTATGAGCAACCACTTTTTGGTTGTTCGCCTAAATTCAATGGCCTAATCCTCGGCTCATGGCAAACCTTCAAACTTTTTATAAAAGCCGTTTTTCCCAAAATTGCAATCGACTGGTACTTTGTTAATGACCACCCATTCTTAAAAGTTTTAAGAACACCCATCTTTCGGTGGACAGAGTTTCAGCGCAGTGGCGACATACTATAAATTTATGTGAATGCATTTTTCGGTTCTTCATCAGAAGTGAATGGACTGGCCCTCAAGTTGTTGCTCACTATCTTTAAAAGTTCCATGAAAAGCTATATTTCCGTTCTCAATCAAATTTCAATTACGTTTTCATTAGCTTGTTGTCAATACTCCTTGAAAGCTTCATGGAATGTAATTTTTCTGTTTCCCATGAAGATTCAACGGGTCGTTGCAAACGTCCTGAAATTTGATAAAGAGCCATTATCGTTCTCCTTCTAAGCTCGGTTGGTTGGCCCCTGGCCCGATGGCGACCTTCCTTAAAAGTATTATGAAAAGACATTTCTCGTTTTTCAATTACTTGTAATGGACTGGTCCTTGGCTTGCTCCCGAGCTTCCTTTTAAGCTTTATAAAAATCCATATTTTCGACCTTCAAAATTCTAGTCTATTTCTCCAACTACCAGTCCATTACAAAGTAATTAAAACCCGAGAAATGGCTTTTCATAAAACTGCGTTGGCATTTTTAATGCTGTATTTATATTGTGCTTTAGATGTTGGAAATATTCCTGTAATAGGTGATGATTATTAGATAAGCCAACAATAACTGAATAATTTTTACCTTTGAACGCGTTGAGCTAGTTTCAAAAGTTTTGCATTATGGGAGAGGGATGGAACATCTGACGTTCTCAATGGTCATTTGCATAATTATCCTGGTCTTCTTCCGACTATTTTCTTTTTATCACTCTGCCACGAGCTGGCCCCCTCCCCCACCTCTCTCTCTCTCTCTCTCTCTCTCTCTCTCTCTCTCTCTCTCTCTCTCTCT
This sequence comes from Macrobrachium nipponense, assembly GCF_015104395.2. Classification (NCBI taxonomy): domain Eukaryota; kingdom Metazoa; phylum Arthropoda; class Malacostraca; order Decapoda; family Palaemonidae; genus Macrobrachium; species Macrobrachium nipponense. The sequence continues at coordinate 49,316,085 of NC_061108.1, forward strand.
CTCTCTCTCTCTCATGCCCTAACTATCTCGATCTTTGCAATCATAAAGACAGAGATAGTATGGATATGTGATGAGGAAGGAGGACCAGGTAGTAAGAAAGTAGTAGATCTGATACTTGCAGAACGAAAAGTAGTAGGTAGGTCTATGAAATTATACGATCAGGTAACTGCATATAAACTATTAGTTAGACATCAGCATCATCATTTAATATCTACGTGTTAACACTGTATCTGTTAGATGGAAAATATTAACTAATGAGGAGGTAAGCTCTTGACTGACTGATAAGTGAATTGGAAAATCTTATCTTATTACCTTCTGTTTCCGAATGAATATTCAATATTCAATTATTAATAAATAAATTAAATTCCAGCCCTTCCCTTTGGTTATGGTTCAAATATTGCTTGAATATCAGATTGCAATACTTTGGTTGTATATCATCATTCTTATTAAAATACTTGTGAAGATTACATAATCAGTGACTGGCTTTCTCATCGAAAGTCTTATCTAATTAATATTGTAAATATCTGGATATCATTATTAACCCAAGTCTTGCCGCTTTTTATCTAATTAACAGTGATATATCTTACGAAACAGTAATTGTTCAAGTTCATTTATTTTCAAGTTACAATTATAAGCATATGTCATAATAATTTCTATCCTCATGGATACGCTTTCACTAGAAATCATTTTAAAAAGTACAATCTCCCTATTGGAGACACTTTTATATCAGAGGTGGTCGGTTAAGTTGTAACGCTCTATGAACTTGAGTTCTTTTGCATTTATATAAAACAAATCTCTGACGCTATATACACGTATGTAATGTGGGTAATGAAATGAACTTTTGACAAACTAGACCAACTCAATATATTTATATAGAAAGTAAAAATGTCCAAATATCAACTAGTCCACTCGTCTGTAGTCGAACAATCTTACCCAGTTAGTTGCATGGCATTGGCATTTTCGTATTTTGTTTATCTCTTAAGTTATTCATTCTTCACTATATCGTTACTGGCGTTCACACTCCTGCTTTTTATATTATAGAACATGCAGAAAACGAGAATAGCGTTCAAGTCACTTTTACTTTTAAACATTAATTTCTTTACTCTGATTGTAATGTCAATATAATTAGGTGGTTGAATTTTGTTTTGGATATAAAAAAAAATATTGCAGTGTGACGTTTAATGGCATCATTCGTACAAATAAGATGTTAAATTTGACACTCGTATTATGCCCCAACAATCCAAATTGACATTGTGCTGTATGTTTTGTGAACCACAGGGTATTGAAATGGAAATGTGAGTTTTCTAATTTTGCTTGATTTTGGTTTTCACTATAATTCGTAAGTTGGAGATAAGAAGATTCCACATCTGCACTAGGAAAACTATTCCGCATTTTAGTTTAAGTTGGGTGCAACAGATATATGGAGTGGTTTGCCTAGTGCAGTTATGGCATTTTCCAATTACTTAAGTGGGGAGCAAATTCACGCCTGCTCTTTGCTGACGTCTCCTGAATATCAGGTGTGTTGGTAGTACTTTCTGTTCCCTCGTCTTACCTTAAAGCTTGCAGGCTGATTTGCCTTTGGGGCCCTGTTGTGTTTATAGTCGGTTAACTCTGTCCATAAGGTTTTCAGCTGAAGGTTTAAAGAAAAAAAGCATGTCCAAGAAGTCGGTCGAAAAAAAAAGAGGAACTTGCATGCACACAGGCCCCGGTTTACACGCTCAAATGAGAATCTGCCCGGAATGTTTCTCAAGT
>NC_061108.1:49322836-49325336 GCF_015104395.2 Macrobrachium nipponense
GATTAAGACTCCGTTTAAACTTTTTGCAGTCGACACGTCACAAAGGCATGAGGAAATGAATAGTCAAGTAGGATTTTTTTTTTTTTTTTTTTTTTTTTTTTGCTTGAGGACCGACAATTGAAGATTAACATGATAAAATCGATAGAAATTCTTGGATATAATAGTTTTCTATTTCTAGTTTTTCTTTTTAAGTTTTTCTTCTAGGGGAGATTACAGGTTTGTCTTTCTTGATCCGATATCATACTGATAATCCCTTTCAATTTTTTTAACGTCTACAATTTTTAGTAGCTATTGATTCATAATTTAAGGGGCCGCTTTAACCATGAAAAAAGGTAGACTGCCTCCTAATGGGAGATATTGATAATCAGAAAAATGGGAGTAGGGAAGGACTTCCAGACGTAAAAGCAGTACTGTGATGTTTTATACTATCCATTCAAATGGGTTTTGGATTAAAACAAAATAAAAGAGAAATATAGATGGAGAGTTAATGGTGAAGGTAGAAACTACTCATGGCTTGCTTGGAGGGATTCATGTTGTGAATTATATATTGGGAATTTGGCAATTTCAGTAAGAAATTGAAAAGTCAGGAACCTTAACTTAAATCATTCTGTCTGACAGTGAATGCCCAGTTTGGAAAAATGAAAAATAAGCTTAGCACGTGTTCCGATGTAAATAATGTTTTTTGTATTAGGTGGCATTACATGCTAACATAATTTCTGCCAGGTTAAGACGATAATATATTCCCTCAGCCTGTGGCATCTTAGGTAGCAAGAAGGCTTTTTTCATGGAATTTATAATCAGTGAATAAATTTTATACTATATATATAAAGTATAATATATATACATATATATATATATATATATATATATAATATACTATATATATATATATATATAATATGATATATATTACTAATAGTATATATATATATATAGATATATATAATATTATATATATATATATATATATATAATATTTACAATATATATATAATATATATATATATATATATATATATATATAATATACTATATATATGTATATATATATATATATATATATATATATATTATATACACACACATATATATATATATATATATATATATATATATATATATATATATATAATATATATATATATATATATGAATAATTTGATCACGAAGTATATAAAACGTGATGCTATGTATAAAATAAAGGTTTTTTTTTTGTGCCACGAAGGAAAAAATGAAAAATGACGATGGTCCGAGTACTTTCGGTCCTATTCGGACCCGTTTACTGAGGGTCCGAATAGGACCGAAAGTACTCGGCCAACTCGTTTTTTCATTTTTTTCCTTCGTGGCAAAAAAAAACCTTTATATATAATATATATATATATATATATAACTATACATATATATATATATATTATATATATATATATATTACATATATATATATTATTATATATATATATATATATATATATTATATATATATATATCTATATATACACACACACAGACACACACTAGTACCTATACTAGCAGCTGTATCGTTCTTCGGACATGTTATCGGGTGCGCATTCGTTTCTAAATGACCTGGACGTAGCCAATGCACTTACTGTGTCACTGGCTGGCTCAGTTAGGCGCGACCGCCCGACGGCAGGTGTATACATGTTGAGACAGGTTGCTTGGGGAAAGGCGCTTCATCGTGAGGCCCTTTAAATGGCCCTTAATAAAACCGCTGCTATCGAGGTCTGGTCCGTCAGTCGAAAGGGAGTAGGCCTCCTGTCCCCTAATATTGTGGGAAACCCTCGTGCCCCCATTCCCAGAGAAGGGTTGCCCTCACTCCGCCACCCTCCCCCCGTAACTTTAGAAATACATCTACTTAGATGTCGAACTCCAAAATTGTAAAAAAATGACGAGTATGAAACAGAGGGGTTGTGGCCCCCTTAGAAACGGCCCTCGAATTTCGGATTTGACTAAAACATTCCTTGGGGAGAGGGAATTCTATGGTAAAAATTTGGTAGCCCTAGCTGTCAACTCCGAAAGTTGTAAAAATTGAAAAGGTATGAAGAAGAGGGGATTAAGGATGTTGCTTATCTATAGTTAATAGGATGATCCAAATATATACCAATAATGCATTCGATATTTGGCCAGTTCTCACAGAATATTAGTGTTGTTTGATTCCTTTTTACCCTTTGACAATTAACCATCTGGTATTCTTGATCTTTTAGGTTACCTTGTAACCTTAACAACTGTATCTCATCTGTGCCAGGACGATGCGTGAATAAACAGGGGAAAGCGCTTGGTACTTACCTTCTGCCTGCCATTTTCCTGTGGTAATCGCTTATATACTGAAGTCACGTGTATATACTGCGATTTTTAAACATATATATATGTATATATACACAACACACACACACACACACACACACACACATATATATATATATATATATATATATATATATATATATATTCATATTCATGACAAAAAAATTATTTTGAAGCA
>NC_061108.1:49332836-49342836 GCF_015104395.2 Macrobrachium nipponense
ATGGAACTGAAGCATGTTTTAAAATGCAGATGGGGGAGTGGATGGTTTACCGTAAAAGTAGGTCTAAGTAATAAATCTAAAAGAATGTTGAGTGAATGTGAGAAATAGTAAGAGTAGATAGAAACCAGGAAGTTGTTAATATTTGGTAGTAAATAAAATGAATAATGGTAGAATGAGAGAATAGCCGATTCACTAAAGATATGAGGGTCAGGGTGAGTACGAATGACTGGAAAGAGACTTAGAACTTATGGAAGCCAGGATGCAAATGAAAGGCGAGATTGTTAAGCTATTCGGTTGATGGAAATACAATGGGCATGCTGAAAAAAAATCCATTAAAGCTGATGTGGAAGATTGCATGAGTAATTTATATGATGACAAATTAAAAGACAACTTAAAATCTGCCGAGAACAACTCTGTTTTGTCCAACGATATCCAAAACCATTTTAGTCATATTGTGGAACGAAGGTGGTAAACCTGTGTTTTGAATGATTAAAAATACTGCCAAAAGCTGTTGTGGAAAAACACAAAGCACAAGGTAATTTTTTGAGAAATAATAAAGTGCTCCATGCGTTGTGTTAACCAAAAAATCCAACAATTTATGTAAAACACGAACTCTGTATAAGACTTAACCGATCTTAATTTAAAGCACTGTATCTCAAACTGGCATGGTTTCCTATGACCCAAGCTTACTCGACTTAACTCGCCTAGCCTGGGTTGACTCTTTGTCTTCCACCGCACCTTAACGTTAACTCTAAAAATGACTCCTTACCTCGACTTGCAAAGTGAAGATTGAGGTTCCCCCATTGTCATCAGGCAAGTAGTCGTATGCTGGTTCATTTCGAAAATACACCCATGCTACGTCATTTTAAGTTTGACAAAATTAGTGAGGTAAAGAGCATTGTGTCCCCATGGGTGAGTTTAAATCTCTGGAATATTTTACTTTGGATAACTTTGCGTAAAAACAATACTAAATTGTGATGTTTCTATTTGTTAACCCTTAACTGACGGGAAGCACGAGGCCATTGCTTGTGTGGTGCTGAAATGGTGTCACACGTTCCCGTACAAAAATACAAAACGTACGCGTTCTTATGCAGCATTTTTGCAAGTCTCGTTCGTCAAGTCTTCTTTCCCAACATTATCACTAAACTAAGGGGTTGGTTGCCTGATGCACCTTTCCTTACAACATCAGGCATGTTGTCATCAACCACAGCTATTGGCGGTAGGCCTCGCTCTTGACTAAAAAGTCCACCTGCAAGGCAGCGGTTTCAACAGTTATTGGCGGTGGGCCTAACCTTTTTCTAAAAAGTAAGACTGCAAGGTAGCAGTTTCCACAGTTATTGGCGGTGGGCCTAACCTTTTTATAAAAAGTAAGACTGCAAGGCAGCAGTTTCCACAGTTATTGGCGGTGGGCCTAACCTTTTTATAAAAAGTAAGACTGCAAGGCAGCAGTTTCCATAGTTACTGGCGGTGGGCCTAGCCTTTGACTAAAAGTCCACCTGCAAGGCAGCAATTTCCACAGTTATTGACGGTGGGCCTAGCCTTTTTCTAAAAAGTAAGACTGCAAGGCGGCAGTTTCCATAGTTATTGGCGGTGGGCCTAGCCTTTTTTAAAAAGTAAGGCTGCAAGGCAGCAGTTTCCACAGTTATTGGCGATGGGTCTAGCCTTTTACTAAAAACGTAAGACTGCAAGGCAGCAGTTATCCTTTTAGTCGCCTTTTGCGATTCGCAGGACCTACGGTGGTAGTATTCTTACACCCCTACCTCTGGGTGGCAGCCTCGTTCGCCAAGTGGAAAGTCTTAACGTGTTCCATTGTAAGAGCTGATCCGGTTTTATCTATTATGTTGTACTTTTCCTTATTTTTCTTTAATTAGTGTTCTTATGTATATGTTTACATGGAATTTAACCACTCTATATTTGTCAGCACATGAATGAGGCACGGCACTGAATTTATTTCATGTTTTAAAATCAGAGACGCACTTGAAACAATAATACGGGGTAATCAAGTTAGCTAGGTGTCATAATCGAGACGGAACTGTTTGACCTATTGTTTGACCTGACCTTTTAAGTGTAAAATTTCCATTTTATGCATAGCAAAAGTAATATAGATTTTTCGCTCTTTGCCAAAACGACATTCTTGATTTTTAAAGAAATATGGTGCTGTTTTAATTTGTTCAAACGAGTTGGAGCTCTGCACCATGGAGAATTGCACTCCAATCTAAAGAGTCAAACATAGCTTCCAACGGCGATGTAACCAAGCGAACTTTAAAATGATTACCGTGCTCAGTAAACTATATTTGTTTAAAGCTGCTGTATTATTAAAGTTAAATTTTGCTGTCCACCACGGTGGAAACGTTTAATGGTATTGCCCAAGAGTTAAAAATCTGTAGTTACATTGATTATTGGCGTAGTTGACGCAATCAGTATCCTGCGATGGAATATCTACAAAAAAGGTAAACACAGATATGATATATATTATATATATATATATATAATGTGTGTGTGTGTGTGTGTGTGTGTGTGCGCGCGCGTGCGATCGTGTGTATGTATGTACGTATATATATGTATATATTCGTATTTTCTAACCGTATTTACATTTTATAAATTTATAGATAAAGTATTGTTTAAAGGAATGTCAGTGTAAATTTAGATGTCTCTTCAAAGATATTTCCTTTCAGGTTAAGCTGTAGGTAATAATTTAAATTGTTGTTTATAGTTACATATCATTTGTGAATTGATTTTCCTGCTTTATCATTTCTCACAAAACCGTACATTGTATTGTAACGTTTTTCTGAACATTTCTTCTAATTACTCAGTACGATAACTTTTGCCGAAGAGGTTTATAATTTCTGTTTGCGTCGGTTACAGATCTTTAAATTCTCGTATAAGTATCTTGTATTGAGACTCCCTTTCTTATAGTCAATATGGCTACAGGAAGCAGTGAGGTACATTTGATGCCGTCCTTACATATAGTTAGTGTAATGGTAAAAGATGGAAAGGAGTCTCCGCTTGTTGAATGTTTTGCGGTATTCTATATAAGCTTTTCATTGACAGGTTTTCAGTGAACTGTGTTACTCTCGTTGTCTTGCTATGATTTTAATTGTAGGTCTATAAAATGACACCGGATGCTCTTCATGTTGTAGTCAGTAGCTCTCTGGTGTGCAAAAATGAAGTTCCTGCTGACTTTGTCAGAGATTTTGACTGAACAGTAATAGGTGCATTATGTCGCAGATAAAACCAAGCTACAGGAAGACTTACAAATGCATGTTTATCCAGTTTCCTACTGAAAGAATCTCATTATATATTTAGGTAACAGTGCGCTGCACGATCCTGATATATAAGGTATTTGGCGGTACCCTAAACTCCGAAATTTGTAAAGATAAAATGTTGTTACCAATCTGGATTCCAGCAGCCTCCTGGAGTCTTGCAATTTTTTACTCAAGAATGATAGAAGTTGTAGTTACTTGGTCCCCTTCCTTCTCCGCCAATGGTAATAATGATTTGAGCAGTCCCACAAATATTATATGTCAGCAGAGAACTTCCATTAGCTCCCTCAGTACCGGCTTCCCAATACGTGTTACAGCTTAACAGAGCATCGCCAGCCACATTCTATTGAAGTGACATTAGCACCCGGCATTTTCGTGGGACGATCTCATGCTTACTAGTTTAGTATTCCAATCCCGTCAGTTAATAGGGGATGCAATTTAACTAATCTGGTTTTATATTATATATATATCTCTATCATATATATATATATTATAGTATTATATATACTAAAAATATACTTTGTTTTGGAACTATTATACCATATATATTATATATATAGTGGGGTAATAAGATAATATATACCTATATATATAATTATATATATATAATATAATATATATATATATATATATATATAATATATCTGATATATATAAAATATACTTTGTTTTGGAAACTATATACATATATATTATATATATAATAAATAATAATATATAATAATAATATATAATATCTATATATAATATATATATATTATTATAATAGTAATGCGTATATATCTATAACTTAAAAAATTAATATGCAATATATACTATATATATATATATATATATATATATAATAATATATATTGATGCATATATATAATATTTTGTTTTGGAACTATGTTTGCATTCTAATTAATAATTTGTATGTTTTATTTTTCACTTTTTCCTCTGATCTGTATCTACTGTTGTGTATCAACTCGCTGTGAATGAAGGTGATGTCCTAACCTTTTCGATATCAATGCACCTCATTTCATAAAATATCAGTAATAATTATTATGCACCATTGTATTTAATGGCAAATTCGTCCTACTCTTTCCGTTGACCTGCTCAGAGTTGTAACAATTCCTAAAGTAATTAAAAAACGTAATTCCATAAGACCTGGAAACTTGAAAGTTTCTCTTCGTGGTCTTGAATGTCGTCGTTTCCACGTGGCTGACGGCCTCCTCCGTTTTTTCCTAACTTTTTTTTTTATCCCTCTCACATTATGCTTCCTTTTTATTCGGTCATAATTCACGCGCCAAATACTGCTTTCATTGAGAAATGCAGCTGGAGAGCGTACGGTAAGGTCAGCAGGGTACCAAAGGAGAGGGAACTCCTCTCAGAGGTCGCTTTGCCTCTTGTATTCTTGCCTTTTTCATGAGTGATTTTCGGAAAAGGAAACTTGAGGCGTGTGTGCATTACGTTTGTTTGTTATCAAACATATTTCCCAAATCTCTCTTCCATTTTTTGTTCTACATATATGTATTGGGGGCTACAGTTTAAGGAAGCTTTTTTCGAGTGGTTTCTTCTGGAACTTGCGTAGTCAATTTGCTTCGCGCAAAAGATGTTTGCTATCTTTCATATTCTTGATTGGCTTGTAATCGTTCGAAAAATGAAATAAGTGATCCTTGAATGCATTTATTGTTGTCCTTAAATTCATATAAACTCTTTCCACCTAATTGTTGGGTAATTGGACCGAGACAGACCATTTCTAAAAGGCACTTCTGTTTCTATATAAGTTCGTTCTATGTCTATTGGCACTTGGATTCAATATAAGTTCACAATGTCTACGGGCCGCAATCAACACTTCACACCCACACACACCCCCTTTCTCTACTAGTGCATCTTCCCCTCTCTCTGCCTTCTGTCGGATCTTCTGCTCTTTCTCTCTGCCTGTCTCTTCCCTGTGTTGGTCCTTTTATTTTTGAATCTAATCTTCCTGATACCGCCTCTGGGTTTTCTATTTTGACTATGGGAGGAACATGTACTAAAAGAATCATTATATGTGAGTGGTTATTTTCCTTTTCTCGGAACACCACCTGTCATCTCTCCCTATTGTCATTGGCAATCACCCCTTTTGAAACGTCTCGGTCTTCACACTCCGACCCTTGTAGGTCATCATCATAATCTTATCGCACCATTGTTTTACCCGTTGGGGTGCTGTGTCGTTTGTTCTTCTTAAATCGATGTCCGAACAAGTGGGCCCTAGTGGGCAACTACAGACGATGTGATTCATATTTTGAATTGGTTCGCCACAGGGGCATTCAGCAATATTTGTGTAACCCCATCTCTGGAGGTTATCCCCTGTCCTACCAACTTTTGCTCTTCCTCTATTCAAGGTGACACATTTCCTTCTGGTGAGGGAGAATCCACAGGGCAGGTCTTCACTAGGGTCAGGGAGGGCATTATTAATAGTCTGTATTTTGATAGGACTGGGATCTCTAGTCTGTAGTTCTTTCACTGTCATGAAGCTCTTATGTGGTTTCAGACGTCTTCTTGTTTCACGATGGTTGTAGAGTGGGTGCCTGGGACGATTTGCTTGTTTGGTCTTTTCCTTTCTAGCCATGGCATCTCGACGGATGTTTAGGTGGGTCTTTGGGTATTCTTCCAGGGCATTTGTCGAGGTCTTCCATAAGTCATCCCAAGAGGTCTGGCACCGTTGGTCTGATTTGTCAAGATCCATAAGTCTGTCCTGCGAAGGAGAGGCCTAAAATTTCTAGCTCATCCCCCTTTGAACAAAAGAGCATTAAATCCCTTCACTAAACTTTGGCCAGAAGGCGGCCTTCTAATGGACTGTTGGAATTAATCTTAGCACTCTGACGGGCCAGTAAAGGAGTAGCGTCCATTAATGTTTAAAGGACATGTCTGTGGGTATACACAAATTCGAGAGAACCTAGTGCCGTTTATAAGAGCCTCCGTTGTTGATATTGTGGGCCCGTTGTTTCCCAACGAGTTGGTTATCTGTAAGACGAACCCCTTCTCCATTATCAAGCCCAAAATTCATTATTGCGTCTCTCTCGTTTTTCCCCTTTTATTATTGGGCCTCATGTATGTCCCTATAAGCTAATGCATTTTGATAAGTATGTGTATTTATGTATGTATACATACGTATATATTGCTACGAAGGGACACCCTTCCCAGCCTTACAATAGGAAGTAAAGTAAAATGTAACTTCTATGTTTTTAAGAGAAATTAACTTAAATTGTTTCATTCTCCAAAGAAGCACAATCATTTTCTCCATCATACGGCTGACTAACAGGAAGACTATGGAAAAATATTTTCCCCTTAATTACTACCCCTTGGACACTATTAACTTTTTTCTGTACCAGTGACTGCTCTGAAAACCTCTTCTTTTAGAAAACGAAGCTGCTTGGAGACAAATCTGTGCCTTAGCCTAAGAAGAGCTGGTAAATAGGATTAACAAGAGGAGAGAGTTTCGGGGGCTCACAGCAAGCAACCAACCATGTGTCCCTTGCCTTGCCTTGCGGTTGACCAGGTCAAAGGAGCTCACCAAGGGTCCAAGGGCGCACTCACAGAAAATGGAGTATCAAGAACATAACCTAACCAGAGGTCATAAAAGGGCCGACACGACTCAGGAGAGGCAGAGAAAATTCTGGCTTCAGAGACCGAAGCATCTTTCCCTTTGACTCCCGACTCCTTCAGGGCTCTTCCTTAGACCACGTGGCTATCTTGCTTGAGCCAGAGTATTCAACTTATGTTTGTTTAGTGAAAATATATGTAATTTTGAAGTGAACCTAAGTGTTTATCTACGTCTCTCTCTCTGTTTAGTAACGCCCTCAGCTCATTCCTTCCATTTCGTGTTTTGTGTGAACCCTAAGAATGCGTCAGATACGAACGAAACCTTATGGTAAGTGAATCTCTTTCTTATGAAAAGCATTAAGGTAATTTCCCTGCTCAGAATTAAAGCTTTTTCTCAGGTACAATCGTGTATATTATGTATGTATGTATATATATATATATATATATATATATATATATATATATATATATATATATATATACATCAGTTACGAAATGCCAAAAAATGAAATAATTTTACCGTTATATCATTAATATTCGAAGTAAACTATCAAGTGTGATTGTATTCCTAAACCGATCATGTAATGGCTGTTGGCAGTCACTTCTTGTTCCAAAATTGCTAAACATGTTTATTTTTATTGTAAATTTTGTCTAAGTGTATAATGTTCAAATTATCGTCTATGCCTACTACACTTGATCAGTGTATTTCACTTTTTTATAGAAATTTGCAAACTTATGTAGTACTGTGCAATTATTTGTAAGATACGAGAGAAGGACCCCATGAAAATAGTACCCCTGCAGTTCTAGATCGATCTGTGGGTATGGCCACAAGAATTTGATGTTTACTGGAGATTATGCAAATATTTTTTCATGAATAGAGTTACCATGTCCACTTCCTTGTATTTTATGTAATTTATATTTTACCATAGTTTACTTTTTCAAATATTTCCTTTAGTTTTTCGTCATCTGCTTTTTAGTTTCCTTCGAAAATATTCATCAACTTAAAACAGAGGAAAAATCTGTCGAAAAAAATTCATGTTCATAGCTATCGGTGAAATAAAGCTTTCTGAGTATTCCCCAGAACTTAGGGCATATCAGGTGGCATACTTCTGTGAAAGGCAGGTTAGGTTTCCAAACTTTTAGATATACAATGATTTCTGTGTGTCTGCCACCGCCGAGAGTGGATCTGTATAATAGTAATGTTATGAGGAACTTTAAAATATGGCAAGTGGTGGAAATTAAACATTTACCAGAAACCATGCCAGGGCTAAGGTCAGAAGCCAGTTTATTTTAAATTTAATACACATGTGATGCGAACGTAAATAATACTACATGGCATTATTGTATTATCATATGATCAATCAATCTTGTATTTTCTAGAACATATGTTGTGTATGTTAAAGGGACATATCAGTTATTTATTCCTGCGGTTACTACAGTGGTTCTTCTTTGTCACGCCAAGTCAACTGCGTCAGATTTTAATGTTAACCACAGCATTTTATACTGTTATGCTCTACAGAAATCATCTGTATTGTATTTCTGTTACAAGGTATCAAAGTTATAAAAAAAATGATGAGTTAATGGGAAAAGGTAGGTGAAGGATATGAGTAAGTACTTGGATTGCATGTGATCCAATATTGTAAATATATTATATCAAAACAACCATTTGCTAACATATCTTGGTATCACCCATAATCCATTGTGCTCCGGACTCTGAATTTAATTATTGTTTTAAATGACGCTTGAATCATCGTTACATTCGGCTACTATGCACTGTTCAGTGACTGTTATGTTAGTATTTCACAGTGAATGATTCACACAGGTTCCCCACTTTTGGTACCCCTTGGCGTGTTTGTTCTTTAAACAAATCACTCTTGCTCATACGTTAAAAGGATGGACTCTCAATGAGTTCACACAACAGGAATTGAATTAATTATTGAATGGCTAGATTTTTACGGACGCATTAGGACATCGACATTTAGCTTAGACTTTCAAGATTAAGTTCTTTTTCTGTTGTTTGTTTACATGAATAACAGTTATTTTAGTTTTCAGTTAAATAACAGTTATTTTGGTTTGATATGATAAACTGGCATTAAAACATTGTAACAAGAGAGATTAGTTGTTTGCTTGTAAGCTGTTCAGTAATTAAAAGGCGTTCCATTATCATTGTTTACTTAACTTACCAACTCTTTACTCGAACATTACGTACTAGGAGTCCTTTCTTACCATCACTCTTCGAATCACTTCTAGAAATATGAATACATGCCAAAACAACATACTCTGAGACTATGGCAGGATCTGTAAATCCTCCTATTTCAGTACGAAATACCGACGTTTTAGGTAGTTGTATACCCATGTCATGGTGGAAGGAATGAGAAGGATCGAAAATGAAGGGCGAAGCTAGAAATTAGGAGTTTACCAAATAAAGAAAAATATCTTCCATTATAGCGTTCTGGAGGATGAAGATCAGGGAATGAAGTGAACATCTAGATAGTAGAGCAAAGGAGGAACCAAGTGACAACCTTAAGTCAATAGCCAATGAGTACCGAAACTGTGACTTTATGCGAAACGAAAGTTTAGGAAATGACCTATGATGTGGAAATGTCCTCGAGCAAGGTCCATTCAGTTAGGTCGGAGTAGAAACATTCAGCCTTGAGAACTGCATTCCAAATAGGGTAAGTGAAGCTCAGCACGTAACTTGAAAATGGGCAATAATTAAAGAATTGCTTCAAAAACAGTCAAACTAACAGAATTTGTATGATGTGATCTTTCTTAGAATCGGAAGCAGTCTGAAAGTGAAACTAGATTAGAATAAACTAAACGGAAATTATGGAATCAAATGAAATGTCTTTTATGAGCGACTTTAACTAAACCAATAGACCCCTAACCTAACCAAATAATTAAAATTCCCATGGTCGCGCTTGCAAGCCTGACAGTTCTATAAACTTGAAAGATCGGAAATTTCATATGGGAGTCAAGGTTAAGATGAAAGTTTCTGTGTAATGGTTTGTAAATTCCATCTTTACTCTGTTTCACAGTCATTTAGAAATAAAGTTTCTATAAATCAATGCTAATATCTTAAAGGGGCTGTAGCTGAAAAGAGAAGTTGAAGGAAAAAAGATGTAGAACTTAAAAGTATATCCTGTTTATGTGCAAAAAAAAACTAA
>NC_061108.1:49347836-49367836 GCF_015104395.2 Macrobrachium nipponense
ATGACGCAGACTGGAATTTCAAATGAATTATCAATCGCCAAAGCAGTACTTACTCCCTTGTTCTTTTCATTTTCCTCGTGTTTTCCTTTTCAGAAGTTCATGTAGGGATGCCAGATTCCCAGGAGTAGATAAGAGGAAGGTCACGTTTTCATCGTGCCTGTGCGTTTGTGTCTGTGTGTTAACAGGACATCTCTTTAATGCATGATGATGAACATGAGAATAATCGAAGTAAGAGAGAAAGGCGGGTTATTAACAAAAAGGTGATTTTAAATGAATGAACTCTCTCAAATTAGTAATTAATCCTAACGTTGCGCTACTCTGCAAAATAATGCATTCTACAAGGATGTTCTTGCTTATACAGTTTTCGTGTCATAAAAATAAAAAAGTCAAAATCCTTTACCTTATTCACTTTATAGCCGTCTAATTTGTGTTTCCGTTTACTTTTGTGATTAGTGCAGCGCCATTGTTGAATCGACACCGTCCATAATCCTTGTTGACCCTTCCCTTCGCTGACGTCGTTCTTCAAGGGGAGCGGAGGAGGCTATATGCCAGTCAAGTCAGCACATGAAAATTCTCTTTAAACTCAGTAATGATATATGGACAGAAATTTACAACTCCCAATACTATTGAAACAGAACAGGCATTCTCCTAATAAGTTCTTATGGATGATATTTAACGCGAACTTTGAAAAGAACCATATGGTCCTTGTGCATATATTCTTAATCAAATTTCCCAGTTGCACTGATCCTCTCTTGTAAGCGACAGCCTGAATGGAATGGTTGCGGTTGACGTTGCCTTGGAAACTGTTTCAGAAAACCCCGGGGTCGGGCAGACTTTGGCATGAGATCAGCTTGTCATTGTAGTAAAGCATTCAGTCAAATTCACCATGTAGTAGGACCTATCAGACATTGCTTAATTTGAACGTTTTAAAATTCATATGGAAAACAGCAAATCTTGATTATTTCCGTAGAACGGGTCTCGCAATGAGTTGCAAAATATCATGAATAAGGTTCTGTTTTTTAGTGAATGTATTTATTTGAAAATTTCAGGTTTAGCTATTCTGATTATTGTCGGTGTTCTTAAAATCATTAACTGGAAATTAGAATGAATAGCCACCTCTCAGTATTACGAAACCTTAATCTCTTTTTCTGTATACGAAGAGCCAGCGTTCCGTAATGTTTACGATGTATCATGTCAAATGAGATGTATAGATAAGAAAGGTCACAAAACATGCTCTCCCATTATTTGATGCTTGTCATTAGAATGGTAGTTTTGTTTTCAAGTTTGTAACTGCTGTTAAAACAAATCGACTTGTTTTTCACAGCGATAGGGATGGCGCCATGGCAAGTCAAGCAAACATGAAGCTTCATTAAAAAGATTATGAAACAACAGGGTTTTTGTTTGCCCTATGTTTAGTAAAAACTTTATATTGGTAAGTTTGCATACGTGTATACATACATACATACAGATACACACACACACACACACACACACACATATATATATATATATATATATATATATATGTGTGTGTGTGTGTGTGTGTGTGTGTGTGTGTCTATGTGTGTTTGTAATTATGTCGTTATGTTGGCGTCATGCATATCATAAATGTCACAAACGCAGAGCAGCTCTGTTACTACGATCCATTTATTTATTATGCCACATTTCCTTTTTAAAGTGTATACAAATTTTTAATAACATCTAGTTAATTCATTGTTTATAGGTATATATCAAACGGATTTTGAAAGACATTAAACTATTCCTATTATGTATTATGCCATTCATTCAACTCCATATTTTTATTCGTTTATTAGTCACATCTAATTTTATCAATCGCTTCTTTCACAAAGTCATTAATTCATTTACAATAATTCAATTTATCTAACTTTCATTACGGCGCTGAATGGCCTTCTTGGCCCCAGTGCCTGGGCTTTAGCATTAAATATCATACATCCATCTATTTATTTATTAGCGGTCACTGCAGTTATGCTTTATAAGTATATCTAGAATAAATAAAATTATATATATATATATATATATATAAAAATATATATAATATATATATAATTTATACATATATATATATATATATATATATATATATTTTATTTATTCTAGATATACTTAATAAAGCATAACTGCAGTGACCGCTAATAAATAAATAGATGGATGTATGATATTTAATGCTAAAGCCCAGGCACTGGGGCCAAGAAGGGCCATTCAGCGCCGTAATGAAAGTTAGATAAATTGAATTATTGTAAATGAATTAATGACTTTGTGAAAGAAGCGATTGATAATATATATATATATATATATATATATATATATATATATATATATATATATATATATATATATATACAGTTAAATGGATCGTGGTACCATAGAGCTGCTCAGCGTTTGTGACAATTATGATATGAAAGACGAAAACATAACGACATATTTAAATTTTTTTTTAATCAAAATTGACTTCGAGTACATTTAAAGTTTCTTATTCTTGGCACCAAGTACGTTACTAAAGGTTTTTCTACTTCTACCTTCTTCATAAAAAAAGAGTCGTGGAAATAAGTAGAGCAGACATCTAACCCAATGTACCGTTATGATAGACGAAATCATTTTTTTAACAGCGTGTTAATCAGCATCCTGACAAAAAGCACTGGAATGTGTAGCTTACAGAAAGAGTGAAGTTAGTAAATGTATCTGTTATACGAAGATGAATAAATGAAATCGAGAAATAATTTCAGTTGTTTATAAGAGATTCTTCATGCATTAATCACGAATTTCACAGTGAACATTAACTGGTATTTCGCAATGTGTAGTCTCTTCATCGTTTTATGCTTTTCCTGCTGTGAGCCTCATATTTCATTTCTGCCATGAAGAGGAAAGAAAATGTTAATTCTTTTGTAATATAACTTCCACTGTTTCATTTTGCCTTTGCAGTAAAGAGCAATTTCTCTCCGTGTTCAAGAACGACGACTCTCCCCTTTCCCCACTCTCTCTCTCTCTCTCTCTCTCTCTCTCTCTCTCTCTCTCTCTCTCTCTCTCTCTCTCATTCTTATTTCATACATTTTTTTTGCTTCATTTCGACAGATCTGTATAGCTTCCTAGGTAATAAAGGAAAATTAACATATGATATATATATATATATATATATATATATATATATATATATATATATAATATATATATATATATATATATATATATGTAAATACTCATATGTATACGCTTATGATATGCGCAAGTTCATGTTGTCTGTAGTCAAGGGCATATGGTTTTTCTTGTAGATCATGCCACATCTGGCAGTCATCGATCACGCTCAAGTATGCAGGAGTTCATTGTTACCCACCTCAGGATCTTTTTGTATATTCTGTCTTGAGTCCGAAGTTAATTCAAGATACGTCAAACTGACAGATGCTGCGCTTTGCAGGCAGCAGCTTACGAAATTGATACCAACGGGACAAGAATTACTTGGAGTTTATTTCCTGGCGTTCTTGTTCTCGGATTTTTTTTTTATTTCGCCTTTATTCTCTCTCTCTCTCTCTGTCTCTCTCTCTCTCTCTGTCTCTCTCTCTCTCTCTGTCTCTCTCTCTCTCTCTCTCTCTCTCTCGATGAGATTTTCAGTCGAACTCCTTATTTATCAATTCCATATTGGTGGTGATGCAGATTTTAAGAGTAAATCTTCATTGAACTTTCGGAGCTGTTTTCGTAATCCGCATCTCTTTTACGTCTCTTTTATTATCTTTCCTGATGTTCTTTATGTGTTTTCACTTTTGTCATATCTACCTCTTATCATTTTTATCAATTAGATTTTTTTCTCATATTTACCTCCTCTGTCTTTTTGCTGATTTCACTTTCACCGTGAAGATTTAGAATAAAACCAACAAAACATGATTGATTATTGCAACGTAACTCTTGCCCTTATGGAATATAGCGCGTTGAAGAGATTTTTTTTTTTTAAATCCCGAATATCAAAGTAGAAAGTGCCGAGTTTACCCCTGCTTTTGAAGTATTATTGAAGGTCCGTTATCTGAAAAATCCATTGTACATCTCCTCAGCTGGTAGTTAGATGCCTGTGGAGGGTCTCAGCCAGAGAAAACAATGTCACTATGCTACCAATAGCTTCGAATGAGCTGTAGGTAGATTATTGTTTGTTTGTGAAATGGCAGAGAATCGAACTCAAGGCCACCGAGGTGGACTCGCTTGTTGTCAACGTAGTCTTAGTAGCTAATAATATAATCTATTCAACTTTTAGCTGTAGTAAATAGATTAATTTCTATTTTCTAACCGCCAAGATAGGTGGCGGTTAGTAAAGGCCAACCACCTGGAATATACAAAGACCCTGACTTATGACCAAGACCAAACCGACCACGCCACTGAGGCGCTGGGGGTAGATTAGTGGGAAATTTAAAGTCACAATTTTACCCAGATCGTCTGGCGAATATTTTTCATGGAATAGTAAGATTAAACGAATTCCTAAAAGTTCACGTTTTCTATATTACTTTGTTTAGATTCTGAATTTTAGTCTCAATTAATACTTTAATTTTTTCTTTGCACATGAGCTTATTCAGTGCTAACTATATGATGCTTCGACGTGTACCGCTCTCTCTCTCTCTCTCTCTCTCTCTCTCTCTCTCTCTCTCTCTCTCTCTTCTCTCTCTAGAAACAGAGTTAAATTAAGTTTAAAATAGAATGCACTTTTTTCTACTTCCAATTTCATACCGAAAGCTTGTCTTTAGAGGAGCTGTAGTGGGTAATTTCAATATATTTATGTTAGACATATTTTGTCTCAAGACATATTATCTTTCATCTCAAAAGCACTTGAATGAGTTCAGTGATGATATAAAATATACTGTATTTACTGAGATTCTAGTCGTCTTATTTCCTACCATTATTTTATTGATATTCAAAATTGTATGTCATCCTCATAAGTTCGTTAGTTTTTTTACTTCTTCAGATTCATGGCATTACGATTTTTTCCCGGTTGAGAGAGAGAGAGAGAGAGAGAGAGAGAGAGAGAGAGAGAGAGAGAGAGAATAATAAATGATCGTGAATGACTTCAGATTTGCACAGCAGACATTCAAGATATTAAACATCCTCGGGAGTCTCCAGTCTACATTCGAAGCTTTTGCATTAGTTAAGCAAATAATTTGAATCATTGTACTTAGTTGATTATAAAAATTTGTTCAGTGAATGTTAGATTACCTTACCTTAAAGCCCGCTTACTCGTTGTGCTCTTCCATATTTATATGGAGTTATCAAATCTCGTAAGGAAAATAATCCTGTTAGACCCATTACAAGTTCTGTAGGCTCTTGTACTTATAAACTATCTAAGTGGCTTGTTAGAGAATTGTCTCCAATGCTTGGTAACATATCAGGTGTGTCCATGAAAAATAACCTAAATTTTATAGATAGGTTAAGAAGGTTTAATTTTAATTATGATTTTAAGTTAATCAGTTTTGACGTCGGCTCATTATTTACAAATGTACCTGTGGATGAACTACTTGAATTTATGAAGGAAAAAATTTAAAAATATACTTTCTCTTTGGACAGGTCTTCTATGATTAAGCTGATAGAATTGGCTGTTGGAGAAAAGTATTATGAACAAAAGTTTGGCATGGCAATGGGCAATCCGTTATCTCCATTACATAGTAACTTTTATATGGAGTTTTTTTAAAGTAAGTACTTAGCAAGGATACTCCCTAAAGGTATCCTGTGGGTTAGGTACGTTCATGATATATTTTGTGCTTGGCCTGTTGACAAAAATGAAGAGAGCTTCCTGACAGCGTTAAATACCCTAGCTCCTTCTGTAAAATTTACCTTGGAAACTGAAGTAGATAACAAGTTGCCGTTTTTAGATGTTTTAACTGTGAGGAATGATAGAAATTTTATTTTCTGTGTACAGGAAGTCTACAAATGTAGATTCCTACATACATTTTTATTCTAACATCATCCGAGAACGAAGATGATGGAATTTTCGTCTATGTTTTTAAGGGCACTGCGGGTCACTTGCCCTGACTTCCTCGAAGCTGAGCTTCAGAAGGTCGAGACATTGCAACAAGTCTTAGGTACCCCTGTGATTTTATTGACAGGGCTTTCTGTAAAGCAACAAAACCATTTTATGAAGTTGGTCGTAAGAGTGATTTTAATATGAAAAACCTCCTTATTTTACCATACTGTAACCAGTTTATGGCCATCCCTGGGCTGTTAAGACCATTTAATGTTAATGTCATTTTTAAGAACTATGTACGTAAGAATTTGTTAATCAGGAATTCCCCTCTACAGAAGAGTGGCTGCATATATGAGATCCTTTGCAATCAGTGTAATAAAATGTACGTGGGACAAAGTGGAAAGGATCTCAAAACAAGATTAAAACAGCATTAATATAATGTTAGAACGGGGAATAATGCAAGCAGTTTGTTTCAACATATGAATGAATGCAACCGCACCATGAACTGGAAAAAAGCGAAAGAGATCATGTTCTACAAATACATCACAAAACGAAATATTGTCAAATCATGTATAATAAAGAAAAATCGTGTAGCTTTGATCAACAGCAGCCCAGGGATGTACAAACTGAATGAACTACTGTAAACAATATTTTTAGACAGTTTTTAAATAGTAGTACGATAGTTTTTATGTTTATGTACTGCTGCCGTAGAGGTGTCTTTGTAACAAATAATGAATTTTTGTATCACTTGACCCTGAGGAGGTGTGAAAAATACACGAAAGCGCTTGGTCAACTCCTTCCATTCCTTCCTCCAGCTGTACATCAACATGAAATATCGCATGCTCTAGAGATAGTTCTACTATATAGATATATATATATATATATATATATATATATATATATATATATATATTAAATATTATATATATATATATATGATATATATATATATATATTATATATATATATATATATTGTATATATATATTATTATATATATATATGTGTGTGTGTGTGATTCGAAATTAGAGTCCCCTCCAAGCTCTACAGCATAAACTAAAATTGATATGGACAAAAACAAATGTAATTCAGACCAGGTATTTAATTAAGTTTCTCTCTGGGTATTTAATATTTTGTGTTGGCTCCATCTGCCTGTACCACAGCCTGCATTCTTGAAGGGTATGATTTCAGCAAATCGCAAAAAAGCTGAGACTCAAACTCCATTTCCCTGAGCACTTCGGTCACATCTCTTCTCAGGTCGTCGAGGCTTGGTATACCATCGTAGTTCATTGTTCGCTCTTCAACACGATCCTTTTAAGATACTACCAATATTTTCACACACAATAAGGTTAGGGGAGCTACCTGGAAATTCTCTTGACGAGAAGAAATCAATACCACTGTTTCGAAGCAGCTCCTGTGTCTGAAGAGCTTTGAAATCTGGTGTCTTATCATGGAAAAATGTGACTTTTTCAACAGATAATGCATTTTCAGGATCTTTGAGGAAAGGAAATACTCCAAGCATAGTTTCTCTGAAGTATCCGCCATTCCATGACTGTACTTTTTCTTTGATGATCCACGTTAACTGTTTGGCTGTGAAACAGAGAAAAATCCCCAAACATTCAGGAAATTTCACAACTTGGCGATAGTGCAAGTCATCGCTGATATCATCCAACTTTGCAGCCCAAATGATGTCATTTTTATGATTTGGCTTCCTGACTTTGTAAATAAAGAATTCATATGATGCGGCAACATGGAGAAAGTCAGCTTCTTCCCAATCTTTAAGAAATGAACCACAAAACCATGCACGGTCTTCTCTTTGTTGCTGAGTGATGTTGGGCTTGCTGATGACATGAAATGGCTTGATACCAGATTTTTTTAACTCTCGATATACAGCACTATAACTTCTCTTCTTTGCCCTTTTTGTTTCTAGTTCAAGTGCCAATTTACGGAAAGACTTTCTTGGTCCACCCAGTGCCTCAGCTATGATGTCTTTTGACTCCTGAGAAAGGGCTCCAGGCCTACCAAGATTCTCACTCTTTTCGCGATGGGAGTCATATGGATTTTTGTTCCAGTTTCTTTTAACAAAGTATTCATCTCTTTTGATGTATTTATGTAGCTATCCAGGAACGTGAAATAAAGGATGCACCAGCGTCCCTGGCCTCTCTGAAGGTTATAGCTCGGATTTGGTCAATCCATCTGATTTCCTCTTGAGTCGTTAGCCATGGCTGTATCTAACTCCGTCACTCAGTCTGAAAATGCAAGAAATGTAAGATGAAAAATAGCTTAATAGAAACTTTAGATAATGTACTTGGAGATAGGCTATGTCAGAAAACTTCATAACTTTCCATTTGTTTCGGTGTAAGGGTGGGCTCTAATTTCGAAACACCCGGTATATAGATAGATAGATACATACAAACATACTTACATACATACATACATAGATACATGTGTGTGTGCGAGTGTGCAAGCGTGCGTATGGATAGATCTCTTTAGAGCTTTTTTGTAATTTTACTTTTAACGTTGACTATAAGTGTGGAACCTGTTAGGTGCACAGACAGTCCACTTTAGAAAGCATTCAATTTGGCTAAGCGCTGTCTGAAAATTTCAACCACACGACCACTATTCTCTCTCTCTCTCTCTCTCTCTCTCTCTCTCTCTCTCTCTCTCTCTCTCTCTCTCTCTCTCCATTGTCAAAAACGCCGCCGTTATATATGGCCATTGCAATATATCACATAAATTTGAAAGGAGAATATTTTTAGAAAAGGTACAAAAAATAGGTTATATAAGGTCTAGTAGCTATGGGTGTTGGAAATGATTGTCTCATTAGCGCTTCGCCCGGTTTTTCCATTAATAAATCCATTCTTTTGACGTTATCTCTCAACCGTAGCGGGTGAAAAAGAGAAAGAAATGGAGCGTGGAGTGGGTATTCCGATGGACAGCTTGCCTTAATGTAGCACATCTAGGGTATAATGAGCAAAAGAGAAATTTCCCTTGGTTTTTGCTGTCACAGAAAATGGCAAATAATGAGTAAATTGGTCACCCAGTGAAATGGTTAATCTTGAATATATACTTCACATTCTGGTATCATTCACTTAGAACTTTCTTCCACAGGCATAGATTATTGATATATATTAATATAATATACATACACACACACGACACACACACACACACACACACACACACACATATATATATATATATATATATATATATATATATATATATATATATATATATATGTGTGTGTGTGTGTGTGTGTGTCTGTGTCTGTGTGTGGCTAGCGCCCCAAATGATTCCATGTAGATTTTCAAGTGTTTTAGAGTTATCGTTTTTCTCAAATATCTTTCAAAATAATATCGAAATGGTACTTTAGCACAGTGTACAAGACACCTCACCCTAATTTTTGGTAACATAGTTCATTGTCAATTGGTGTTAGCTAAGGTGTTTACTCTTGACTTTTAAAGGCAAAGTCGTAACAGTCAGCAGGTCTCATTTACAGATTCGAACGTCTGCTGTCCCCCATCCCTTCCTTCTCTCTCCTTGCCCCCATTTCTCCCTTTCTCTTATTCTTTCTTTATCGCAATTTTTCTCATTTGTCCCCCCAATGTAATTTACAATATAGAATAAAATACCGTTTTCCATATTTTCAGTTTTCAATGATCATAATAATGGTTAATTTTTCCCAATGTATTCTGTTTATAGTATATCCTTGGCGTGTCAGGTGATACCGTAATGCTAAGGGGTTGTCTGCCGGCTGCAGCACTGCACTATAAGTATTTACTGCGTAATTGATGAAAACGGATTTTTCATCGCTGTCATGGCCGCATTGTTACATTGTCCGCGTCGTTGCAGAAATGCATTTGCATTAAGACTCCAAAACATATCAAAATGGAGAAAGATAACAATAGGTTAAGGATCAATCCCAATAGATAAGTGAGACGGTCCAGTGTCTCCGAGGATGAATACGGGTCCACGGATAGCATCCACAAACCTGTAGATCCAGCAATTATCAACATCGACAGAGATAACGAAGATGATTCGACCCTTGATAGTGACGAAGACTGTGAATAAAGTTCCTGTGATATTCTCAATTGTTTTAATTTCTTTTCAACATTTGATAATACTTAATACACGAGAGAGAGAGAGAGAGAGAGAGAGAGAGAGAGAGAGAGAGAGAGAGAGAGAGAGAATTCATAATTCCTTTACCTCTAACTAATAGTATACTGGGTTGTCGGTGAGACTGTGTGATTTAATTTTGGTTACCTGATTGTCACGGGGTAATAATAAAGTAAATATCACCGTTTTCTTTAAGATGCACTTGTGAACTAAAGTAGACTTGAGAATTCCAATCATTCAAATTCATAAGCAACAAGTATATTCAGATTATATAAGTCGTGAAGTCTTTTGATAAAAATATATCACCAGCATTTTTGGTCTGTTGCCGTCAAGGAAAAAAAATTCGAGCGACTCTTCAAATATGACAGTTTGCGATGCTGCAAAATAGATACATACAAGCGCCTCAGTGGCGTGGTTGGTATGGTGTTTGCCTGTCACCTCGGTGGCCGCGAGTTCGATTCTCGGGCATAATACTGAGGGGTTAGAGATGCGTATTTCTGGTGATAGAAGTTCCCTCTCGACGTGGTTTGGAAGTCACGTAAAGCCGTTGGTCCCGTTGCTGAATAACCATTGGTCCTATGCAAAGTAAAAACACCATACAAACAAACAAGCAAACAAAACAAAATAGATACAAACCTGCGACAGACCTAAGAAAATTGATTTCTTAACTGTTTATGAATGAGGCGAAAACTGGAAACCATCTTTATAACAAAGAATCCCTGTATGTTAAATGCCGGAAAAAAGGGTAATAGGTAACACAGTAATGATAAATAATATAATTCAAGAGGCAAGAAACTCCACTCATTCACTAAACTGAGTACGGTACAAGAATTACATCCTTATTACTGGCGTTAGATTAGTAGAAACGAAATGGCAGTGTGACATGAACAGACAAACACAGATATACAATGATATTTTCTATTATTTTCTTTTCTCCATTTTGGCAATTCGCCTGATGAGCATTAAGGAAGTAGACAAAAAGCAACATTCTTATTACATTCAACAAAAACCAATATACTTATTACATTCAACTTAACTTGATATAATATATAATAAGCAGGAAAGGGGCGGGGTAGGGGTGAGTAGACGGTAAGGCCAGGTAGTGGGTTGAGGGAGTGACTTGATTGGAGTAAAGCACGTTTGAAATCATTGGTTGGCAATGCTTTAAGTCAGAGTAAACGCCGTAACTAACACCATTTGACAATGCGCTATATTACCAAAAATTAGTTTGAAAGATATTTGAAGAAAACGGTGACTCACGGTCCCTGAAATGCATAGTAGGACCGTCCCATTCACTCTTGCTGTAAATATCAAAGTTCTCTAGCAACCAGATATATAATGCATTGTTTTGATAAAAAGCCATAAAACGGAAAATTGCTTAAAAGTTTGGTTTCTTGCGGTAATCGAATCGCGAATTTCTTGCTGGTGAGAAGCGGATGACGAAACAAATAAAGATACACATGTGAATGTGTACTACATTTACACTTCTCTGGTATTCGCTTATTTCTATTTTTCCATATGCCATGCTTTAAACTCGTCCTCCCTAAAAGCTTTCCGTTTCAGCTCACTTTCAATGGATGACTCTCCGTCGACAGCGATATTTTTTTTTCTTTTTTTTTCTTTTAGCCTGCTGGAAAGGTTTCCGAAGCAACGCATTTCAATGCGACGGTTGCTGGTTGACTTTCACTGATTTCGTCTTTTGCCTGTTCGATCGTAGAAGTATCCAGTCGCATCGTTGGTTTCGAACAATTTCGAGTGATTAAGTTTTTTCATGAATGTTTTGTCTTGAACAAAAATCTTAAACGGAATACTCTCATGTAAGCTGGGCTGTTTCTCTATGTACTCTAGATTTTTACAGTAAAGTTAGCTTACATGGTTAACTGTAGGTTCACTATTATTGCAGATTTTGAAAGTATTGATGTTAAATCTAATTGGAAGAGCTAAGCTCGCCTGCTTGTTTCCAGAATGATGAATTTATTATTTTTGAATTTGCATTTCAAGTGGAAGTATTTTTTTTTTACGTTATCAAACGGTGTGTGTTCTGAGCTTAATAATAATAATAATAACTATGACATTGTCTACAGTAGCCAACTGTCATCCCGATTAGGGGAGCTACAAGCTGTCCCCTTGAGTTTGTGATGTTCCGGCTGATAATCGTATTGTGTTCATGTCTTCATTTCTTGTCAGAACTTGAACATGCTCATAATACTCTTTCTCTGGCCGCGGTTTTTAATTCCTTGGGCCCTATATGCATTCAGTTGAAGAATACATCTGAATACAGCTAAAGGAAACTTTTGATGTCTAACATAAGGAAACTTTCGGTATCCTGCACTAAACGATTAGCCCTTCTCAAATAGTCTTCATTCTGTCTCATCATTCATTGTTTAATGAAACTATCATCAATGATGAGATGTACTATCTTTTGATGGTATTACTTGCAATTCCGTTTCTTCTGTTTTATTATGCAAGATACCTCATTGACCTTTCGTTGATGGCCAGAATTATTGTTTCAACTCTAGAGTTGTCGTAATTGAATTTGGTATTTTCTATAATGATACTCCTTTCATTGCCATAGTGTCAGGACTTTAATCTTCCCAACTTAACTTAGTTTTTCAACATTACCCTCACCGTGATCGATAGCAAAAGCTAAGTGCATTTATTTCTTATGCGTGACTTGCATATGACTGCCGATGCCAACTGCATCATTGTGCAAAATCCATATTGATTATCTTTCTTTGGTGTCTTTGATAAAATCCACTTCCTCGTCTTAATTACTCACGAAGTTAGCGTCTGTGTCAAAGGACATTGGTACTTATAAACCTACGTGGAAAACATTGGGTATGACCTAAATGGTTTCAGGTAGTCTTACCGAGATTTTTTTTTCTTTTTTTTTATGAATTCGATATATTAACAATGAGCGATGCTATGAAATTTTCCCTCTAGAAAAGTGAAAAGTACGAGGCTGACAATCTGAGCAACATAGCTCTTCTTATTGCATCTGCTTTCTCATCTCTGTATACATCACAGGCAAAAAAGTGGTCAAATCACAAAAGGGTAGTAAAGCCCAGCCATAAGAGACATACGGTCAGGGGATATGAAGGAAGGGGTAAGGCTTAGGGCTTAACGCCGCAACCTGATAAATTATGATGAAAGCGAAAAGTAGAAGTGGAAGTCTTCTCTCAATCAGTATAGACAGCAAGTTCCATTATGATACGCATATTGAATAGGCATCGGTTTGGACGAACCACCGCTGATGATGTGAAAATTTTGCAAGAGCACCTGATTCCAGTACCACCCAACATGACCCGGCCCCGGTTTTTGTGAACATTACTCTAGTCGAGTGAGTTCGTCCGTATTATTCTCGACGACAAAGGAGAGAGAGAAAAAAAAAAGGTGAAAACCATAAAAATGTCTCCCAAAAAGAAGCGTTGCATTCATGTGATGGCGCGCTTCTGAGTGGATACATTTGCTATAATATCTGAAATTTGTAATGCTAGAGGCAGTGCCAGTGTCTGTCTCTTCAGGTTTGGTTAGCTTGTGCGTATTGTAATGGCCCTCGCTTTTTATGCTGACTGAGAAAAGACTCCTACTTCTACTTTTCGCTTTCATTATAGTTTGAGTTGCCGAGGAAAGCACTACGCCCTACCCCTTGACCTCCATATCAGTCTCTTGTGGCTAGCGTTTACTACCCCTTTTTGTTCTCTTTTCCGAGCGTGGATGGAGCTTTCCCTTTTCCGTACAAAATGTAAAAGCTCTCTTCTACGGCTCCATGATTAATACATATTGGCTGAACAAGAGGAAAAAGGCTATAATATGATATTACTTCTCAAATCTCGCAGTTTAGCAAAACTTAGGGGAAGCTACATTACCTCCATATACAGTGGAAATGAGGGAATAAAGGCTTGTCAGAAAGACATATCGTTAATGTTGTAGTATGAGAGAGAGAAAGAGAGAGAGGGAGCGCAGCATTAGTTTGAATGGCCGCCAGAGATTTTTGGCATATACCGTAATGTTACCTTCTGTTTTGATACCTGATCTCCTCCTCTGGGGTTATCATTTGGATTTCTTGATCGAAATATAGGATAGCCAAGCTTTACTGATACACGAAAATATAAAAAGATCGTGTTTTTCCTTGGCATCTTCAACCATCTACTTACCTTGATCAAATGTTTAATCATTAAATAGCCTCTTTTGATGGTCAAAAAAGTACGTTTAAAGCTATATGAGTCGTAAGAGAAATTTGATAGTACTATTATACATTTTCTAAATCTTGGGGTTTAAGACCTATAAGGAAAAGAAAGAAGGAAATTGAACACAATACCACAACATGAGAGGTAGATGTACCTCAAATCGAAGTGGAATTTTAAGAAAATAAACTTCGTTCTATGCTTTCAAGATCGAAGGATGGAAGGAATCGACTTTCCAAGCAGCGAGACCTGTCGTAGCATTGCAAAGCATGCCAATGATATTTTACAATAGGCATACGAACGGAGTGTCTACAATAAAAATACAATATGTACAAATACTATGACACTCAACAAGAGCCACAATAAAGAACGGAGAATTTTATTGATAGACAGGTGTAAAAGCACCAATCATAACAGATGCAAGTGGTACTACTAAGAGATTCACAGCCGGTGTCCCCCGGTGTTTTTCCGGAATAAAATTTTATCACCGTACTGACAAAGATGACACTTTGTCATGGTATCTTGCATCCCTACCTAATTTTTTACTGTATTCTGTATTACGAAAGTTGCATAATTCTGGTAATCATAAGAGTAACAGGAGTCTACCAATAACACTTTTCGAGAAATATGTGAAATTAGACTTAAAACTTAACTGAACAAACCTCTGGTTCGCAATGAAGAGGATAACTTGACACTTGCGAAAAACAACGTGCGCTCAGTCTTGCATCTGTTTGCTACTGCAAACTGCTCAAGGTTGATGCAACGTTGCCGTTTTTTCTTCCCTACATTGGCTGTTAGCAGTGTTACCATACGCAATTCTTCTTTTTTACGTTAGTTATGATTTCATGGTTAGAATGTGGAAAATTTAATGGTTAGACTGCGATGTAGAATTATTTTCGGTGACGAAAATAGACTACACATCACAAGCTTAGCATAAAGTATTTTTGACGGAGAAAAATAAAGGATTTAAATAAAATTTATTTGTATAAATAAGGAGGATATGTTTTATAACTTTATTTTCATATTAAAACATAAAAAGGCAAAGTGAAGAATTTTATTCCTCAGTGCCGTGGCCTGTGGTCGGAAAAGCCACGGAGGGTTGCCAGATGTCACCAAAAAGCCACACGGCAACCCTGCGTTGATGAACGTGCATGCTACCATCTCGAGAGTAAATTGACTTCCGTAGATAAAAATTTGTTAAAGAATGGGGCCGGTCAGTTACATTAATTTCAAAATATTTTAGTAGTTGGAAATACAGCAAAGGAAAAATAAGCGACAATTGATTTGCATCTAGAATAAAAAAAAATGTTACGTAATATAACGGACGAATTCACACACATTAAGAAAATGGCGTCTCTTCTAATGTTGTGAGCAGTCCGTACCTGAGCACGAAGAAATTTGAATTTTAAGGGCTCATTTGAATGCCACAGGCCTACTGTAACTTTCAAATTTAATTATTTCAAAAAATAAACCCCGAAAGGCACCCCTCCAGAATACGAGCCTTCAGAAAAACTAAGTATCACGGCTGTATCTTTTACCAGTATTGCTCTACATAGTATATGTTAGGTCCCTCAATGAAATACCCGCCCACTTCTACTACTTGCCCTGAATGCCAAAAGTCGATTACCGGATCTCCGGAACGTCTGAGCACATTTCGATGAAATTTGGCACGATGAGAGACCTTAGTGGGAAAGCTCTAAAGTCAGACTTTCATTCCAGTCAGTTAATTATTCCTAGTTATAAAGGGTCAAAGTCGGGGTTTTTGTGTACTGATGGTGGCTGGGCTGTACTAACCGTCAACTACCATGGCTGTTGATAATTACACTTTACATTTCGAGCCCTTCTTCGTTTCATAATTATCCTCGGTCCGCAGAGAGAGACAAGTTATAGGAAAAGGTCATAAATGAGTAAATGTGAGGAAATAGAAAGCAAAACCTATACACCATACAACATTCAGGACACATCAACAGAGAACAGGAGTGAATTTGCTATTCGCTTGAAAATTTGAAGATTAGAAGTTTCCACAACTTCACTATATATATACTACACATTTTAATTGTAGCCTAGCTCAAAACTTGGAATATTAGTATCAGTCAAAATACTCACTCGTAATCCATGTTCCCAGGTTGTATTTAGTAATCAAAATTTGTATCGGAACTTTTTCCTTAATGAACATCCTAAAATTGCTGTCTCATTTTTTCTTGTGCTTTCTTAATATAATTGTTGTTGAGTCCTATTAAATGTGAACGGCATTGCCTTGAATTTCACAATATTTTTTCATTTTACATATCAGCGTTTATGCAACTTGCAATAATATTCAGCATTAATCTTTTACATATAGATGTGCTAAGTACCTACGACTGGACATCGCTTTGTTCAGCTCATGAAAAAAATAACGACTATTTTGGAGTTAAATATTTTGTCCTTGACATCTGACCGTTACACTCAAAGACTGAAGCCAAATGAGTGTTCACCAAATTTTGTTAACGTCATGCTGAGAAATAAGACCACGCTGAGTGCTTGCTCAGGGACTGGGATTTCGGCAATTTTCTTCAAAAGCCGGTATGTAATAAAAGTTGACTTTTATTATGCTTTTGGATTTTTTATGCTTACTGATACTTTATAAATGTATGATGTTTTTTAACATGATCCTTAAGTTGGTTTTGTTCTCTTTGGAACTCAGTACAAAGGGTTTATAGTATAATATATTATATAATATATATATAATATATATATATTATATTTATATATATAATGTAATGGATCCTATATAAGTGTATATATATTATATGATATATATATATGTATATATATATATATTATATATATATAGATTTTTTTTTTTTTCCTATATATATATTTTTTTTTTTTTACTTAAATTCATCGTATGATTAGACATGAAAATGACGTGTCTCAGATCGTTTTAAAACTTTCAGCTAGGTTAGTATAATGAAAAACAGTATTCGCATAGAGAGAGAGACACACGCACAAACACACAGCTGTGACCAAATTCGTAACCGAGTCGAACGCGGAGCCATTTTTCAAGGGCGGGCGACATAATGTCGTTTGTTGCGGGCCGGCCATTGCCTTTTAATGAGAGATGCGTCTTGGCGTTGAACCGAAACTTTAGATTAATGTATTTTAAACTGGGTAACAGTGCAATCTAAAAACTCATTTTTCCCGAAAACTTCCATAAATGAAGTATTAAGCAAAACTTCTGGAACCGCTTTTGTTGTCGAAAGTTTGCTTTTAAACTCGTGTTTTGCGGTCGCCACTGGGGACAAATTTTACTTTTGGCAGAATTTCTCTTTTAATGAAATTGAATATAACAATACAGATTTCGCAATGCAGATCAGCTATGAAATAAGCAGGATGTGCTAAGTACAAAGGAAACACGTGAGTGTAAGTTTTGGTGTCCACGGACGATGATTGACAATGACACCGAGGATATTTGGACGACACGATTCCAGTTTTGTATATGATTTATTTTCGTGGCGGAATTCGCTTGCATATTGCATTGAGAATAAAAATGCGCACAGTGGTCGTGATGCTGATAAAACAAGTGCATTGGTCGTGATGTCGATAATGCAAAGGCTCTCGCAAAATGTCACGTTCGTTTTCTTTTACTTCGGTAAATATTGCATTGTTTTAATATTTTTGAGGTTTGGGGAGTTTTCTCTCTCTCTCTCTCTCTCTCTCTCTCTCTCTCTCTCTCTCTCTCTCTCTCTCTCTCTCTCTCTCATTTTTTCTTCTGTAAACTACGTTTGATTTTAGAATTTGCACAAAAAGCATATCTAATATGAAAGAATAAATATATTCATTCTGCTGATTCTTAGCCAGAAAGTCAATGGGATTGAAGAATGCCGATAAATTGCACCCAGACATTACAACTGGAACTTTTGTGCTTGATCCTATTCTGCATCATAACGACGTGTCACATCATCAGATCAGATATAATGTGGCGTAAAAATAAGGCGGGACGAAATTTAGACTTTTTCGTAAGTGAAACTACTCACTTCCTTTACAAGTCCATTATTAATTTTCTTCTTCTAATTACAGTGTATTTATAGACGTTTTTAGGGTTTTAAGTTTGTTGTTACTGGCTTTAAACTAGTATGTTCTTGACCCCGAGAAATCGTCTCCTTAAAGAAACGTACATGACCTAGACAAGATGTTTGTTCTAATATCCCCTTTCCTTCAGTAAAGAAGACACTCGCTTGATTACAAACAGAACTAAGCAATCGATGTGTTTACTCTATCTGTGTCTGGTTTGTCTGGCTACTGCAATCATTTCGCTGGTGTAAAGGGATCAAGTTTAAATGACTAGGAAAGGACATAACCAAATTCAAGTTATCGCCGCATGCATTGTTACTTACCCGGCGGCAGAAGGACCAAGTCAGCCATTTCCATCATCATCATTCTAGTTTATTTTTAGAGACTCCTTTTAGTTGTCATTTGGTCTACTTGGAGGCCCCGGTTAGTTTCTTCTGAAACGTTTCTGATTGTTTGCAACTTTCAGGTTCTTGAGGCAACGTACTCAATACTTCAGCTGCCTTTAAATCAGAAGGTCCTTTTCCAAATACCTTTTTTCATTCTTCTACGTACATTTATGTTTCCGATGTTGCAATTATGTAAGTTTTGAGTATATCTAGATAATTTAGTCCGTAACGCTATGTATGTCAAAACATTTGTTGGGATTTTTGAAGTATTTATTTGTGGTTTTTATCTAAATCCTGTAAAGTCTTCTGTATATAAAAATAGGGATGTTCATCACTTAGTAGGCTACTCCCGATTTCCGCCTTAGAGTTATTTATTTTTGCTGTTTTAATATCATATCATTTTTATGATTCTTTCTCAGCCTGTTGAAATGTACTTTCTGTTTGTAACTTAGTTTGTCTATCTGGTCATCCAACTCTGTAGTTGCAACTTGGCGATCTTGTACAGTCCGTGATATTTTATGTGTAGGTATCACAAAAGCCTAACGTGTGTTTTATGGTACTTTTTTGGGGGGGATGGATTTTGTCAGACAGATTTATAGCATTCTGTTTGTGTTTTTTAAAGTTTTGCTAGCCTCTGTTAAACCATTCCAGTATATCATCTTCAACTCCAATATTCTGCGTTTTATTTCATGTAGTATTCATAGTTCAGGTCATTTATCAAGGACTCGATTTCTTCTAATGGCTAACAGTCCTGGTAAGTTTTTCATCTCTCAAATTGTTCATCATGTTTTTTGGAGCTTGTTTGTCATTTCCTGATGCAACTTGGCAAGGACATGGTAATTTTGCTACCTGGGAGATGGATCAGCGTCAGTATTTTTTTTCTCTATTTTTTTGTCTCCTCAAACCCAGCCTTTTTGAAACGTTATACTTTAAGTTTTGGAAGTTCGTTCTCAATTTCACACTTAATATGTAATCTGATGCATATAAATGTTTATCAGTTGATATTATTAGCCCATTTTTATTGCTTTCATATAAGAAATCCAAAAGATTGTTAAAAATTGCTCCTTCATTCCCTATAAACCATCTACAAGCTTGAATCAGCTTTTGTCTATTTCAGGTTTTATGATTTTGCTTGAAGCTGTGGTTTAATTTTTTTTCTCTTGAATTGTCAAGTCAGACAACTCATCTCTTAAACTTTCAAGAATTGCACATAATGCTGGAGTTTCTCTCCAGTTACATTCTATCATCAAACCAATATTAGTTTTCGTTAATTTCCTTTTCTGTCACAATAATCGGGCAGTATTG
>NC_061108.1:49372836-49385336 GCF_015104395.2 Macrobrachium nipponense
AAGAAAAGAGATGCAGAGACTGCTTCCTTTGCTCTGTGTAAGACAAGACTCTGGGGTATTTTGATGGAAGAACCTCTAGTAATAGTTTACTGGACCTAGTATAATGCGCAGAAACGTGGCTTCAGTAAATTATTGAAGACGCAGAAAGAAGAAATGAGGTCAGCAGACAAATACTAGCCCAGGCAGATATTAAGGTTTCAGAGAGAGAGAGAGACGAGAGAGAGAGAGAGAGAGAGAGAGAGAGGGGGGGGGGCGGGTGGGAAGCATCCCAACGATAGTATGTTTAAGGGAGAGGAGGCGTCAAATGCAAATAGAGGCTCACTTTCTGTGTTTGTATCGGGTTACGGAAAACATCCTGAGTTTGAAGAAGTGAATAGACGGCATTCATCGTTTCGGTTGTGTCGCAAAGTGGGATGGGGGAAGCAGGTGAAAGGAGGTAAATATGGAACGGCTCTTAAGAAGAATGAAAAGGGAGAGCAACATCAGAGCTTTGCGCGATCTAACGCAAGTGAAATGCTTATTATGGAGCGGTACTAAAGTCTTATATAGATTTAATCTGATAGTTATGTACGGTACACATAAAACAAATATTTATTTTCTTTTTAAAATTTTATAGATCCAGACTATTAGTTTTGTACTTTTTTTGTATTTCCTTTTTGTATTTCTTTGGTTTCATTTTCATTAATGTGGGTGTTGGACGCCAATTCAACCCATGCACAGAGATATACTGTATATTTATAATCATGATTAGTTGAGTGTGAGAACAAGTACAATTACGTATATTGCACAAGAGTTACATGTGCAGTGAAGTATGATAAGCTGTTATGTATATGTAGTTTCAAATGGATGATTAAAATTCGTCTTTTATTTATGGTTAATTCACTCACACCAATATTTGTTGAAAACCAGAACACAGGAACCATTTCAAATCAAAGAAACAGCTCAAGATTCTTCAAATATAATACAATACATTCAACAATGTCGGATTACATAAAGAAATAATCAGTAATTTCAAACCATACAAGTTATTCTCAACCACGGGCTGTCAGACTTTCAAATCAGGACAGAAAGTTATTTACAGTTTTCAAAACTCGTAGATAACTATGCTATCACGTTTTGCAACTGAAATTTGCTAATTCTTCTCTCTCAGGATGTTGGGAGTTTCAGTTCGCATATGTTTGATTTTAATTCAAAGAAATTGGGAGAAATGTATACTGGGCAAAATGATATTATACGTTTACTAATAGGTTACGAAAGGGGAAAAAGGACAGGCGCCGAGCCTTTCACTGCAGATTATTTTATAGCCTTTGATAGGGAATGTCAGAGTCGTACAGTTGTCATATCGAATACTGAAGCAGATCAATAATTAGTACAATGAAAATGAGCCCTCAGGATCACTGGCAGACTTGATCAACGGTAATCAGAATGTGAGACTTCTCAGAATATTAAAAGTAAGAAAGACAACCAAACAATATTGCACTGTAAGAAAATAAATCGAGGGGCATCACCGCATCAGTAACTTAGATTTCATCTGGAAAAGGAAACTATGAACTATTAATTGTTTTGGCCAGTCTTACTTACAGGCCACGGCAATTTGGGCATGCTAACAGGATATGATAGTGCGGGGTCTTCCGGCTACCTCTGGGCTCGCCTAACTGCCAGTTTCTAAAAAATGTAGAGAAACGAGATGTTAATCTTAAAATTTAACTAAGGCAACC
Organism: Macrobrachium nipponense; assembly: GCF_015104395.2. NCBI lineage: Eukaryota > Metazoa > Arthropoda > Malacostraca > Decapoda > Palaemonidae > Macrobrachium > Macrobrachium nipponense. Next base: position 49,374,555 of record NC_061108.1, read on the forward strand.
TTCATGAATACACGGACTATTTGTACTCGTTAAATTATTAAAGAAACTGCGTATAGAAAGGGATTATAAGAGCATTAGGGCAGTTAAGATGTATGGTTCTAGTAAAGTGGCCATGTGCTCATCATCAGAGGGTGGGCAGCCAACTGAGAGAATAAAGAGTTAGGAATTTGATACGCGAATTTACCTTGAGAGGAATGTTGATGAGTTGCTGTTAGTGGTCGAAACGCACAAAGCCTTTGTAAAATTATCCCATTCATGTGTTTCCCGTCCTTTCATTTCTGAAAATCTTCCATCTCCGGCCTCCTATTTCATAGGCCTTACTCAAGTCAAGTAGGTCTGGGTGTTCCAACTCTTCTGGTGCCCACAAAAGCTCAGCTGACACTATCACAGACCACTCTCCGGCCCTGGGTGGTGCACAGATCATGCGTAAACCATCTCCATCTCCCTTTCATCTTTATTCCGGCTCATATGGCACCTACATAATTTCACCTATTTGTATCATTTCTCACTCTCATACCATCTGACTCCTAATATTCTTCTTGGAGCTTTAGCTTTATTCTCAAACTGACCAAATATTTTATATGACACTTCATTGTGCTTGATTTCAGCATGCGTATTGTTGGTTTTTATTTCATCAATCTTCTGCTAAATTCCATTTTAAGATAACCTGTAATTGTTCATTAATACTTGAACGGCTCCACCACGGTAATTTTTGTTCATGCTCATGTTATTTTATCTCTTTGGGCATATGCCGTCCTCACCCATCCTGTTTTTTTTTTTCCTAACAATAATCTCAAATTCCATTTTGCTAGATATTGGTGTGTTCTATGAAGCAATTTTTTTAATGTGTTGTTTTCCTGATTCAGACACATTGTATTGTTGAAGGAGGCCGTGGTATTTCCAGATAATACCTTTTTTCATCTCCAGCCCTGCAAATTTTCATTAAAAAATGAAGGGTGACATCGCATTTACTGTAAATTCACTCGACAAGAATCCATCAACATTTACAGTTGTATCTTCTGCTTCATTCGTAGATAGTTTCTAGCAGTTTTACTTATTTCATGAGAAAAATGACAGAAAACCTATATAACATTGGCTTGAGGACACTGCTATGTACCTTCTCATATCAACATTGCAGTGCTTTGTCTACATTTGGTCCAAAAATAACGCATACTCCCTCACTATCCATTCCATTTGCATTTCCTGAATCCTGTTCATAGTATTTAAATTCATGTTCTGCTCATTACAACTATTATAATTACCTCAGAGTATTTACATTCCTATCCTTTATTCGAAAAGTCTTTTCACCCCATATGCTCATTAATACAGCAAAAACCATGGCGGATTCATTGGCTAAATTAGCCAAATGATAGTGACTTCCTTGTGGTGTAAAGTCCTTGGTTAACCAATGCCAATGACCCTTGCCGTTGCCTATTGGTTTTAAACCAAGGTTCACCTGCTAGGCATCCAGAATTGCAGCCAAGGAGACTTAAGTACTCAACATGTTAGAATTACCCGTTATCCTGCTGGAACACATTAAAGGAAATATAACATATTCTACTTATCCAGATTAAATAAGAAATCTGACACTGCAATCTTACATTAAAGCTGTGTTGTTATAAGGACTTGTAGAATGAAGTTTTCATTGACGAGACAAGAAATAGACCAATAATTTTAGTCTCTCTTGCTACCTGTCCTTATGTTACTTCACACACACAACATAGAAATATTCACTACACTCAAACTAGAGAGTTCTATAGTTCTTTCATTATGGGTTATTTACTATATTCAAATATTGTTCAGGGTAAGATAAGAAGATACAAGGTTTTCCATAGTATTCCAAAGAGCAGACATGCTAAGGAGGCAAGAATTTGGAAGTATTATGGATTGTTGAGCAGTCCACTTATTTTTAAAGATAAACTGTGGATAATGAATATGAATGAAAGAAAAATGTGGTAGATACTAAGGGCAGTGATTTGGATTGCGTGAAATCACCAACTATGTTTCTAATGGGACCTCTGTGAAATAACAATCAGTGCCCATGTAGTTTCTTCCACAAATCTCCACCCTATTCAGTATCCCTCACATTATTCTTATCAGAGTAGGTAAGGGCCTTCCAACTCTTCTGGTGTCCACAGGAGCAAAGCTGGCACTGTCACATGGTGCTATTCTTGTTGGGATTGTATGAAGGATATATCCAAACCCTCTATATCTCTTTCAATATTATCTATGGAATTTCTTAATTTCCCTTGAGGTATCTTTTCCAAGTCTATCCTATCGGATGATTCCTAATATTCTTCTTTAAAATTTATTTTCAAATCAACAACATTTTTAGCCAGTCTCAGTGTCTTGCCATGATTCGTGCCTGTACAGCAACACAGATTGTGTTTGACATTGTATAATCTTATTTTAATGTGCAATTGCAATCTGTTTTATGTCTATATCTTATTCAGCCTACATATTGTTTGCTTTGCCGTTGTAGTCGTTTACTAAATTCCAGTTCTGTAGAACCTGTAGTGGATGCCTTTGTTCCTAAATATTTTAAATATCCAGTCTCAAGACTCTTCCCTCCGTCTAATATTATTTCAGCCCTTTGTGCCTGTTTTGACATGTGTGAAGTAAGAAAGGTTAAAAATGTGAGAACTTTAGAAAGACCATATCGTTTAGAGAAGAAAATGCAAACCTGTATTTCCATTTAGTTTGGTCATAGGAAGAAATCAAAGAATGGTAAGGTGGGAAAATGGTAAACAACTTTGAAGCCGTAGGAAGAAGGCGGGGAACGCCGAAACATTGCTGGCTATATATTTTCAAGAGCCATGGGAATTGAAAGATTGTTGGTATGCATAACTGTACAATGGTGCTAATGTGCAGTGAGGGTATCCATGGCATACTTAGAGGTCAAAGGAACAAAAATGTAACATTCCCCATAAATTTTCAGCTGATAAGAGATTTCACTGACAAGCAGAATATGATCAAGGTCATTGAGCCAATCGGAATTTCGCTTTCAAAGTTTAAAAGATAGGAAATTCATATAGGACAGATCAACGTTTTTTAATCTGCAGCTGTTACGACGTAATGGAAGGGGATTTTTGTTCATCGTTTCCTCTGCATAGTAGTTCTCATTGACTATATTGAAGTGACTATCACCAATCAATAACGAAAGGGGATTTTTGTTCGTTTCCTCTACATAGTAGTCCTCATTGACTATACTGAAGTGACTGTTACCAATTAATATGATTAGCTCTGAAAAAGGATAGGAATTAAGATTTGACTGGTTTTACCATGGTATTTTTGAAAATCGTGTAAGATGCAGGAACAGGATAGTAACTCATATTTTTAGATGGCATAATTTATTGAGTAATGTCTATCAGCTAGTACCTTGGTGGTTCATGAATGGAGGGTTAGTCTAGGTGCCATGTTGACCCCATTTTTTGTATAAGAAAGTGAATATATCTATATATATTATATATATATATATATATATATATATTATATATAAATATATATATATATATATATATATATATATTATAATATATATATATATATATTAATAATATATATATATATATATTAAATAGTATATATATATATATATATATATGTATATATGATTTATAATAGGTATATATATATATATATATATAATATATTATATATATCTTATATTATATAATATATACATATATATCTATATTATATATATATATATATAATAATTATATATATATATATATATTATTATATATATATATATGGCACAGGATATTGGTACGGCAGCCGTATCCCTGATTGCGATGGATATTGGTACGGCAGTGAATTGCGCATGCGTCAATTTCAGACTTCCTACCGTACAAATAACATAGTGTAGTGGGGGTACGTCAGATTCTGTCAGTGATGCCGTATTGCGCTATTGACTTGCTGTAGGTATGGTAGTTTGTTAATCAGGTAGCAGTTGCCGTGCACTGTTGGTAAGAGCTATAGGTACGTCACTAGAAGATCAGCGACAGTAGTAATAATAGTCGAACTGAATTGTTTCGCTGAAAATGTTCAGTTCAAAATGTCAAAGTGAAGCACCATACTGTCATCACCAAAGCACTAAAACATTTTGACAGTAAATGAAAATATAAAAAATCACAATAATGCTTAAACATACTTAGATTTTGACTATATACATGAAAAATAAAACTAAACTAATCTATCTGTGTTCTTTATATCTTCTTTGAATCTCCTCTGAACCGTGTAATAATACATCAGTTTTCGCTGAATAACAGATGTTTTTCAGGTTTCAACGAGCTGAAAAAAAGCAATAGACGTCTACGAGTAGTCAAACTTAGAAATTGTAAATCCGTAGGTCACGAACGATCGAATCGGTCCTGAAAAGACAAATTTTTACCGTCAGTACTTCAGCCCTTTGAATAATCCTACCAAAATCATTACACTTCTGTGTATATCATAGGACTACTTTCGTTCTCTACCTGTTACCCACTTTAACCAGTGATTAATAATGACTTGTGTCAGGCGGGGATGAAAGGTTTTCCTGTGTTCACATGTCTGTATGACATCTATAAACATGGTCAATTCGTTCCTTTTCTAATAACGTAATCATGAATCACACAAAATCTTTGCCTTCTCGAAGGAATGTTAGGCAATTTGTTGGTTATTGTTTTGAATAAATACATGTTGATAGAAATATAGAAATAAATATATATCATTCTAATATATAACCCTAAACAATAATTTTATTTTCCTAAATGACGGGAATACTATGCTTTACTATGTATGATTACATCTGCAAAGGTACAAAATTGACATGTGTAAGCTGTGAGCACTTCGAGGTACTCCAAGCGCAGTAGTTGCCATATCTTAATTTAGTCACTATTTGCATCATACACATGTACCCTCCATACACATGAATTCTGCAAACACCTTTCAGAAAAGACCTTCAAATGTAATGATCTACATTCTTGTAAAGTTTAATCTAGAATTTTCAGCCATTATCTTCCAGGTAATCATTATCAAGCAACTGCGCACCGTTGTAGTATCCAAAGTGATATTTTGATTATTCCAAACCTCATTTAAATCAGCTTTATAAAAGACTTTTGACATCAAACGAATCTTGGCTGTGGTAGGGACAACACAAGCTGGACGTTTCTTACCTCTATTAATGCTACCCTGAGGAGGAGGCTGTTCTAATTCTGCAACTCCAGTCGTCGCTTCATATTTCCATCAAAAGTTCTGCATTGGATAATTTATCAATAATTCAGTCCGATATACAAAACTGATTAATTCATCGATTTGCACAAGAAAGTTCACATTACTAATTTCTGCATCAGGAATATTTTCCACTCACATTTACACATGATAAGAGAACCGCAAGCCTGGCTGCTTGTATTCTTCTTCTGCTTGCTAATCCTGAATGTTGTGAAGGATTTTCGGGGAAAAAGAGGATCTGGTCTTTTTTGGGCATTCTCCACACCAGAAACTCTGGCCGTACGGGACAGCATTAGGAAGTCCGGATGAGTGAGGTGTAAGACTGGTGTGCACAGAGTAGTGTAACCTAAGGCACAAAAATCCACTACCAAAACATCAGGGCAACCACCCTCTCACAGTTATTAACACCTAATTCGTGTTTCACAAGAGTTCATCACTAGTGCACCGCATATGTCAGCATCATGAGAGTACAAGAACTCGGACAACTTACATAATGACTTTATCTTCAAATCCTCTAATCCCGCCATTCTCCAGTTTTATTTTCGGGTTTACACTACATATCCTGATTCTTTACCTATTCCTACATTTTTGGTCTTTGGGCTACCTCTGCCCTTAGTTTAGGCCTCACTCTCACACATCCCTTAGAGTCTAATTGTTCAGCACAATTATCATTACTCTGTTCAGTAGCAATCTGTTCAAGTTCATTGTCTAGAGAATCACTACTATGTTCCTCACTTTCCCCACTAGCATGGTGTCCTCATTTCAACTCCCTATGTTTATTCGTCTTTCTGTATTCACATCTGCAACTCCCCCCTAGTTGTTGTCGTCATGCACTTTCATTCCAGAGGAAATAAGTATATGCTCTATAGATGCCTCACCCTTGTAAAGCACCTTTACTGATTGTATGATTCCATGGGTATCCGGGTATGTCGCCACAATTCTACCCATTGGCCAGTAACTTAGTTTTCTTTGATCAAGACGTACCAGTACTGTCTCCAACAGCCAATGTCGTTCTGGGCCCCTGTTGGAAGTTGTGTCTCTACTACAATGAGGTTAGATATAAGGTCTGCCCCCAGTGTCAAAAGGTTTGTGGGCCATTAGGGAGGCAGACATACTGATATCCACGGTTGTTGCGTCACTGCAGAAGGCATGAATCGGAGCATATTGCCCTGAGTAAGTGAGAGGGAGTGAAAACTTCGTCTTGCCGTTCGCCACCTGCATACATGAGAGGTCGGTTGTTCACCACTGTTTCCGCTTCCGTAATTACAGTACCGAGCTGCATTTTGCTGAATACTCTGCGTTTGAGTAATACTTCTAGGGTGTGTTTTACCACCCCAATCAGACGCTCGAAAAATCCTCCTTTCCAGTGAGCTCACAGAGTCTGGAAAGTCCATTTGATGTTATGCTCACACAGGAACCATCGTGTTTCGTCTTCGTAGTAGACCTCTTGCAGAAAGACACTGGAGGCACAGAAGGTTTGATGGCTGTCGTTGTAGATACTACTGTTGTAAAAAAAAAAAAAAAAAAAAAAAAAAAAAAAAAAAAAAAAAAAAAAAAAAAAAACAGGAAAAAAAGAGATGCTTGCTAAATGAACTCATTACTGCCTAATGAAAAACAGGCTCAAAATCGCAAACAAAGCAAACAGGAATCAATAAAAACATCATAGTTAGTCCTCTTAGCATTAAGATGAATGGCTCAGCTTCGAGGGTCAAACAAGAATCCTAATATACAGAGCGAATGCTCAAACAGATGACAAGCATGATGTAGCCTACTCCCCCTTCCACCTGTAGGGGGCCAGTATGGTCAATGCCAATGTTGGCGAATGGACGTGACATCTGCGTTTGTGTGACAGAGAGAGGTGGTGGAGGTGGGCGGCATAGAGGGGTCTTGATGAACATGGTATATGCTACACAAGCTCCTACTACTTTCTTAGCAAGACATCATAGCCCTGGACACCAGCACTCCTGTCGAAAGAAAGCCATTAGCAAATTCGCGCCAAAGTGCATGTTTAGGGTGTGCAGATGTCGAAGATATGACTATACTAATTTTCTCTTTGAGGGCAACAACATTAAAAGGTCTCTTTTTACCTGAAGCCTTATTAATTCTGTTTCTCGAACATATCAACTAAAACTAACCCTAATTGGTTAATGAAATTCACAATATTACTGGATACTTTTTATACCTTCCCCCAAATAACTACAAACTGTTACAGTCTGACAAGTTTCAAAATGGGACTAGCCTTACTTTTTAAGAATCTTAGCACTCAACTGGGCACACTTAACAGAACAATAAATTCCACAATACTCCCAAAAATAGGCAATAGTACAGCTGGTTCAGCCAGGGTGACTTCTTCCTGAAGCTCATAAAGCACGGTGACCAATGGTGTGTTTTCCTGGCCTCTCGATGAGTCGTCAAGGGTCAGAAGCAGATCAGGCAGCCCTTCACAATGAAGAAATGGAGGTCCATAGTGCCACAACTGACTGGTACTCCTTCAGCTCTCCCAAGTCAGCTCATTGGGATAGGATGTTGGCTGGTTTACTCATGGTCAGCGCATACTTCACACACATCCCACATTCCTGTAGAATAGAGCTAGCCTTCCCCAACCTATTTACCATAAAGATGTTTTTATTTTCCTCTTTGCTAGCTATCCAGGCTATAGAGACCTTGCTATTGGTCCAGACTATAACAGTGTTACCATTTCACAAATTCTTTAAGTTCCTACCTAACATAATTCCCAACAACAAGGCTATCAACTCTAACTTGGGTATAATCAACCGCAACTTTTTCTTTGAGGTTACTCTCATCTTACTGGGCATAAGGTTAGTTTCTCCCTTACTTCCCCTGACATAAGCCACTTTCCCATATGCCTTGCTGGAGCCATCGGTAAATACATGAATTTTGGACTTTCCCAGCAAAATTCCCCTCCTACATCTTAAACTGTACATTGACAAATTCTTCTGATTTTCCTTGCCTCTTTCTGTTTTTCTACATGCAGAACGTCATCCCATCCTACTCCTTCCCATTGTTTCTGCAAAAATAACTTCCCAATTACAAACAATGGGCTAACCAAACCCAAGGGATCAGTATTAGAAACCAGCAGAAAAAAGATCTGAAACTTCATAGGAAACCAATCAGCTGGCAAGTCTTTTACTCCCTTAGAGGGTTTCAAACCTATCTCATGACATTCCCAACACAGAAATTTCAACTGGTCCTTTACACCCTACCCTTTAATCAAACTTAGGCTATTACTGACCCATCCCCTTAATGGCATATTAGCTTCGGCTAGGAGTTGATTGACAAAACCATAACCATCCCACAATTCGTCTGCATTAGCAAAGGTGGCGACATAGAATGACTTTACCAGATTTTCCATCCCTGCTCCCTGTAAGTGAGCCTGAAGAACTTGTTGGAGGAGATATAGACTCATTGTTATTCCAGACACCACGACCCTGAAGGGGAAGGTAACCGCATCTGTCGGTGCCTTGTAACGCAGAAATCGAGCGTACTTTGTATCTTTTGGATCGAGGAAGGCTTTATGAAATGCTTTAGAAATGTCGGAAGTCATGGCATAGGAATTAACTCTGAACAACAATTTAAGTAAGCCAGGAACTGAATACATGCAATCATTTAGAGAGGTTTCTCCCTTGGATTTGGATAATGCATTAAAACAATCCTAAGGAGGTTGGTAGAGCTCTCCTTTTTTGCACCAAAATGAGCCATATAGTAGCCTTCTATTTTCAGGTGGGAAACTTTCTCTGTGAACCCAACTTTTAGATAAGTCTGAAGGATCTGCTAGTAAGCAGTTGGATAACTAGGGTCTTTTGCAAATTTCAGATCTGAATTATTGAGTAGTGCCATGGCATTACGATAATTAACATTCGGACATTGTTCATCACAAAAGGGGGAGCTCATTGATCGCCTTGGTCAGGTCGCAGTACGCTATATCCTGTACCTTTTACATTGGTTGGTCTTCTGATACAGCAAACTACTCTTTGGTGTTGATACCAATCGTGATGAATCATCACCACTTGTCAATGTCACATAAGCGTTCAGGCATTCGACGTACACGCAAGGATCTTACTGAAGACATAAATCTATACTTTTATCGAGATTAGTCACAAATTGGCAGAAATAATCTGCACCAATTAGTACATTTGCATCTTTGATCACATCACTTTTAATATCCTGGTTGGCCATCTGATACCCTTGGTTCTACCACCATCATTTTAAGCTAACCAATCCCATATTGTAGAAGGGGGATTTACATTGTCATGTACAATTGTTTCCTATCTGAATCTTGCATGAAACTAGATCATATTCTCCACTAATCATGGCAGCTCCAAAGGGTGTAATATTTAGGGAGACTTTTAACTACTGGCAATTGTAAAACAATTGCTAACTTACTTGATACAAAACTACTTTGACTCAGGGTATCCAGAAAAACCTTAGTGAAAGCCCATCAATTCTTGGACAGACAAAATGACTGATGACGTTCGTAACAAGGTAGGCGGCAACTCTGTGTGTGTGGAGATGCATTTACTGTTTTTGCATTTACACTGGGTTACTCTTTTTACTTGTACTCTGATTACTCCTGCTGGAACTCGCTGAACCCTTACAGATTGTCCGACCTTTAACCGGCCTGGATGTCACATGATCAGACGACTGGCCAGGCATATTTATGTTACTTAAATATCTGGTGGGCGTATTTACAGGGGTTTGAAAGCATTACTATTACCACAAAATTTAATCAAATTATGTTAAAAATTACACAGCTCGCAGTTCGGTTTATAACTGACTACTACTATGGCCCAATCCTAAACATCTAAAACATCATCTAAAATACATTTACTGGTGCTTGCAGTCTTCCACTGTGGTGTGGTTTGTACACTCATTGGCCGAATGCTCCCCTTGGCAGAATGGACACGCTCTCACACACTGGGTTTGGAATGTAATTGTTTTTGGCCTAATAAATGCGTCTTCCCCCTTTTGCAATGCATCATCCTCCAAAGATTTAACAATGCATCATCCTCCAAAGATCTAATGAGGAAATTAAATGCCTCAAAAAACTTATCCAAGATGTAAACACATTTTTGCAAATTATCTACCACCTTCCAATATACATCACCTTGAGAGAGCTTTTGGTTTATTAAACTCATGATCATTCCTTGCCCTAGGTCTACTGTACTTAGACGTTTAATTTGCTCTAGCAACACAGGTAAATCAATGTGGAAGTTTTTCAAATCCACATGTGGGTATGAATATATTGATGAGTCGCCTATGCAATATTAGCAGCATCTGCTGCTGGTTACCATAATATTTATCCTACGAACTCTATGTTATGTCTTTGCAGCTGTTACGCTTAAAGCCTTAACTACCCTAAGCGGCTGCTTCTCAAGGGTGCCAAGCAAATATGTAAACTTAGTTACATTATCTAAATAACTATGCCAACTTAGTCACATTATCAAAATCACTATGCCTATGAACATGAACATTGAACAACTTATAGGTCTCATTCTCACTAATTTAACTTCCAAACATGGGCTAGGGAAGTTCTTTCAACTTCGGCAA
>NC_061108.1:49390336-49407078 GCF_015104395.2 Macrobrachium nipponense
GAATGACAAAAGTTAACAAGGTAAAATAATTTCGTCATCAAATATAGAATGAAAATCAATGGCTGTATAGAGGATGAGGTGGAGAGTCTAACATTAGAGTTTTTACAACTAAACAAAAACTTCTTTCAGTTTTCTTCTGAAGATTGACAAAGAAACCCACAAAATCACTTTGTAACTTGTTTAGTTCTAAGTATTTGCATTTAATTTTACTCCACACTCGAGTACTTTCAGGCCCTATCTGTGGCCCATTTTCAAGAGATGTTTGGGATGTCAGACTGGGTCAAGACTGCTGGGCTTGACCCAGCCTGACATCCCAAACATCTCTTGAAAATGGGCCACAGATAGGGCCTGAAAGTACTCGAGTGGGAGTAAAATTAATGTAAATACTTAGAAGTAAACAAGTTACAAAGTGATTTTGTGGGTTTCTTTTTCAATTAGAGGTGACGTTGTCCCTTCTGCAGTCTCCCTTCGGTCGGACTAAAATATGATTCATTTGACCTTTCTCTCTTATGAATTAAAATTAAACCTTCATTTTTTAGCAAATTAATATAACTTCTTCTTAATCGATTATGTCTGCCAATGATGTCTCGGTATGATTTTCATTTCCAATTCATAACTTTTTTTTTTAAGGTGTGTTCACATTACAGGAAAACGGCACAAAAGCGCTTCGGCAACTTATTGCGTACATATCACAAGCACTGGGACCTATGAGGTCATTCAGCGCTGAAACGTAAATTAGCAGTAAAATGTTTGAAATGTGTAACAGGGGGAAAACCTCGCAGTTCCACTATGAATCAATTGTTAGGAGAGGTGGCGAGTAAGATGATAGAAAGAGAATATGAAAGGAGGTAGAGTAAAACAGTAAAAAAAGAAACGAAGGGGTTACAAACTTAGTGGCCGAAGGCACGCTTCAAGGAACCTTAAGCAATGCCTACAGTGCACCGCATGGGGTGCATTGACGGCTTTACCCGCATCCTACGGGGCGCGCACATATCACAAAAAGCTTGAAAGCAAAATCAGCGACCGTAACGTGTAAACAACTTGGGGCAAGTTCGATAATAGTATGAAGTAATAAGTCGTTGTCTTCTATTCAGTCCTTTTGTGACCCGTGTGCGGTAAGTTTCTTCTGTCCCTTGCTTATGGAACATTTTGATGCAGGGTAGAAGCACCTTGATGTCGTCCACATTGTCAGGATTTTGATTAATGACTTGCACAGCGTTCGTATTCTGTGCTGTGTTGCAGTTTGCCTCCGTTCCTCTTTATGCTAATGTCTACCTTATCTCTGTTGGTTCAATTTAATCAGAGAAAATCAAAATAATAAGACTCATTGGTTATGTAAACTATTTATTTTCATGGTGTCATGTATGATGCCCAGTCGTCTTTAGGGTTTGGTAATCCGCCTTCCCTTTAATATTGCAGTTAAATCTTATGGAAGTATTTTTATCTCTCTCTCTCTCTCTCTCTCTCTCTACTCCCCTCTCTTCCCTCTCTCGCCCTCCTTCTTCTCTCTCTCTCTCTCAACTACAGCTTACAAAATCAAACATAAGTCTTATGACTTTGAGAGTGATATTTGCCCAGGTAGTCCTAATCCCTTTATTCGTACCTCAGTTGAGGTTGATTAGAGCTAGAGATAAGATCCAGTTTGCTTCTCTGTGAATAGATCCGTCAAAGCATATTTACTTTAATCTAGATTGTTTGTTCTTCTCTCAGAACTTGTTTCGTCGTCATGTGGTCGTGGACTTCCTGTCGTCAGGTTTCTAGAGAGAGAGAGAGAGAGAGCTGTCCTCAACTAACATTAATTGCTCTCTGTTCATCCCACACAGGATGTTACAAGATATTTACTCCATGAAATAGGAAATTCCCTTTCGCGTAATATACAGTGTAGTTTTGGTAAATATATCCTTTAAAATAATTTACATATACTATGAAGCAAAGTAATATAAGGGAACTATGTCGTATTTTTTTCATCAGTGTATATCCATTGACACTGAGGTCCTCTCGAGATTTTATTCAAGAAATTCTGGTTTACTTGGGACGTTTTGCGAAACATTACTTTTCAGTAATTTCTGCATTTATTATCGTTGTTCATATATTCGCCGTTATTTTCGTGCGACATTCGAGTAAAAGTAGGGCGCTTCTGACACTGGTGATATTTCTGTAGTACTTTCTTCTCTCTGGCGGTGTATGTGTTTGGGGAATGCTCGTTCGTGGGTGCCATCTTAACTTAAGGTGTTGATTTTTTTTAAAATGTTTTCTGGCATTTTCAGGTATGGGACTCTTGCGTATAAAATTGTAAATACGATAAGGAAATACATTGTACTGGCGTGGGAGATCGGGAGATATAACTGATGTTGAGCGATTCAACACCGTCTCTTGCCATGTAACTTTACATTTGTCATGATCATACTTTGCTAGGGAACCTTTGTAGATATGTTTGCGAAAATAATATTTTGCAGGAATCTTCTCATTGTCCATTTGACACATACAAAAACCTTCCGATTTACGTATATCATTGCTCTTTATAAGTCATCAGTATATCAACAATGGAATGGACTCAAAATATTTAGTATTAGTTATTACATACCTTATATAACTTGAGGATGTCTGCAAATAGAGTAGACAATCGCTGATTTCCCTCCCCCGCCCCCCGCTCTTAAACAAAAAATCTCTCACGAAATACAAAAATTCATCTTATCTTTGTATTTAAGCCATAGTATAAAAGTAAAATTTTAAATTAGCAATTTTCTCTTAATCCATACTTGCTTAATAAGCTAGTTTACAATTTCAATTCATATGTTTCTGTTAAAAACACGAGGAGCCACAGATCTAAAAATTCCACCTGGCTTGTGTAAGATGGCGTATTTTATGATAACCATATCGATTATTTTGAATGAAAGATAAAACTTTATTAAAAAAAACTATAATTGTAAGTTAATATGAATTCTGTCTTCAGTTTGCAGAGTCATCAACGCGTCATTGCGTTTTTGTCTTATCTCGTGTGTTTTGCAGTGAGGGATTTTATTTGACAAGAACAGAAAAGGAAAAGCTGAAAAAACCTTCAAGTATAATTCCGGCCAGATTCATTGTTGGATTTATGTAATTGGAGTATTAAAACTATTAGTGTGACTCTTTAAAAATTTTTTGATTGTAAAAATATATATATATCAATATATATATATATATATATATATATATATATATATGTAAATATATATATATATATATATATATATATTATATATATATATATATATATATGTGTTGTGTGGTGTGTGTGTGTGGTGTGTGTAAATATAAAAGATAAATCTTGACCTGGCATTCTAAAATTCCATTAAAGTTGGAGGGCAGTGGTGGCTTTAAAAATATTTTACTGAGGATTTTTTTCTATGTGGCTTAAATCATAGCATATATTGAGGAGTAGAAATTTTAGCCTTGAACCTCCGAGTTTTCTTGGTCAAAATTGTAAGTTCGCTTCTAGGCGTCAACTTAATGCTTTGGACTTTGAAAGAAGTAACTGTTGTTTTATGTTTTAAGTACAAACTTTACGCCATGTTGATTGTAAAGCCCTTACATGAAAACGAAATTTTCTGGCGATACTACTAGATACATGTTAGACCTAGTTTCGTGCCTTTACTAAGCTGGAGCTCGATTTTTTTTTTTTTTTTTTTTTTTTTTTTTTTTTTTTTCGGATTCAGTAAGGCGGATTTGAGAATTTTTTGTACTTCAAAACTAGTGATGGCCTGTGTAATCTAATTACGTAGACTTCACTCATTAACTACAACTCACTTTTACTTAGAAAAGGATTTCTCCATAAGCATTAGATTGAAATTCCTGAATACATAATTAAATTGACATACCTTTTGCGTTAGAAGTTTCATATTCAAGCCATTTTCGATCTTGGTTGACCCGGATTAGAAAAATAAAAAAAAAAAATCGTTTGAATACATTTTAAAGAAACTTAAATGGCCTTGTAGCCATTTCACCTGAAAGCAAATTTATCTTATAGTGTGTTACGTAGAGACTTTACCACCACGAAAAAATGCTGTCAGTAGACAAATTATTAGAGAGAAACAGGACTTTGAATACCATCTACGCACGTCGAGGCAGATGAATTGTTTGAAGTGTATTTTAGTTCAAAAGAATGTTTACAGTAACTTCTCGTGCAGGGAAATGTATGCGTAGACATTTAATTTATTTGGATAGCTAGGTTTGCGATGGGATGGTCTCAAAGGGAAAAAAGAGGGTTTTAGTGACCTAATATGCTATTATTTTTATTTTCATTTTTATCCTAAGACTCTAACGTGCCTGTATGCTTTTGAAATTTTCTGTGGTACAGAAATGTAAACCAAGTATGCAACTAAGCAAAAGACTTGTTGGAATACTTTTTTGCATCATGTTGCCTATTTTATTGTTTAATCAATTCTATTTTGTCCATTTATAGGGATTTCTTTATATATATATATATATATATATATATATTATATATATATATATATATATATATATATATATATATATATATATATAAGTAACGTCATAAGTTGTTGAAGTCTACGTTTTTAGATCCTCACGTTCTTAGCTTTATGTTGCTCAGAAACCGCTTACTAAATTTTTTGGAAGACATACATACAAAGGTAAAGAGGAAAGTATGTATCAAAAGATACCTCATTTCATAAAGTGGTGTATATATATGGAAATGATTGTTTAAATTTATCTCACCCAATGAGGGAAAGAAAACTTTTTTTCTACGCCAAGCCGAGTTAAGATTTCTATTGTCCAAATAGGAATAGTTGAGTGTTCGTCACTGCTGAAAAATAAAGCCAGGGCCGAATGAGAAAAGGCTGTGAGTAAAATAATTCTGGTCGGAGTCTGCAAGCCCGGCCTTTTGAATGGGTCCATTATGTATTCTGTTTTAAGCAAACAGAGACCTCAGAAGTGGCCAGACGAAGAGAGTGAGTTGAGTTTATAGACCAAACATTCGGGAGTTTTCTTTGTGACTCTCTAATTGTGCAATATTTTCTCCCTCTCTTTTTCGTGATCTAGTGCAAATGTCTGTTTGTTGCCAGGAACAGCGTCCATTTGTTAGCGTCCGTTCAAAGTAAAGCTCGCTTGAAACTTCAGTTGATATTTAGAAAGTCGGATCTGGGTTTATTTTTATGCAGTTTGACAAACGGACAGGATAAGTCGCCGTGATATATTCAAGAAGTATGTTACGCATGCAGTCAAAAAAGCAAACGATGCAGCCTCCGTGACGGACAAGCAAAACAAACAGAAAAGAGGAAAGCTGCAGGACATAGTCTTTTAATAAAAAACAAATGAAAACTTTCTCGTTCCTTGGGTGAGACCAGAAAGTTCTTCACGAGAATGAATGTTAGTGGTTTGCTGATGTCAATGAAGACTCGGTGACAGCTTGTTCTATTTTTACTAACAAGCTAAATTTAAATATTTTATCTATCGTATCAAGTACGACTAAATAAAACCTGTTATAAGAAGGAAATTAAAGATAACCTTTCCATGAATTGTCCTTCCCTGTTTTTCAATTATCGTTTGGATAAAAATTCTCGCTACTAACATTATCCTCATTGACAGTGAGGACTGTTAGTCAGGAAAGCTGGGAACTGTTTTTTTTAATAAATATCTCTACTAGATACCATCCACTTTCAATGTTAGTAATATAATATATATATATATATATATATATATATATATATATATATATATATATATATGTGTGTGTGTGTGTGTGTGTGTGTGTGTGTGTGTATAATGTGTCTGTGTGTGTGTGTCTGCCTTTGTTGTGTGTTTTGTGTGTACATATAATGTGTTTTATGTAGGAGTCATTCAGTAATTTCGTTCCTGCGCCACCACATGAGATATCAGGACAAGAGGTCATAGCACCCAAGGTCTCAAATACTCTTTTAGAGCTTGATTCCAACTAAGGTCATAAGAAAGATAACAACTTTCCTTTAATCGTTTGCCGTTCATTCTCCAGTAACTCATTCCTTTACGGGTCTCTGTGGTCATAGTGGTTTTTTTGAGCAGTTATAAGCAATTACTACTTCAATTACTACTGTCGTTATTGTAATCTACATTCTATATCGTTCAATTTCCTTTCATATCAGTACTCGAAGGAAACAGGCAAATCTACGTATTTCTTTATTCCGACGTTTCGTAATAACAGTTATTACATCTTCTGGGTATCTGTCAATTAAATTTGATAGAATTATGAAACAATCTATAATATACTCAAAATTATAAAAAAAAACTGTAAAAAGACCAAAATTTACTAAAACATACAATTACAAAAAAAAATTATTTAAAAGCTGAGGCCGCCGACCAACCTTAAGTTAAGAGAAAGGAAGACTGAATAACAAGAGAAAACATAAAGGAGACACGTTAACTAAGGTACAGTTGGATGGAGGAGGTTTGGGTATTCAACTGGGGAACCAACTGCTTAATGAGCAACGACTCTAAAATGGGTAGTTCTTGGGGGTTTTGTGGTTGCCCTATGAGGCAAAAATCGTCTCTTTCGATTTGTGTTTTGCAGATTTTTGCATGTTTCATGATATTTGAATGTTCAGGGTTGGAGAGCCCTATGTAGAAGATTTAGGCCTATGAGGCCCATTCTGGCATCTTACAATACACCTAATTATAAATTAGCTAAATTTAGGTACCTTACTTGAACCACTAACAAAAATTAATTTTACTCTGAATAACTCATACCATTTTAAAGACAAAATTTTATCACAAGACTCATGGCCAGTTTAGATGTGGAATCTGTTCACAAATGTCCTGTGAAGGAAACTATTGACATCATATTGGATAGATTATTTCCTGAACCTGATTCTATTTCTAGCAATTTTAACCGGTTTCATTTTAAAACTTTTAGAATTAGCAGTGTGGGACACTGCCTTTATTTTTTATGGTAAACTTGGCCCGACATTTGCTAACATCTTGTCCTCCACATACCCGTGAGGTATGTGGATGACATTCGGATTATTCAAGAGAAACTCTGATATTGACTCTTTTTTAGCATACCTATGTTAACTGGCAACATAACAAGATTAAGTTTACGGTGGAAAGAGAGGAAAATAGTCAACTAGCTTTTTTAGATGTAACGTTGGAAGAGGGAATGATTATTTCAACACCCCTGTTTTTAGAAAGAAAACTTTTACAGGTCTAGGATCTAATTATTACAGCACATGTTTTTATAACTTTAAGCTCAATGCATTGTCAACTCTTCTACACAGGCCATTTTTTATTACATCAAACTGGTGTTCCTTCAATAAGGAAATATATTACCTTTTGGAATATTTTAAAAATAATTGCTTCTCTCAAAAGATATTTTATAAGAAGCTTCGGAGTTTTCTTAAGCAGTTTTTTAACAATGCTAAAACTTTATTATGGTACTAAAGTTAGTCATTTATGCAAAATTTTCATTTATACATGACGACTCCTTCAGAAAGAGGTTTACCCAGATTATGCAAAATCATTATGGTGCAGTCAGTATTAAACTAATACAAAAAATCCCTTAACTATTAGGTTAAAGCAACGGATAAGGTTAACAGTGGATTTGTTTAACTAAAAAATAATACTTTTACTCGACCGGAGAACCTTGTCAGATTGCTGTTGTATACTCAATGAGTTTTTCTTCATGTAGACTATTGAAACTGGAGATCTGTCAAGGCTTAGCTCCTTCCTTTTCACGGGGTCTTGCTTGACCTGTTGTACTTTTTTGTGAGAGATGTACTCTTTTATCTCTAGCTAGATTACCGGTGATATCTTTGGCATTCGATTGGGCCTTTGCTCTTTTGTATTACTTAATATGAAGTGGTGAAACTTTTTATATATTGCATGCTTCAGTATTTTCTGCTTTTTCGTTCATAATTTTCTGTTACTTTTTTTTTCCGGCTTTGTCATTAAAGTTGTCTTTTCTTAAAACATGAGGAACAAGTCCACCTCATGGGGTATATCACTCCGGGTGGTGCTGTGAATGATGGCTTCTTGACGAAGGCGGAGAACGCACGCCTCATGGAGCTGCCACGACTTTAATTCAGGCATTCATCACTTGACAGACATTCGTAGGATTCGTTTAGACTGTTGTTCTAAGGGTTGGGCCACTAACGTCTATCATTTCATCAAGGAATGAAATGCCCCTGTCTACTACTCTGTTTTCAGTATTGAAATGTTTGAGAGATCCTTTCAGAAAGACTAATTGAAAATATCATCAGTTCCTGTAGATTTGGCATACTTCCGTAGCTTTCTTGCCTCCCAAAGACACGTTCCATATACACAGTTATGAACAAACACACAATCGCATACAGATATAGTAGATACTGAAGTTGCTAGCCACATGGCCTTGTCCATCTTGATATATATTCGAGTATATCAATGCACACACACACACATACACACACACACACACACACACACACACACACACACACATATATATATATATATATATATATATATATATATATATATATATATATATATATAATCATGAGTATCCATTTTGAATCCTCTTTTCTTTTTGTTCATCTCTTCAGACAAACGTAAATTTGAGAATAGATTTGGGCCAGTTAAGTAAAATTCAAAATATGAAGATGGAAAACGGGATGAAGAGTAACCTATTTCCCTGTTTTGAACTTGTTGAGAATTTCCCTTCTGTACTGGGATCGGATAAGGGATCCCTGGAGAGTATTTTGACTTAGTAGTTTTCTCTCTTTTGTATAGCTATAACGAACGAAGACGAAACCCCTTTTAATAGCCTCTCCCTGGGATTAGTTTCTGGATGACAAATGAGCTGTCATACCCTGGCAGGATGCCCTGCTGACCGTTGTCTAGACCTCCACGATGAGGGTCATTCACACCTATGGGGCTGGCGGACTTTTTATTTTTATATTGTAATATGGTCCCAGTTTATTTGGCGAACAGCTATTAAAGTAAGAACTTCCTGCCTAAAGTCACTAAAATTCACATTTGTCTCATGGGAGGGGGGGTCTCTGGCTTATCACTAACTTTCTACCTGACCTCGCATTCCTTTTACCTGACCCGATCCTTAGCATTATTGCCCGACCCTCGAGTTCCCAACCTCGCCTCCTCGTACCTGCATACCCCTTGATATCTCTCGAGCCACCTGCACTTGTATTGTTCTCTCCCTTTTCACACTTTCCTGCCGTCGTTCAAATGTCTTTTTCAGATTATGGTAGGCGACTAGTGCACGACAAGGGACGGGGAACGAGATGAATCGCCTTTCAGTGGACTCTGACTTGGTTTTTAAGGACAACAATATCCAGTTTGAACAGGATGCCACTGGTTCAAATATTCGGGTAAAAATACAGCCTAGATTGGCCCACCTAATCGCATTTGTTCATAACTTGTAAGGCGTGACAGAATGCCCTAGCCTAGAAACATTACTCTGATTGTGATAGAGTACTTGTGACAGTTGACTCTGCACTTGGACTTCAGCTCTGTTTCAGTACACGATACCCGGAAGTGGCCTAACATTTGACGGCTCTGCCTACTGCTCTCCTTAAAACATTGTCTTGATGCAGGAGAGACTAGTAAGATTAAGAACTCTGTTGAGACTCTGCCAACGTCTGATTAGTGAACATCCCTAGCTTGGTTCGTGATTGTTGAAGAATTATCTCTACTCTTTGGTGAAGACCTCCAAACAACTCACGTCCCTTGGCTGACAACCTGGTATGGACTATGCCTGTCATTCTGCCATGTAAGGCAACTGAAATTGAACATTTGTTCTGTCTGCTCTTCACCCCTATTCCTAGCATTCATTCTTATTTTCAGCTGTGTTTTCTTGCTTCATTCCCATTCTTAGATTCCTGCATCCCTATGAGACTAGTGAGTAATTTGTGTGATATAACTATAATGTTGATAGAATTTTGCTACTCTAAAATAGTGCCTAAGTTTAACGCAGTATCATGTAATATCGAAGAATTAATCCTCCTGAGAAATTTTGCACTTTGTCGTGCATCTTTTGCTTGTACAATTACCATTATTTCATGCAGGAATACTTTATAGATTCATGTAGACTGTCTCATTGTGTGCCTGCCCCTGTAGATCAACAAAGCCATTCACTCAACTCTACCAATGTCTATATCGGAGTATCATATCCCTGTATGCCAGTGACTATCAAGCTCACTTGAAGTGCTCCACTGTGTTGTGTTATTGTGCTATTGTAGTTCGTGATTCTTTTTGTTTTTCTTATATCCAATGTTCTTGCATTGCAGTGGCACTTTGCCTTGCTATTGTGATTAATATAATCGACATCATCAGTTTCACAGAGCTAGTTAATACTCCTGTAATTGTATACCTTCTGATTTTCATTTTAGAAATTATATCAATTTATGAACAAAGTACATTGTATATTCAGTTCTTTTCTTGGTTAATGATTTTGATTATTCTAACAGGGTAACACACACATTTTTGTTCATATTCTTCATGCCATTAGTCCACAATTGTGTAAGGTTGCACACAAGGAAATAATTTTGAAATGTCAAAATACTGGATTTTGTAAATTTGCATTAAACCCGGCATTACAAACTATGACTAAATATATATATATATATATATCAGTATATATATATATATATGTATAGATGTATATGGATATATATGTATATATATATGTATATATGTAATATATTTAAAAAAAAAAATGTGGTATAATATATAATATTATATTATATATATTTGTAATATATGTTATATAATAATGATATATGTATATGTATATGTATATATAATATATGTATATATATGTGTATATATATATATAATATATGTATATATAATAGATATATATATATATATATATATATATATAATATATATATATATTAAAATATAAATATATATATATAATATGTGTGTGTGTTGTGTATATATGTATATATATGTATATATATATATATATATATATATATATATATATATATATATATATATATGTATGTATGTATGTATGTATGTTTGCTTGGGGGTGGGTGTATATGTAGGTATGATGTATGTAATGTATATGTATGTATGAGTGTGTATGATTGGGGGTGGGTGTATATTTAGGTATTTATAGGTGTATGTATGTAGAAATCACGAGAGTTAGCAAGTGATGAGCATTAAATGTTTGGAAGGAAAAACGAAAAATTGCTTGATTGTGATACTTTTGCATATTAATATTGTTAGACTCACTAGGAAATAGCAAAGATCCATCGAAGTTACAGAAGAAATACATTCCTTATGAGGTTTCTTAATGACCTGAAATAAATCGTTTTTAAGAAAGGAGATAATGATAATACAGGGTCAGTGGAAAGCAGACCAACATTAAGTTGAGATTTCATCTGTTATTCCAGGTAATTAACATAATTTCAAGGATGATTCTCAGGATAAAGTCATTAACCATGGATTGCAGCGTCGGGATCTGTGCAGTCATTTCTGTGGTCTGAGTTGAGCCAATAGATTGCCAGGCATTGTTTGTATAAACGTTTGAGACTGCGTTTGTATCTGTTTGGTATATATTTATGTCCTTCGATGTTCGGCCACGAATGAAATAATTTACATTCTGAACCTGGGCTAGTGAAGATACTATTTATCCAGTCAGTTTTAATTCACTGTAAATCATCGCTCTCGTTTATTTTATTTTTTGTTTTTTGATAAATGGTTTTAAAGGAAATTTAGTTTTAATCATGAATGATAATGTGCACTGTTATGCAATAAGTTGTAATGATGAATTATTATTTTGATTCATGAACACTTGGTGAGGTGGTGGTAGACAGATATGTAAACACTTCCATGTTATGAGCCAACATGACTTCTAATGATTTTTCAGCAGGATATCAAGAGGTGTATCGTGAATACCAGCATGTTTTCGAGATTGCAGATCTCTTGATGGTGAATAAATGGAAATATGGGCTAGACAAAAAGATTGGCCTCCTTTAAATAACCAATTTGTGATTGAAAATGAAACATGAATGTTTGTGAAGGAAGCTTTACTCTGTGTGTGTTAGTGTTGTGTGTGTGTGTGTGTGATTGTGTGTGTGTTTGAGTGTGTTTGATTGTGTTGTAAAAAGCAACGAAGTTCCTTCTCCATCAGTTTATCTTATGATATGATTTTTAGTTTCAAAAGTCATCACAGAGAAGACTTCAAAACAGCCAGAAAAATTGATGTTTGATATTGTTTGTTGAAATGAACTTGTCCTCATACAGCTCTACGAAGTAAATCATTGTATAACATTTAGTAGTATAAAAGTAATTTTTTTCAACTAGCATTACCAAGCATAGATAAGCTAGTATTTTTAACTCTTTCTGACAAGTACATTAAAACAATAATATTAAATCAGATCAGTTGACTATTGCATGAACACTGAAATCATCTTAGTTCGGTGTTCATTTTGAAATGATTTAGTTCATGGAGGAGTCGAATGAGTATAATGCACGTCAGTAGGAGGAATCTGCTCTGAGAAGGAAGTAAGACGATGACAGAGAGAAGACGTCGGATCTAAGTTTTGAAAATTAATGTTGTGCACTACACTGATGCATATGTAATAAATACAAGTTTTTTGGCAGGATAAGACCCGACTTGGCGTAGCCATCATTTATGCATCATTTAGTGACCTCCAACCGCATTCGTAATGCTTTTGAAAGGGTACGATGGCTCGCTCGGCTCACGCGTTAATGTGGCATGACTCATCCCGTATAAAGATCACCGGCACAAGCTTAACGGTACCCGTAATGTCCATTGTCAACACTAGCTTCTCTTCAGCCTTGGGAAATTGGGGCACCGAGACTTTCCAGGGCACACTCATGCCTGTGCAATTAGAGGTCAGATATTAAAGATGATTAGCGGAGACGGGGAACGAGGGGCAGCCGTGCTTACGAGTGAAAACTGCTACAGCTGATAAACAGGAAATCCGTATATGGTGGTAAATGAGGAGAAATTATAGCAGAGGGAGATGTAGTTAAATTATATTTGTAGATCGATACTTATTTTCATTTAAATACACACACACACACACACACACACACACACACACACATATATATATATATATATATATATATATATATATATATATATATATATATATTATATATATATATATTTAATATATATAACTATTTATATAGTATATTATTTTTAATATTGGTTACTTGTCTCTGAAACACGGAAACTAAGCAGTTCATAAACCGGAGAGCTAATGTAAAAAAGTGATGATAATGCCTAGTATGAATAACGATTACATTTGGAACTGCATTTGGAACAGACGAAGATTACAGTATTCATGCAATGTATCCTTTTACAGAGGCGCTCAGTAAAAGATGAAATTCTCTCTCTCTCTCTCTCTCTCTCTCTCTCTCTCTGGCAAAACTTTAATTCATTTTCCTTGCAGTTTTCTGAGAGAGAGAGAGAGAGAGAGAGAGAGAGAGAGAGAGAGAAGAGAGAGAGAGAGAGATTCCATCTCGCCTTACGGCACTTATTGTGTGTTGTGTCTGTAAAAGGAGGTTAAATGCATGAATACTGTAAATCTTCGTCTGGAGGCAGTACCAAATGTAATTGTTATTCACTACTAGGCATTTATCAACACTTCTTATACCATCGTCTTCCGGCTTATGAAACTGTTTAGCTGCCTTGTTTAGAGAAGCAACCAAATAAAGCAATGGCGTATGAGGAAATAAAAAGATAATGGATAATGCATTTAGTAAGCCTCCGGTGGTGTCATTATCGTTTGCATTTTTTTTCCTTTTTTTTTTGTGCGTCTGTGCGCGCGCCGTACTACTGCGTGCAGAATGTCACCTCCCATATACGTAAGGCTAACTTGCTTAGAAAGAGGGCTGGCGTTATCATAAAAGGTCTGGCATTATGAACTTGTCCGTAACGCTGTTTTAACTATGGCGGGTTTAGATTAGCCCGGTCACCGGATTCTACATCTTTCCTTTCCGCCGAGGAAACATATTTTGTCATATTAATATTTCCCTTCCTGAAATTTTTTCCTTTTAAAGTGATATAATCTCGAATTGTTGCTTTCATTTTTAGCTTGTGAAGTTTCAAGAAAATTAGGTTTCTGTAACCTTGAACGTTAGATTTATTATACATTATATTTATGTATTTATTTATTTATTTATCTATTGAGAGAGAGAGAGAGAGAGAGAGAGAGAGAGATACAGTTTAGGTTTGGTTTCTTAAGTATCCGAGTTTTTAGAGAAACCAAATACTGTCAAACCAAATGCTGTTTTCATGTTTGATCCTTTAACGTGACGTGAATGCAAGTATACGCTTTCTCATAAGTTTCCACGGTACTAAAAAGACTACTCAAAAGACAAATTAAATTTTTTGTAGAAATGATAAGTAGTTTGATTTTCATCTGTTTATTTAATAATTTACATTCCCTTTCCTTTCACTTCGGAACTCGGAGACTCCCCAGTCTGCTGTGTTACAATTGCTCTTTTTATCTCTCGCTATTTCTTTTTTTTTTATTATTTATTTATTTTTTTTTTTTGAGGCGGGAGGGGTTGCTTGAAAGACGATTCGGGGATGTTATTCCTAATTGAGGAATTAATCAGATGTGGAAATTTATTATTTAGTTGTTTGGTTGCTTCTAATATGATTCAGTGCTGATATGTAGTGTAAACCCATACTTACATAAACGTCAATACGCTCTCTGTCTGTGCTAAGAGCCCCAATATGGGGACAAATTTAGATGTGAATGAGATAAGGGAATAAGGAGTATTTCTTTGCCTCAAGATATCCATTATTGTTGAAGTCGCGACGTTCTTTATAGTTTTATTAATACCTCAAGGGAGACCATCGTCTCCTGTGATATGTCTGCAGAAATGTGGAAACAATGCAGAGGCGTGCCAGGAGACAATAAAAATTCCATTGCCATAATGGTACGAGAAACCGGTACTGTCCAATTTAACAGGGCTTAAGCACCGAGGTCCGTCCCCAAAAGATCCCCATCGTACAATGAAATGATTCGGTGGATGGCGAAAAGGGATTTATTCAAATATAGTGGGAATCTTCTCGTCCATTGTAGAGCTGCATCATCGTCGTCGTCAAGTCAAAATTATTACTGAAGCATCAGCGATGGTTGCTGCTTGATCTTACCAGCTCTCTGACCACCAGTGATCTCTTATTGAGTTGAAAAAAATGAAAGATATCTTCTGTTACCAGACGTTAGGCACCCTAACTTTTCCTTAAATATCCATAGAAAACGAAGTACAATTGTCTGTTTCTCACCAAAGTCCCTTTTGTTTTATATTTAGTATATATTATATAATATATATATATAATATATATATATATATATATATATATATATTTATATGATTATATATATATATATATATATATATATATATTATATAATTATATATATATAGATATATATATATATATATATATATATATATATATATTATATATATATATATATATATATTATATATATGTATATATATATATCTATATATATATATATATATATATATATATATATATATATATTTACGTTCGGGAGTCGTTTTGGCTGAAATGAATATTGATATTTTTCATATGGCGTGCCTTAAGGGATGGCCTCACACGACTCACAAACGTGATATAAGATAAAAAAAGGGAGCGTTACAGACTTAAGGTACCTTAAGTGAGTAAAATCAATACAATAGATAGGTCGCCAGGAAAACCAGTCAGTTATATTTAAAGTTAATTTTATTTACAAAAACTTTCATCTTAATTCCAACTAAAAGGCCTATACAATCCATGAAAGGTGCACAAAGGCTGTGACAAGTTACTTTACTATTTACAAAGGCAATTAATGACGGGCTGCCGCATAACATATGCGATGGTCACGACTCAAGTTTTTCTATGCAAGACTTGGTTGCCAAATAAAGTTGAATGCAAGTGGGGCCCTCTGGCCTGGTAACTCCTATGGTAAATGTATGCTTGCAAGGAACGGAGCACTGGAATCACTTCAGCAGATATCTGGAAATAACATTCCAAGCTATAGTCAAGCAAGGTGGCGGTTCTCTCACAATAATGGATAAAGCACTATGGAGGGAATGTATCCTTAAATCAAACACAATGCTGATAATGGTGGGAGAACTCTAAGGCTTATTTGAGTAGCTTAATGAAGATCTTCGTTGATCTTGGACAAGTCACAAGGGAAACATCTGCGTGCTAGGTAGGACAAAGGAGGTTTCGTTAGAGAAGTGGGAAATTGAATATGGAGACGAGTGAGAGTTGGTTTGGGCTCGGAGGAAAAGCACTGGCTATATGAATGTAACTGAGATGTATCTGGAGGCCTTTTGGTGTGTAGCTTGATCATAGAAGATGATGTTTGCCTTTGTCCGAGTCTTGGGGCGCGAGCCAAAGAGAGTGCCTTTGGTTAGGCCTAGTTAAGGAAGGAGGGTGGGCCGAGATAGGTCGCTGGGCATCACTTGGGGTCGAGTTTTTCCCCCTGTTAGGCAGGTCATTCTGGAAACAGACATACAGCCAGTAACAAGGTCAAGGTAGAATAGGTCTTAAGACAAGGCCTAGGAAGGGTCTATCTAGCTGCCCAATTTCCCTTGTGTTATGCCCCTAGTGCTTAATGGATTTATACCCTCCCGCAAGAACTACGGAAGAGGACCGGAAATTCCTATCCCCCTGGACTGGCCTTGTCTATACTGATTTCCCTAAATTCTCCCATAGCATACTATGCGGTGGTAAAATGGCTGGTTCTTCTATC